>NC_086450.1:33040420-33359538 GCF_028390025.1 Pseudophryne corroboree
GTGCAAAACTGAAATGCACCACAGGTATGGATGGATAGTATACTTGACGACACAGAGGTAGGTAGAGCAGTGGCCTACTGTACCGTACTGCTATATATTATATACTGGTGGTCAGCAAAATTATGCACTGTACTCCTACTATATACTACAATGCAGCACAGATATGGAGCGTTTTTCAGGCAGAGAACGTATAATACTGGTGGTCACTGGTCAGCAAAACTCTGCACTGTACTCCTCCTATATAATACTGGTGGTCCCCAGTCCCCACAATAAAGCAGTGTGAGCACAGATATATGCAGCACACTGAGCACAGATATGGAGCGTTTTTCAGGCAGAGAACGTATAATACTGGTGGTCACTGGTCAGCAAAACTCTGCACTGTACTCCTCCTATATAATACTGGTGGTCCCCAGTCCCCACAATAAAGCAGTGTGAGCACAGATATATGCAGCACACTGAGCACAGATATGGAGTGTTTTTCAGGCAGAGAACGTATAATACTGGTGGTCATTGGTCACTGGTCAGCAAAACTCTGCACTGTACTCCTCCTATATAATACTGGTGGTCCCCAGTCCCCACAATAAAGCAGTGTGAGCAGTGAGCACAGATATATGCAGCACACTGAGTACAGATATTGAGCGTTTTTCAGGCAGAGAACGTATAATACTGGTGGTCGCTGGTCAGCAAAACTCTGCACTGTACTCCTCCTATATAATACTGCTGGTCCCCAGTCCCCACAATAAAGCAGTGTGAGCACAGATATATGCAGCACACTGAGCACAGATATGGAGCGTTTTTCAAGCAGAGAACGTATAATACTGGTGGTCACTGGTCACTGGTCAGCAAAACTCTGCACTGTACTCCTCCTATATAATACTGGTGGTCCCCAGTCCCCACAATAAAGCAGTGTGAGCAGTGAGCACAGATATATGCAGCACACTGAGCACAGATATGGAGTGTTTTTCAGGCAGAGAACGTATAATACTGGTGGTCACTGGTCAGCAAAACTCTGCACTGTACTCCTCCTATATAATACTGCTGGTCCCCAGTCCCCACAATAAAGCAGTGAGCACAGATATTTGCAGCCACCTGAATAAAATTGAGAGGACGCCAGCCACGTCCTCTCACTATCATTTCCAATGCACGAGTGAAAAATGGCTTTATATAGAATCCGAATCTCGCGAGAATCCGACCTCGGGATGATGACGTTCGGGCGCGCTCGGGTTAACCGAGCAAGGCGGGAGGATCCGAGTCTGCCTCGGAACCGTGTAAAATGGGTGAATTTCGGGGGGGTTCGGATTCCGAGGAACCGAACCTGCTCATCACTAGTTTTTAATGGATGAAGGTGTTATGAGTCTGACCTAGTGGTCATAGTAACAATGTTATTATAAATTATGGTATTTACTGATATATTTTATTGATAAAACTGCTATTCTTTGTTCTAAAAAATGTGTATCTTATTTTCTTCTAAATGTAACAATCTCAGCCACTCGCTTCTTAGTTATCCAATATTAATATGTGAGAATTGTTGTATGTCACTGGACTGAATAAAGGCCCTTATTCCGAGTTGTTCGCTCGGTAAAAATCTTCGCATCGCAGCGATTTTCCGCTTAATGCGCATGCGCAATGTCCGCACTGCGACTGCGCCAAGTAAATTTGCTATGTAGTTAGGAATTTTACTCACGGCTTTTTCATCGTTCTGGCGATCGTAATGTGATTGACAGGAAATGGGTGTTTCTGGGCGGAAACAGGCCGTTTTATGGGCGTGTGGGAAAAAACGCTACCGTTTCCGGAAAAAACGCAGGAGTGGCCGGAGGAACGGAGGAGTGTCTGGCCGAACGCTGGGTGTGTTTGTGACGTCAAACCAGGAACGACAAGCACTGAACTGATCGCAGATGCCGAGTAAGTCTGGAGCTACTCAGAAACTGCTACGAGGTGTGTAATCGCAATATTGCGAATACATCGTTCGCAATTTTAAGATGCTAAGATTCACTCCCAGTAGGCGGCGGCTTAGAATTTCGAATAATCCCTGCTTAGTGAGTGGCTGCAAATAACTGTCACAGTTTTCAGACCACCCGGCAGGTCACATGTTCCACGGCAGCCAGCAGGTGCACAGGGAGTGTTCACCAACTGTCACATTTTCAAGTTTTGCCACATAGCTCCGAAATGAAACAACCAATATTTTGCTGCAAATCTATGGACCAAGACCTTTAATTCGATATAAAAGTCATCCTTCTGCAATTAATATATAGATGTTTATTGCTGATAGATTGATGATAGACAATATCGTGTATGCAATACATTATGCGTTCACCACCTCCGTATATTGGGCCTAATTCAGAGCTGATCATAGATGTGCGAAAAGCGCATTTCTACGATCAAAACCTCTGACATGCGGGGGAATGTCCAGCACAGGGCTAGTTCGTCCTGCATGCCAGGCCCAACATCCCCACAGATGTGCCGAGTAGCTCCTTGCCTACGCATACTGGCTGCAAAGGCAGGCAGCTATCCGCCATGTTTAGGGTCGCACCGGCTGCGTGTGACGTCACTGCAAATGGTTCAGACATTCCTGCTTTGTCCGGTCCACCCCCCCCCCCCCAACACCGCCGCAACGCCACCGACACGCCCCCTCCCGCCTTGCGACCGCTTCTGTCTGTCAATCAGGTAGAGGCAATCACACAAGTGAGATGCCGTCGCATCTCACTGTGTGTGCACGCGCAGTGCGGCTTCTGCGTGTGCATACACTTCACCGGACATCAGACAGCGATCGCTGCCGCTGCAGCGTTCCAGTCTGAATTCGGCCCCTATTTCCTAGATTGTCTCATTAATCACCCGACGCATTCCAGAGCTTGGTTTCCGCTATGACTTTGCTCCTTGGTACAGTCCCGGCAAACCGAAGGCATTTGCTCGGTTGTCAAGCTGCACATATGCCAGCACAGGTTGACACAGGTAGGGATCTTGGGTAGGGATCTTTGGTAACATAGGCTGCTATGAGATAATGCCATATGAAGATGTCCCTGGCTGCCTTGGCCTACTGGGACCTTTGTAACTTTGAAAGTTTAGCTTTTGTAGTGACCACAGCAAATATCTCCGAAACACATCTTGGGAATGCTTCATTTATGTTGGACTTTTCCATAGCAAAGTCAATATGGAAGAAGGGATAAGAGAAGAGGAGGAGGAGAGGAGTGGGATGGTGGGGAAAAAGGAAATGATTATTGCACGTTCACCCGGGCAGAAAATGGAGAAAGGATGATGAAGCTCCATTTAGGTGATATTATCATATCGTATCCACAGAGGCGTAGCGTGGAGCCATGGCACCCGGAGGAAGCTCATGTCACCCCCCCATATATACACAAACACATCTCCATCACCTTCCTCAGCCCCCAGACCCATCACCATCCTCAGCTCACAGCTCCTCATCTTCCTCAGCCACAGCCCCATCTTCAGACCGCATCACCTCCTCCTCAGCCCCCAGCTCCAGCACCTTCCTCAGCTCCCCGCCCATCACCTCCCTCAGATCCCAGCCCCCTAACCTTCCACAGCCACAGCTCCCTAACCTGCCTCAGCCCCTATCAAAATCCTCAGACCTCATCTTCCAAAGACCCCAGCTCCATCACCTTCCGTGCAGTGGCAACCTGAATTATGCCATGGTAGAGACCCTTACAGACATTACACCTCAACAGAGCCCCTTTTACACATTAGGCCAGGTAGCCCATTAAACAGATTATGCCAGGTAGCCCCTTATACACAGTACGACACATAGCCCCTTATACACATTACGCCATGTAGCCACTTATATACATAGCACCAGGCAGCCCATATACACCGTAATGCTAATTAGCCCCTGACAATGCCTATTCTATACCTTGTATAAAACACGCTAAAAGGTTAAAGAACACAGTACGCAATTGGCGTATGGAATACCGTAAGGGTACGCCCTTAGCGTAACGGACGCTGTATCGGGAGCGAGCCGCTCGAGCGACACAAACGCTCGCGAGAATACGCTGTTGGTATCGGGCACACTATAGGTGAGCGACTACCGTAATGCTACGCTATCAGCGTAGCGGACGCTCGAGACCACGAGGAGATCACGAGCGGCGCAGACGCTCACAGAGTTAAACCTTTATAACTATACCATAAACAATGTACTTATACTGTAAACCCTTGTGCAGTGATAAGGTGTAAATGCAACACAGTGTAACCTTGTTAGTTTAAAAGCTGTATGAGCGTATGTGACGCTCAGAGAACCCCTTAGCAATATAATAAACACTCAAATACCGGTCTAAGGGTCTAACGCCTTTTAAGGAAATTAATGAACGTTCAATTGCAAAAGAATAATACAATACAAGTTATACACTACCAAGATAACATAAAATACCTAACTGGATAACTACACATAAAATACAATACAGATACAATTACATTTAAAGGGGGGAAGGAGAGAGAGAGAATGGCTTATAACATTACATAAGAGACAATATGGTTGCAGAGAACTTACGCACCAGGGGAAACAATCGCAAGCGCCTTTTCTGGATATCCAGCTCCCGATTATCAGCAATGAGAACCGTTGAAGAGAGTAGAGAGCTGGCCCAGATCGGCTTGTCTTTATATACACTTACACACAGTACAGTACAATGGTCCCTACATTCTTATTGTTCATTGGACACAGGAATTCGTCTTCGCATTATAACAAAAGGTCATAGGTTGGTTCATACAGGTGGGCTGTGACTATTTCAAACTGCTCAGGTGGGAGGGAAACTGGGTTTCCCGCCACATGGGTAATAAAGTGCAAATATAGTAAATGTCCATAAACTTCTTATGTCCATAACTATACGCACGAGCGATTAATCCGCTTCAAACCAACACCGGAATATTGCTAATTATATTCTCTTCCGATGGATACTAAACACCACTGTGTAACCCCTGTCTGACCCTTCGTATCAAACAAAGAGGGATCTCTTTGTCCCTGAACATACTACATTAACTAAACTTTCAGATTCTATCAAAGGGACCATAATCTACAAAATACATTATATGAATAAAATATGTTACGATTGAGTCGCCCGCTAGACGAACATAAACTCTACCGTAAATGCGCATACCGCGCGCCTGCGGGTGCACGCAACTGAGAGTATGCGCACGCACGGGAGGGCTCATGCACACGCAGCAGGCACTCGCATGAGGTGAATATATGGCAGTGTGTAGCGTGATATTTTTCTGACTTTGACAGTCCACCCTTTGGCAGTCACCAATAACTGCCACTTTCTAAAACATTTCAAAAAGAGAAAAAATATATGTCATGTATAATACATTTCTATGATTGGGTAGGGGAGGAGAGGAGAAGGTAGGAAAAGGGTATGACCTAGTGAGATAGCAGAAGCATGTGTGTATGAATCCATGTTTGGGGGGTCATGTATCATCGCGCCATACGTGTTTTAAATCAAGCTTCGAGGTATTGCGAAGTATACATTTGAATTAATTCTTATCCCATGGTACGGGTCTGTGGATGGGCTGTCAAACTTTACCGAGCTCTTTTCGGCTTTTGGTTGCAACAAAATGGGGGAGCACATTTTAGTTGATGATACATGAATGGGGGAATATGTGAGTGCTGATATCTGTGCCTATATTCCCTATCGACTATGTGCGTTATTACCTGAAGGTTGTAGAGATGAAGATAAAGAACAATTATGGTAAATGCAGTGATAAACTATGTGAGTTTAATATACATTTGCCGATTGAGGTCTTGTCTTGTGTCTTGTCTTGTCTTGATGTACATGTTGACTGTAGTCTCCCGATGCTTTTGCTATAACGGTGTGCAAAAAGCTTTTTCAATGTCCATAGACTTACAAAAAATGTTGGGCTAGCGTAAAATTAAAGGTACTAGGGATATGGGGGGTCTATGGCATAGTCCATCAGTTGTCTGTGTAAAAGGTTGTCAAATTTTTCTTCCAAGCGGATGTCTTTTTACCTTTGAGGAAAACAAAGGTGAAACGGGTGAAAGAAACGGACCGTGGAATCACATTTTCATCACAGCATTGTCTCTATCGTTGGGTCATAAACCAAATCAGTCGTTGTTATTACAGTATCTTCACTTCTTAAACTCATCACTCGGGCGCTACGTTTACACTTTGTTAAAACCCGAACGCATCTAAATATCAGACCGACCAATATGATGACACCCAGAATACACAAAAGAAATTTCCCTACATCCATGATAATTCCTTGAGTCCATTCTCCTAAACCAGAGAACCAATTTCGTGGGTTCAACCATGACACCCAACTGGTCAGCTCATTACCCACAGCGGCAAGGGTGAGATTGTGTTTCCTTCGGAACTCCCATTTTAATTGCAAAATGTCATCCATCTTTTTGTCTATGACCTCGACCGGGTCCTCGGTGCTGTTTGTAATATATGTGCAGCACTTTATTCCATACTGATTCGCTAGGGTAACACAATACCCACCCGTCACAGCTGTGAGATAATTGAGAATCGTCCTATGCTGAACCAGTTCTGTTTTATAAGCTTGGAGCTCCCTTCCGGTATACCTGAATGTGTCATCATACATTTCAGTGATGTTGTCTAATAAATTTGCAAGCGCAGATATATATTTATAATTTATCACTCCTCTGGAGGTGCGAGTGATATCTAACGCGATTAGGAATTGAATCCCGGTGGATTCATTGATCATGTCAGAGGCCGGATGCTCTGTTCTTTCTATTAGGTGCCGTTTAACGATGTGTTCGTAATGAGTGTGAGTATAAGGAGCTTGGGCACTGCGGTGAATATCCTTCATTTTAGTGTGGGATACGGTCATTACCTCAGGCAGTACTTTTCCAATATAACATAACCCTTCTGAGTTTGGGGCAAGCCACTTATACGCCTTCCTCCCGCATACGAAATATGCATCATCGGGGAGAACATATGGGACGGAGTAGGACATTACCATATTACACATTTTCCATATGAATTCTCCTAACCCTAATTCTCCCATCTGTTTAGTACACGTATCAGTTTGTACGATATGTGCACAGTATCCTGGTGATACCTCTCCAACTCTCATGTTCCTACTTCCTAGGGTATACCTATATCGGAAATATTTTCCACTACCGGCTATATGGCGTACAAGTTCTGTATCTGTAGGCATTCTATCGGCTCTGTATGAAAAGGTCATGGTTTGGTTATTCCATGACACTTCCCAATTTCCCGGCTTTCGGGGATTGGAAATGTTAAAACATACTAGGGATCTATCCACATGATATTGGTGGAGGTTCAAACTAGGAGGACTGGAGATATTAAACCTCCTGTCCACCGGCCTCCCACCACTTAGCTCAAGTACCTCCCCTATAGTTAAAGGGAAGGGCACTAATCCTGATTTGCTATGGCCTTGAGGTACTTGAGAGCATACCCAACAATCTGTCTGATTTAACACTTTACCCACTAAGGAATGATAGTCACTCAATGGATGCCGGTCCATGTGGATATTAAAACTGGACTGACATTTCTTGATGCACCCATCCTCAACTACACTGTCACAGAGTCTACAGATACAGTTCTCTTCAGCTAACAATCCTTCACAATTTCTTCTATTGTCAATGCTACCAGATCGTTTTCTGATACTCGCCTTTACTTGGTGATTATGTTGTTCTTGGAAATCTACGCCTCCATCTCTGTCATCAGAACCCATTCCAGAACCTCTCTCGACCTCCATGGTACTCTCGCCGGAACAGACTGCTCTGGTCAACATCATGGTCAACAGGAAAATCCGGATCACAGTCTCTTGGGGCAAGTCCATCTTATTGGAGGAAATGGAGAAGAGTGAGAAGGGGGAAAGAAACAATTGAGGGAGATGGGATGGGAAGTGGAGAAAAACAATAAAAGGGAACAGGGAATCGACAACTGCCTCCGATCTTATTATTCTCAATGCTCAGGTGCCGTCTCAGTCCTCCTGAAACAGACACTCCAGTGATACAACTTCTTCTACCGTCTGTTCCTTATCACGGGACCTCTCTGGATCAGCAACCTTCTTACAATGGGACGAATGAACCCAAGTCTCTCTCTCAGCAACCTTCAATGCTGTCGTGCTAATCAATAAGACTTGGTATGGTCCTTCCCATCTATCAATAAGGCAACCTGAGCGTAGAAAATTCCGTATCATTACATAATCCCCAGGTTCAATGTCATGACAATTACTATCTGGCAGATCAGGAATCACTAACTTCAAATTATCATTCTGATTCCTTAGCTGTTTACTCATCTTAACCAAATACTTTACAGTCACTTCATTGTTACACTTCAAATCATCCTGAGGGTTAATCATGACATGCGGTTGTCGACCAAACAGAATTTCAAAAGGGGACAGATTAAGAGGGGACCTGGGAGTGGTTCTGATGCTGTATAATACAATGGGCAAAGCTTCTGGCCATGTCAATCCTGTTTCTGCCATAACTTTGCTCAATTTATTTTTAATAGTGCTGTTCACTCTTTCTACCTTCGCACTCGCCTGGGGGCGGTACGGAGTGTGCCGCTTACTATCAATTCCCATCAACTTACACATTCCTTGGAAGACATCACCTGTAAAATGGGTACCCCTATCACTTTCAATTATTCTAGGGATACCATATCTACACACAAATTCCTGTACAATTTTCTTAGCAGTAAACATTGCGGTATTTGTGGCCGCAGGAAATGCTTCGACCCAATTTGAAAACACATCTATACAAACTAGTACATACTTCAAATTTCGACAAGGGGGTAATTGTATAAAATCAATTTGTATTACCTGAAAAGGGCCGCCTGTAGGTGGGATATGAGATGGTTCTGTTGGTATTGCCTTTCCGATATTCTTCCTCAAGCAGGTGAGGCATGACATTGCTCTCTTTCCCGCATGGGAAGAAAATCCTGGGGCGCACCAATATGCTCTTACCAACTTGCACATCCCTTCCTTGCCTAGATGAGTCAGTCCATGTGCTGCTTCAGCCAAACTTGGAAGGTATGCTCTGGGTGCCACTGGTTTACCCTGTCCATCTGTCCAGAGTCCTGAGGACTCCTGGCCATATCCCTTTGCCCTCCAAACTGCCTTTTCCTGTGTGGAACACAAATTTTGCACGTCACACAATTTCTGTGTGTTGACGGTATTAAATACCATCAGTTGTGTGGTGTCTGTCTGTCTGGGGGTACCAGCTGCTAACTTAGCAGCTTCGTCTGCTCGGCTGTTACCAAGTGATACTGGGTCTTGACTATATGTATGTGCTTTACACTTGATAACAGCCACTCTGTCGGGTTCCTGTATCGCTGTTAGAAGCCTTTTGATGTGAGCTGCATGCGCTACCGGTGTACCAGCTGCCGTCATGAAATTTCTGAGGCGCCATAGGGCTTCGAAATCATGGACTACCCCGAAGGCGTATCTAGAATCGGTGTAGATATTGGCTGACTTGCCCTTAGCCAATTCACATGCTCTGGTTAGGGCAACCAGTTCAGCAACCTGGGCTGAGTGAGGTGGGCCTAGCGGTTCTGCTTCTATGGTGCCTTGGTCATCTACGACTGCGTATCCAGTACACAAGTCTCCCGAGTCCGTCTGTCTGTGACAACTACCGTCAGTGTAGAAAGTAAGATCTACATCTTCCAGTGGGTTGTCACTGATGTCAGGCCTTGCCGTGAAATTTTGAGTCAAATACTCCATACAATCATGCATGTCATCTCCTGTATTAAATCCTCCTTCCCCATCACTCTCATCCTCCACCCTTTGTGCCTGTGCAGGCACACCTGGGAGATACGTTGCAGGATTTAATGCACTGCATCTCTTTATGGTGATGTTTACGGGGGCCATTAATGCCAATTCCCATCTTGTAAACCGCGCTGATGAGACGTGCCTGGTTTGGGCAGAATTCAGCAAGGCTGATACTGCATGCGGTGTATGGATTGTGAGGTTGTGTCCTAGCACTACATCTTCGCTTTTTGTAACTAGCAATGCTATCGCTGCAACACTTCGCAAGCATGTGGGGAGGGATCGCGCTACCGTATCTAGCTGAGAGCTGTAGTATGCTACCGGCCTGCTGGCATCACCGTGCTTTTGGGTTAGGACGCCTGCCGCGCAACCAGCACTTTCTGTTCCGTACAGCTCAAAGGGTTTCCCATAGTCTGGCATACCTAATGCTGGTGCCTGCGTTAGGCACTGTTTAAGTCTCTCAAATGCCATCTCGGATTCGTCTGTATGCGAAATCCGATCAGGTTTGTTTGATGAGACCATCTCCTGCAAAGGTAATGCTAGAATGGAAAAACCTGGAATCCAGTTACGGCAATACCCACACATTCCTAGAAACGTTCTGATCTGTTGCTGGGTTTGTGGCAGAGTCATGTCTTGAATTGTTTGAATTCTATCAGCGGTCAGGTGTCTCAGTCCTTGTGTCAGACAGTGTCCCAGATATTTTACTTTAGTCTGGCATAATTGCAACTTGTCTTTGGAAACCTTGTGTCCTGTGTCTGAAAGATGAAACAGGAGCTGTTTCGTATCTTTCAGGGACGCTTCCAGTGAATCTGAACATAGTAGTAAATCATCCACATATTGGATCAATACTGATCCACTCTCTGGTTGGAAAGACTGTAAACAATCATGCAAAGCCTGTGAAAATATACTTGGGCTGTCTATGAAACCTTGTGGTAATCGAGTCCATGTGTATTGGACTCCTCTGTATGTGAATGCAAACAAATATTGGCTGTCAGGGTGCAGAGGTACCGAGAAGAAGGCGGAGCAGAGGTCAATAACAGTGAAAAATTTCGCAGTGGGAGGGATTTGCATAAGGATGACAGCTGGATTTGGCACTACGGGGAACTGACTCTCAACTATTTTGTTAATCCCCCTTAGATCCTGCACTAGCCTGTAACCCCTCCCCCCACTCTTTTTCACAGGGAAGATGGGACTATTGGCAGTGCTGGATGTTCTTACCAGAATGCCCTGTTGTAGCAAGCGCTCTATTACGGGGTATACTCCTAACTCCACCTCTGGCTTCAGAGGGTATTGTGGGATTTTTGGAGCTATCCTACCATCTTTTACTTGCACAACTACTGGAGCTACGTTTGCCATTAATCCAGTGTCTTGTCCATCTTTAGTCCAAAGTGACTCTGGTATTTGGGATGTCATTTCTTCTACCTGGGATGAACTCCTATTTATCATAATGGTTTGTGACATTAATTTTGATGGGGAGTCTAGCATGTCTCGTACTTCCTGAGCGTGATTCTCAGGTATGTCTAAGAATACACCTTCAGGAGTACAATAAACGACGCACCCCATTTTACACAATAAATCTCTTCCCAGGAGATTAGTCGGTGCCGATGCAGCCAGCAAAAAGGAATGCTTGGTATGCAAGGGCCCTATTGTAATCTCTGCTGGTTTGCTAACAGGGTAGTGCTGTACTACTCCCGTTACTCCCATGGCTGGAATTGTTTTACCAGTGGTTCTCATGCCCACTGTCGAATTTATCACTGATTTGGCCGCCCCCGTATCTACAAGGAAATTTAATGATTTACCAGCTACATCAATTGTGATCTCGGGTTCACTTCCAAGACTTGCAATCAATTTTACTGGCTGCAGATTACAAGTGTGGCCACACCCCTATTGGGTATGGTGACCTCCCTGAATCGTGCTGGCAGCAATTACTTGTGGTGGGGGTAGATGGGAACTATCAGAGATTTGCCAGTCTCTTCTTGGGGGATACCTTTTTGTTTCCCCTGCATGTGGCTCATAGCTCCGCCCTTTCGGTCCTTGATCCCAATGTCTCGTGTCAGGTCGTTGTCTAGGGGATTGATATGAATTTTGCCTTTGTTTTGTTTTACAATCACGTGCTATGTGTCCCTCTCTGTGGCAAAAATAACATTTTATACCTGTTGACTTACCCACAGGGGTCACAGTTCTGGGCTGAGGTGGCCGGGTAGTGAGGGCCTGTATGCTTACAGCCAATAATTTATCACTCTGTGACTCCCTGTGTCTAATGATATTCCGATCATGCCCAGCAGCAGCCTCTCCCAATGCATCCACCGACATACCTCTCCAATCAGGCCTAGTGGTTTGTATTCTATTCCTTAAAACCTCTTTTAGACCGTCCATCAATACTGAAACAGCTACTTCCCTGTGGTGTACATTTGTTTTAATGTCATCTATACCAGTGTACCTAGCCATATCCTGCAGAGCCCGGTGAAAATACTCTGATGTGGATTCACCTTCTTTTTGTTTTATTGTAAAGATTTTATTCCACTTTACAACTGCAGGAAAATATACTCCTAACTGTAAGTTGATTCTCTTTACATTATCCTGATTATACTCATCTGTTAGTGGTACTTCCTCATCTAACTTGCAATCAGCGATAAACTTTAACGGATCAACACTGGGGGGTAAACATGCCCTCAAAACTGTCCTCCAATCTTTGTTATTTGGCTCTGCAGAATTTCCTAGCTCTCTAATATACTTTTGACATGCAGCTAAGTCTTTTCTAGGATCAGGGAATTCAGACATCATTGACCTTAATTCCGTTCGGGAAAAGGGACAGTGCATGGCGATGTTTCTGATAGGGGTTGCCCCTGAAGTATCAGTCTTCCCATTTGGTACTGCTATTACCCTAACGGGATTAAGTCTAATAACATCTGTCTGTGTAGATTCTACAATACTTGGTGAAATGGTTTCAGCGTAGTGCATGGTGCCGTACTTACCAGTCGATACGACCTCACCTGTCCCTCCGCTAGGGGCCTTTGATGCTAATCTTACGGGTTGAGTCGTGCCTACTGCTGTTTCTGATATGGTGGCTGCTAGGGAGAGTGCTGATATTGTTGTGGGCTCATCCTCTTGGTCACAATCCTGGGGAAAGTTCAAAACAGGGTACAACTTGCACGGATTAGTGTTAGCATTAATTACTTTGGTTACATTATCCTTAACTTCTACACATTTAACATGACCCTGAGTGCCATTCTCTGCAACCAATTTCTCTCCAGGTATGTATGGTGGTGGGGGAGCAGTGGCTATCAGTTTCCTGATAGGGTTAGATCCAGTGGCTTGCGCCAACCCCCTTTGTATTTCACCTTCCTGTTGCCAAAATGTTAAATAATCATAATGTCTAATACGCCTTTTTGAAGACTTAATCAGACAAACTCTTCTCCTTAAATTCTGTAACACTTCTGGGTTAAAACTACCTACCCGGGGAAACTTTTCCCCGTCATGCACAGTCATCCTTTCCCATTCATTGCACAATGTCTCTGTGTGATGACCATATTTTTCACACATGATATACCTTGCCGACCCGATTGGTCGGTTTACCAAATCAACCTGAACCTGAGTTGATCGCCCCTTACCTGAACAAGTGGCCCCATCTCTGCAGGCGTTGCTTTCACTACCTCTGACTTCCAATCAGGGTCTCCGGCAACCCTCACAGAAAACCAAAATGTCCGGGGTAAGGCTGCGGTGGGGGTTTTGCCTTGAGGTCCGCCCACTTAACTCCGCCCATGCTGGCCAATACGGCGACCAAAGTTCCCAGAGGTTCCGTACCCAACCTAGGGCCCCTACGTACGTCTACTTGCTCGGGCGTGTGGGAGTGTCTTACCCTCCCCAGCAAGTGTCAGTCGCTGGAATGTCCCTGAGTGATCAGGCTACTTCCCTTAAAATAAAAAAATTACACAAATCACGTTAACAATGTGCAAGTAGCGTTCTTCTGAATTCAAGACACGCTAATGCACACAATCACATGCGGTACAATCGTATCTGTACACAAGCAACTAATCTTATGTGCGGAACGATCAGTGGAATTGAAAATTTCTGCTGCAAATTCCTTCAGCGATGAGCTTCTTTGGCCTATATGGGTCTCGCACCAACCCCTCTTCGGTTGTGCTCTCTACTTCTAGTCTGCTGTACCTGAACCTCTTGTTCTGTGACCTCCTGGTCCGTGACCTCCTGGTCTGTGACCTCCTGGTCTGTGACCTCCTGGTCTGATATGTACAGCAGACTCTACTGCTCATTAATGTGTCGAGTCTAACAAGGGACGCCTCCCAAGCCACCCCACGATATCACTCTCGCTGGTGTATCTCTTTCTACTGGCCTATGGTTCCCACGTCCGTAATAAAAGAGAAATCTTATCTCTACACACACTCTTACCACATGTACACTTTAATTTTTATTTCTGCGCAGAAATCCTTTCATTCGGTATTAGCTTAACCCAGAAGAATTGCAACAGAGAAAGTCTTTTTCTTTTAACTTTTAAACTTTTGGATTTGAGATAGATTTGTGTTATTTTCGCGTTACTTCCTTATCGCTTACTAAACAATACTATCGTGCGGTTTGTATCATGTGGGCGTATCCGTACGCTCCGTTGCGTAATACACGCTCCGTGCGTCGACCCTTGCTGCGTACGCCCTGCCCTTGTAAGGACACGTGTACACAGACCAAGTACGTCCACAGTTACACACTACACGTTTATCAATGTGAATGATCTTTAACAGTAATCCTTCACTGACCACCACTCAAATCTCCCTTGTATTCTAGGCGAGATTGTGTGTGTGTCTTTTACAATTATTCCCTTAAATATTACTTTTAACTATTAATAACAACAAATGTCTCAACACGTTATCACTAATATGTGGCAATCAGGAGAATGAGGCACGAAAACAATACTAAACAAGAAATACAGATGTGTATGCTTATTGCGTACGTTCGCAAAACAGAAACTAAACAGGTTTTAAAAGACAATAACGTACTGTTCCTACCTTCCGGTTCTGGATTCCTTCAGCACTCCTTACTAAGCGAAGCAGACGCTTATCTGGTCAGCACTACGAGGAATATTACCTCCCGCCTTTTGCTGATCGATAATGTCTGCTGAAATTACCTAGTGCAGATATGTGAAGAGCGGGCGAGTCCCCAATTCACAATGCCTATTCTATACCTTGTATAAAACACGCTAAAAGGTTAAAGAACACAGTACGCAAT
This sequence comes from Pseudophryne corroboree, assembly GCF_028390025.1. NCBI lineage: Eukaryota > Metazoa > Chordata > Amphibia > Anura > Myobatrachidae > Pseudophryne > Pseudophryne corroboree. Next base: position 33,055,379 of record NC_086450.1, read on the forward strand.
TGGCGTATGGAATACCGTAAGGGTACGCCCTTAGCGTAACGGACGCTGTATCGGGAGCGAGCCGCTCGAGCGACACAAACGCTCGCGAGAATACGCTGTTGGTATCGGGCACACTATAGGTGAGCGACTACCGTAATGCTACGCTATCAGCGTAGCGGACGCTCGAGACCACGAGGAGATCACGAGCGGCGCAGACGCTCACAGAGTTAAACCTTTATAACTATACCATAAACAATGTACTTATACTGTAAACCCTTGTGCAGTGATAAGGTGTAAATGCAACACAGTGTAACCTTGTTAGTTTAAAAGCTGTATGAGCGTATGTGACGCTCAGAGAACCCCTTAGCAATATAATAAACACTCAAATACCGGTCTAAGGGTCTAACGCCTTTTAAGGAAATGAATGAACGTTCAATTGCAAAAGAATAATACAATACAAGTTATACACTACCAAGATAACATAAAATACCTAACCGGATAACTACACATAAAATACAATACAGATACAATTACATTTAAAGGGGGGAAGGAGAGAGAGAGAATGGCTTATAACATTACATAAGAGACAATATGGTTGCAGAGAACTTACAGGTGGGCTGTGACTATTTCAAACTGCTCAGGTGGGAGGGAAACTGGGTTTCCCGCCACATGGGTAATAAAGTGCAAATATAGTAAATGTCCATAAACTTCTTATGTCCATAACTATACGCACGAGCGATTAATCCGCTTCAAACCAACACCGGAATATTGCTAATTATATTCTCTTCCGATGGATACTAAACACCACTGTGTAACCCCTGTCTGACCCTTCGTATCAAACAAAGAGGGATCTCTTTGTCCCTGAACATACTACATTAACTAAACTTTCAGATCCTATCAAAGGGACCATAATCTACAAAATACATTATATGAATAAAATATGTTACGATTGAGTCGCCCGCTAGACGAACATAAACTCTACCGTAAATGCGCATACCGCGCGCCTGCGGGTGCACGCAACTGAGAGTATGCGCATGCACGGGAGGGCTCATGCACACGCAGCAGGCACTCGCATGAGGTGCATATATGGCAGTGTGTAGCGTGATATTTTTCTGACTTTGACACCCCATATACACATTATGCCAGGTAGCCCATTATACACATTACGCCAGGTAGCCCCTTATACATATTACGCCAGGTAGCCCCCTATACACATTACACCAGGTAGCTCCATATACACATTATGCCAGATAGCCCTTGTATATACATTATGCCAGGTAGCCCCATATACACATTACGCCAGGTAGCCCTTATATACACATTACACCAGGTAGCTCTTATATACACATTATGCAAGGTAGCCCTTATATACACATTACGCCAGGTAGCCCTTATATACACATTTACATTATGCCAGGTAGCCAGGAAAGTGATAAGAGAAATTGTTAACTGCGCCTGTGTAAAGCAGCTTTATAATAATTAAGTACTTGAATGAGAAATAAATAAAGCGCTGTGTGAAGCAATGCTAATTGGAAAGGAAAAGGTAGATATTAGAAGAGTAAAAAAGGAAAAAAACAAAAACACAAATAAAATACAACAATAAAATAAATATAAATTATTAAAAGAATTAAATAAAAATAAAATAAAAATAATTATAAATAACAAGCTTACAAGCTCTTTTTTGTAAAATTGCAGCTTTTCCGATAAATTTTGGGGAAGGGATAATTGTGCCGTTACAATTGTGTCATTACAATTAGCTCATAATTTTTATCTGTCCCTGAATTTTATTTTTATTTAATTCTTTTAATAATTAATATTTATTTGTTATTTTGTTTGTGTTTTTGTTTTTTTGTTTTTTTTTTCCTTTTTACTCTTCTAAAATCTACCTTTTCCTTTCCAATTAGCATTGCTTTACACAGCGCTTTATTTATTTCTCATTCAGGTAGCCAGGAAAGAGTGAGACCCATCACCTGCCGCCCCGCTACTCACCCTCCCAGCAGCTCCGGGACCTGCCACTCCGCTACTCACCCTCCCAGCAGCTCCAGGACCCACTGGCGCCCTCTGACGGTTTCGGTGCCCGGAGCTTGCGCTCCGCCGGAATCGCCCTCCCTACTCCCCTGCGCATCCACATTTAAAATGTGACATGATTAATCGTCCAGTTAATAATTTTCTTATAGTAAATTATATTAACCCTCAGTAGTAATCTCATAGACCAGGCTGGTAAAACTTTCGCCCGGGTGGCAAACACTTGGCAAGTCTCAGGAACCACTCCCAGGCAGACAATAGCTGTCACCCACCCGCAGGCCGCTTCCTGCTGTCTGCAATTTACTGAATAAAACGTTATAGCCTGAATGCAATAAGGATACAGAGAAGATTTCTTAAAGTCATTTCCATCTTGTGCCGGAACCTGGGTCAGAAGCTGCGATCTCAGTAAGTGGATTGGTTATAAAATAGAACCAAATGATCTGACAGAGTTCTTGTGTCCTTGTTTTACATTTTCTTTTAATTCCCTCAAGAAAATGTCCAATATGAGAAGGACGCAGCTTGGACTGATGAGAGCAGGCGGCGGAATCAGCTCTCCGCAGAGCTGGAACCTGATTTATGCTGCCCCAAAGTATTATTGATTCGTAAATATCAAACCTGACAGATGTCTGAACAGGAGGAAGTTTTGGGCATCTATGGCGCGGACAGAATTGATTGAACGCCAGGACATGCTATATTTCTATTAAAAGTGACTTTATTAAAGAGAACTTTAATCCAATATCATTCCTGGTTTGTATAATCAAATCACAAGATGATGCCAGATAAACGGCCGCTGCTGGACTGCACTATGAATTATAATTATCCAATTACTTCTGCTGCTCGCGGGATGCCATTCATGCGGCACTTGGGAGGGGGATAATATTCAGATGGCAGTTAGGTGTCCATAGACCATACGCTGCACTGGAGAGATGCCCTGTACCATGTTATACAGCGTGCTGTGCTTATTCTGTATTGTACGGATGTCCTATAAAATCATATTGTTCTGAGAGACCGTATGTTATCCTATATAATAAAAGGTTAACGCTGCTCCTCACCTACATGGGGGGAATTCAAGTGTTTTGCGCAAAGGCGGCCACTAGTTGGTACATGAAGGAGCAAATCAAACGCGCTCCATTCGGGTGCGCACAGCCGCTGGCGCTGACATTACTGTTATGTTGTTCCGTCATTTTTGACGGGCTGGTAACAAGCATTGTATAATTATTTACTATTCTGTTACCCCATATACTACATTGTACAGGTGTCATATAGAATTATAAGTATGCAGTTAAAATACCGCACGTCGGGATCCCGGCAGGGGTACTATACCGCCACTGGAATACCGGCGAGGTAGGTGATTCCCCCTCTGTGGGTGTCCACGTCACCCATAGAGGGAGCACAGAACCTGTGGCGAGCAAAGCTTGCCAACGAGCCCGCAAGTGGCGAGCGCAGGGTGCCTGCAAGGGGCTTCGTTGCACTCGCCCCCGACGGCATTCTGGTGCATGGGATGCCAATGTCGGTATAGTGATATTCAGCATCCCATACCAATCCCATAATTATATACTGTTCTGTGAAGCCGTATACAGAAATGTATAAATGTCTTACATTGCATTAATATACTGTATACTGGGCCTAATTCATTTCAGACCTGATTGCTAGCAGGCGATTTTTGCACTGCTGTGATCAGATAGTTGCCGCCTACAGGGGGAGTGTATTTTAGCTGTGCAAGTGTGCGATCGCATAGTGTAGCAGAGCGGTACAAACAGATTTTGTGCAGTCTCTGCGCAGCCCAGGACTTACTCAGCTGCTGCGATCACTTCAGCCTGTCCGGGACCGGAATTGACGTCAGGAACCCTCCCTGCAAACGCATGGACACTCCTGCGTTTTTCCAACCACTCCCTGAAAACGGTCAGTTGCCACCCACAAATGCCTTCTTCCTGTCAATCTCCTTGCGAACGCCTGTGCGAACGGATACATCGCACAAACCCATCGCTGAGCGGCGATCCGCTTTGTACCCGTGCAACGCGCCTGCACATTGCAGTGCATACGCATGCGCAGTTTAGACCTAATCGCTCGCTGTACGAAAACGCAGCCTAGCGATCAGGTCTGAATTACCCCCACTGTTCTGTGACACCATATCCACTTTTCTACGGATGTACTATATTAATATATACTGCTCTGTGACACCATATACCACATTGCACAGATGTCCTCTATAATTTATTTCTGATCTGTAGAGACACTGTAATACTATAGATCACTATAGATACTGTAATACCACTTGGTAAGTATTTAGACGCCACCATCGGTCACAGCATCGAAGCTTGCACCAGCGTTACACCCGTGACAGTCCCATAACACAGACATCGGCAGTGCGTGCAATCAGAATCAGGCCCTATGACAGCAGAATGCGGTGACCATGATCGATCTAAATTCCCGGGCCCTCTTAAGTCACCATCTTGCAACCCCAGTTTGTTATTAAGAGATTTTACGATTAAATTAGCACAAATTCAACACACTAAGCAGTTATAAGAGTGGAGAAGTGAGCCTGTGGAGAAGTTGCCCATGGCAACCAATCAGCATTGAAGTAACATTTATAATTTGCAAACTATAAAATTATACAGAGCAGCTGATTGGTTGCCAGGGGCAACTTCTCCACTGGCTCACTTCTCCACTCTTTTCACTGCTTCATACATCTCCCTCTAACTCCGTTCACCCAACTTGTGTCCCTCAGACCATGGCAGAGGTTTTCGATGTTACTTATCATGTGTATTATTGTGTTTCGGGTCAGCGAGACCTTCCAGTGTCACTTCCCTGCATTTTGCAGATCGCCTTGGCAACGTAAGAAGCTGGCCGTGTGTTGTATGATGCAGGACAGGTGACACATGAGGTTTGATTGATCTGTAAATCCTTATACTGTATCTCTATAATTAACGCCTCAGCCTGACAAGAAGATATGTTGCCCTAATTAACAGCAGCTTTGTATAAGAATTCACATTAATGACAGTGACGGGCGGCTGAATAAGGGAATCGGCTTAAGATTTTTCGAAAGCAATTTAATAATTTGCACTTTTTCTTGAGGGAGATGCATTTTGGACGTTCCTAATGTGACATTATTGTAGTGGGTGGGTGTAGGCTAGCTTATGACGGATGGGAGCATCAGTGAGTTACCACCTGCAATCACTTACCACACTCACTAATGCCCAATTCACATCGAAGCCCCGGCTTCAACATGGGTCCGACCAAGGGATATTGAACACAGGCCGGACCCGGGGCTTCCGTATACTTACCTCTTCCACACCACCTGGATGGACGCGGGTCATCGACGTTAATACAGGAAGAGCCTGCCAATCAGGAGCCTTGGAGGTGTGACCAGGGTTATGTATGACCCGGGTCTGCCTTTCACACTGCAGCCATTGGGTTAGACCTGGCAATAACCCGAGTTAGAGGCTTGGCGTGTGAAGATGGCATTACTAGAGATGAGCGGATTCGGTTCCTCGGAATCCGAACCCGCCCGAACTTCATGTTTTTTTTCACGGGTCCGAGCGACTCGGATCTTCCCGCCTTGCTCGGTTAACCCGAGCGCGCCCGAACGTCATCATGACGCTGTCGGATTCTCGCGAGGCTCGGATTCTATCGCGAGACTCGGATTCTATATAAGGAGCCGCGCGTCGCCGCCATTTTCACACGTGCATTGAGATTGATAGGGAGAGGACGTGGCTGGCGTCCTCTCCATTTAGATTAGAAGAGAGAGAGTGAGATTGATTTTAAACAGAGACACTTGATTTACTGGAGCTTAGGAGTACTGTAGAGAGTGCAGAGTTTAGTAGTGACTGACCACAGTGACCACCAGACAGTGCAGTTTTATTTAATATAATCCGTTCTCTGCCTGAAAAAAACGATACACAGTGACTCAGTCACATACCATATCTGTGTGCACTGCTCAGCCCAGTGTGCTGCATCATCTATGTATATATCTGACTGTGCTCACACAGCTTATAATTGTGGGGGAGACTGGGGAGCAGTGCCAGTTATAGGTTATAGCAGGAGCCAGGAGTACATATTTTTAAAATTAAACAGTGCACACTTTTGCTGCAGGAGTGCCACTGCCAGTGTGACTGACCAGTGACCTGACCACACTGACCACCAGTATAGTTAGTAGTATACTATATTGTGATTGCCTGAAAAAGTTAAACACTCGTCGTGTGACTTGTGTGGTGGTTTTTTTTTTATTCTATAAAAAACTAATTCTGCTGACAGACAGTGTCCAGCAGGTCCGTCATTATATAATATATACCTGTCCGGCTGCAGTAGTGATATATATATATTTTTTATATCATTATTTATCATCCAGTCGCAGCAGACACAGTACGGTAGTTCACGGCTGTAGCTACCTCTGTGTCGGCACTCGGCAGTCCATCCATAATTGTATACCACCTACCCGTGGTTTTTTTTTCTTTCTTCTTTATACATACATACTACATCTCATTATCAACCAGTCTATATTAGCAGCAGACACAGTACAGTAGTCCACGGCTGTAGCTACCTCTGTGTCGGCACTCGGCAGTCCGTCCATAATTGTATACCACCTACCCGTGGTTTTTTTTTCTTTCTTCCTTATACATACATACTACATCTCTTTATCAACCAGTCTATATTAGCAGCAGACACAGTACAGTAGTCCACGGCTGTAGCTACCTCTGTGTCGGCAGTCGGCAGTCCATCCATAATTGTATACCACCTACCCGTGGTTTTTTTTTCTTTCTTCTTTATACATACATACTACATCTCTTTATCAACCAGTCTATATTAGCAGCAGACACAGTACAGTAGTCCACGGGTGTAGCTACCTCTGTGTCGGCACTCGGCAGTCCATCCATAATTGTATACCACCTACCCGTGGTTTTTTTTTCTTTCTTCTTTATACATACATACTACATCTCATTATCAACCAGTCTATATTAGCAGCAGACACAGTACAGTACGGTAGTCCACGGCTGTAGCTACCTCTGTGTCGGCACTCGGCAGTCCGTCCATAATTGTATACCACCTACCCGTGGTTTTTTTTTCTTTCTTCTTTATACATACATACTACATCTCTTTATCAACCAGTCTATATTAGCAGCAGACACAGTACAGTAGTCCACGGCTGTAGCTACCTCTGTGTCGGCACTCGGCAGTCCATCCATAATTGTATACCACCTACCTGTGGTTTTTTTTTTCTTTCTTCTTTATACATACATACTACATCTCTTTATCAACCAGTCTATATTAGCAGCAGACACAGTACAGTAGTCCACGGCTGTAGCTACCTCTGTGTCGGCACTCGGCAGTCCATCCATAATTGTATACCACCTACCCGTGGTTTTTTTTTCTTTCTTCTTTATACATACATACTACATCTCTTTATCAACCAGTCTATATTAGCAGCAGACACAGTACAGTAGTCCACGGCTGTAGCTACCTCTGTGTCGGCACTCGGCAGTCCGTCCATAATTGTATACCACCTACCCGTGGTTTTTTTTTCTTTCTTCTTTATACATACATACTATATCTCTTTATCAACCAGTCTATATTAGCAGCAGACACAGTACAGTACGGTAGTCCACGGCTGTAGCTACCTCTGTGTCGGCACTCGGCAGTCCGTCCATAATTGTATACCACCTACCCGTGGTTTTTATTTCTTTCTTCTTTATACATACATACTACATCTCTTTATCAACCAGTCTATATTAGCAGCAGACACAGTACAGTACGGTAGTCCACGGCTGTAGCTACCTCTGTGTCGGCACTCGGCAGTCCGTCCATAATTGTATACCACCTACCCGTGGTTTTTTTTTCTTTCTTCTTTATACATACATACTACATCTCTTTATTAACCAGTCTATATTAGCAGCAGACACAGTACAGCACGGTAGTCCACGGCTGTAGCTACCTCTGTGTCTGCACTCGGCAGTCCGTCCATAATTGTATACCACCTACCCGTGGTTTTTTTTCTTTCTTCTTTATACATACATACTACATCTCTTTATCAACCAGTCTATATTAGCAGCAGACACAGTACAGTAGTCCACGGCTGTAGCTACCTCTGTGTCGGCACTCGGCAGTCCATCCATAATTGTATACTAGTATCCATCCATCTCCATTGTTTACCTGAGGTGCCTTTTAGTTGTGCCTATTAAAATATGGAGAACAAAAATGTTGAGGTTCCAAAATTAGGGAAAGATCAAGATCCACTTCCACCTCGTGCTGAAGCTGCTGCCACTAGTCATGGCCGAGACGATGAAATGCCAGCAACGTCGTCTGCCAAGGCCGATGCCCAATGTCATAGTACAGAGCATGTCAAATCCAAAACACCAAATATCAGTAAAAAAAGGACTCCAAAACCTAAAATAAAATTGTCGGAGGAGAAGCGTAAACTTGCCAATATGCCATTTACCACACGGAGTGGCAAGGAACGGCTGAGGCCCTGGCCTATGTTCATGGCTAGTGGTTCAGCTTCACATGAGGATGGAAGCACTCAGCCTCTCGCTAGAAAAATGAAAAGACTCAAGCTGGCAAAAGCAGTAGCACCGCAAAGAACTGTGCGTTCTTCGAAATCCCAAATCCACAAGGAGAGTCCGACTCCAATTGTGTCGGTTGCGATGCCTGACCTTCCCAACACTGGACGTGAAGAGCATGCGCCTTCCACCATTTGCACGCCCCCTGCAAGTGATGGAAGGAGCACCCGCAGTCCAGTTCCTGATAGTCAGATTGAAGATGTCAATGTTGAAGTACACCAGGATGAGGAGGATATGGGTGTTGCTGGCGCTGGGGAGGAAATTGACCAGGAGGATTCTGATGGTGAGGTGGTTTGTTTAAGTCAGGCACCCGGGGAGACACCTGTTGTCCGTGGGAGGAATATGGCCGTTGACATGCCTGGTGAAAATACCAAAAAAATCAGCTCTTCGGTGTGGAAGTATTTCACCAGAAATGTGGACAACAGGTGTCAAGCCGTGTGTTCCCTTTGTCAAGCTGTAATAAGTAGGGGTAAGGACGTTAACCACCTCGGAACATCCTCCCTTATACGTCACCTGCAGCGCATTCATAATAAGTCAGTGACAAGTTCAAAAACTTGGGCCGACAGCGGAAGCAGTCCACTGACCAGTAAATCCCTTCCTCTTGTAACCAAGCTCACGCAAACCACCCCACCAACTCCCTCAGTGTCAATTTCCTCCTTCCCCAGGAATGCCAATAGTCCTGCAGGCCATGTCACTGGCAATTCTGATGATTCCTCTCCTGCCTGGGATTCCTCCGATGCATCCTTGCGTGTAACGCCTACTGCTGCTGGCGCTGCTGTTGTTGCTGCTGGGAGTCGATGGTCATCCCAGAGGGGAAGTCGTAAGACCACTTGTACTACTTCCACCAAGCAATTGACTGTCCAACAGTCCTTTGCGAGGAAGATGAAATATCACAGCAGTCATCCTACTGCAAAGCGGATAACTGAGGCCTTGACATCCTGGGTGGTGAGAAACGTGGTTCCGGTATCCATCATTACTGCAGAGCCAACTAGAGACTTGTTGGAGGTACTGTGTCCCCGGTACCAAATACCATCTAGGTTCCATTTCTCTAGGCAGGCGATACCGAAAATGTACACAGACCTCAGAAAAAGAGTCACCAGTGTCCTAAAAAATGCAGCTGTACCCAATGTCCACTTAACCACGGACATGTGGACAAGTGGAGCAGGGCAGGGTCAGGACTATATGACTGTGACAGCCCACTGGGTAGATGTATGGACTCCCGCCGCAACAACAGCAGCGGCGGCACCAGTAGCAGCATCTCGCAAACGCCAACTCTTTCCTAGGCAGGCTACGCTTTGTATCACCGGTTTCCAGAATACGCACACAGCTGAAAACCTCTTACGGCAACTGAGGAAGATCATCGCGGAATGGCTTACCCCAATTGGACTCTCCTGTGGATTTGTGGCATCGGACAACGCCAGCAATATTGTGTGTGCATTAAATCTGGGCAAATTCCAGCACGTCCCATGTTTTGCACATACCTTGAATTTGGTGGTGCAGAATTTTTTAAAAAACGACAGGGGCGTGCAAGAGATGCTGTCGGTGGCCAGAAGAATTGCGGGACACTTTCGGCGTACAGGCACCACGTACAGAAAACTGGAGCACCACCAAAAACTACTGAACCTGCCCTGCCATCATCTGAAGCAAGAAGTGGTAACGAGGTGGAATTCAACCCTCTATATGCTTCAGAGGATGGAGGAGCAGCAAAAGGCCATTCAAGCCTATACAATTGAGCACGATATAGGAGGTGGAATGCACCTGTCTCAAGCGCAGTGGAGAATGATTTCAACGTTGTGCAAGGTTCTGATGCCCTTTGAACTTGCCACACGTGAAGTCAGTTCAGACACTGCCAGCCTGAGTCAGGTCATTCCCCTCATCAGGCTTTTGCAGAAGAAGCTGGAGACATTGAAGGAGGAGCTAACACGGAGCGATTCCGCTAGGCATGTGGGACTTGTGGATGGAGCCCTTAATTCGCTTAACAAGGATTCACGGGTGGTCAATCTGTTGAAATCAGAGCACTACATTTTGGCCACCGTGCTCGATCCTAGATTTAAAGCCTACCTTGGATCTCTCTTTCCGGCAGACACAAGTCTGCTGGGGTTGAAAGACCTGCTGGTGAGAAAATTGTCAAGTCAAGCGGAACGCGACCTGTCAACAACATCTCCTCCTTCACATTCTCCCGCAACTGGGTATGCGAGGAAAAGGCTCAGAATTCCGAGCCCACCCGCTGGCGGTGATGCAGGGCAGTCTGGAGCGACTGCTGATGCTGACATCTGGTCCGGACTGAAGGACCTGACAACGATTACGGACATGTCGTCTACTGTCACTGCATATGATTCTCTCACCATTGAAAGAATGGTGGAGGATTATATGAGTGACCGCATCCAAGTAGGCACGTCACACAGTCCGTACTTATACTGGCAGGAAAAAGAGGAAATTTGGAGGCCCTTGCACAAACTGGCTTTATTCTACCTAAGTTGCCCTCCCACAAGTGTGTACTCCGAAAGAGTGTTTAGTGCCGCCGCTCACCTTGTCAGCAATCGGCGTATGAGGTTACATCCAGAAAATGTGGAGAAGATGATGTTCATTAAAATGAATTATAATCAATTCCTCCGTGGAGACATTGACCAGCAGCAATTGCCTCCACAAAGTACACAGGGTGCTGAGATGGTGGATTCCAGTGGGGACGAATTGATAATCTGTGAGGAGGGGGATGTACACGGTGATATATCGGAGGATGATGATGAGGTGGACATCTTGCCTCTGTAGAGCCAGTTTGTGCAAGGAGAGATTAATTGCTTCTTTTTTGGGGGGGGGTCCAAACCAACCCGTCATATCAGTCACAGTCGTGTGGCAGACCCTGTCACTGAAATGATGGGTTGGTTAAAGTGTGCATGTCCTGTTTATACAACATAAGGGTGGGTGGGAGGGCCTAAGGACAATTCCATCTTGCACCTCTTTTTTCTTTTCTTTTTCTTTGCGTCATGTGCTGTTTGGGGAGGGTTTTTTGGAAGGGCCATCCTGCGTGACACTGCAGTGCCACTCCTAGATGGGCCCGGTGTTTGTGTCGGCCACTAGGGTCGCTTATCTTACTCACACAGTCAGCTACCTCATTGCGCCTCTTTTTTTCTTTGCGTCATGTGCTGTTTGGGGAGGGTTTTTTGGAAGGGCCATCCTGCATGACACTGCAGTGCCACTCCTAGATGGGCCCGGTGTTTGTGTCGGCCACTAGGGTCGCTTATCTTACTCACACAGTCAGCTACCTCATTGCGCCTCTTTTTTTCTTTGCGTCATGTGCTGTTTGGGGAGGGTTTTTTGGAAGGGACATCCTGCGTGACACTGCAGTGCCACTCCTAGATGGGCCCGGTGTTTGTGTCGGCCACTAGGGTCGCTTATCTTACTCACACAGTCAGCTACCTCATTGCGCCTCTTTTTTTCTTTGCGTCATGTGCTGTTTGGGGAGGGTTTTTTGGAAGGGACATCCTGCGTGACACTGCAGTGCCACTCCTAGATGGGCCCGGTGTTTGTGTCGGCCACTAGGGTCGCTTATCTTACTCACACAGTCAGCTACCTCATTGCGCCTCTTTTTTTCTTTGCGTCATGTGCTGTTTGGGGAGGGTTTTTTGGAAGGGACATCCTGCGTGACACTGCAGTGCCACTCCTAGATGGGCCCGGTGTTTGTGTCGGCCACTAGGGTCGCTTATCTTACTCACACAGTCAGCTACCTCATTGCGCCTCTTTTTTTCTTTGCATCATGTGCTGTTTGGGGAGGGTTTTTTGGAAGGGACATCCTGCGTGACACTGCAGTGCCACTCCTAGATGGGCCCGGTGTTTGTGTCGGCCACTAGGGTCGCTTATCTTACTCACACAGTCAGCTACCTCATTGCGCCTCTTTTTTTCTTTGCGTCATGTGCTGTTTGGGGAGGGTTTTTTGGAAGGGACATCCTGCGTGACACTGCAGTGCCACTCCTAGATGGGCCCGGTGTTTGTGTCGGCCACTAGGGTCGCTTATCTTACTCACACAGTCAGCTACCTCATTGCGCCTCTTTTTTTCTTTGCGTCATGTGCTGTTTGGGGAGGGTTTTTTGGAAGGGACATCCTGCGTGACACTGCAGTGCCACTCCTAGATGGGCCCGGTGTTTGTGTCGGCCACTAGGGTCGCTTATCTTACTCACACAGTCAGCTACCTCATTGCGCCTCTTTTTTTCTTTGCGTCATGTGCTGTTTGGGGAGGGTTTTTTGGAAGGGACATCCTGCGTGACACTGCAGTGCCACTCCTAGATGGGCCCGGTGTTTGTGTCGGCCACTAGGGTCGCTTATCTTACTCACACAGTCAGCTACCTCATTGCGCCTCTTTTTTTCTTTGCGTCATGTGCTGTTTGGGGAGTGTTTTTTGGAAGGGACATCCTGCGTGACACTGCAGTGCCACTCCTAGATGGGCCCGGTGTTTGTGTCGGCCACTAGGGTCGCTTATCTTACTCACACAGCGACCTCGGTGCAAATTTTAGGACTAAAAATAATATTGTGAGGTGTGAGGTATTCAGAATAGACTGAAAATGAGTGTAAATTATGGTTTTTGAGGTTAATAATACTTTGGGATCAAAATGACCCCCAAATTCTATGATTTAAGCTGTTTTTTAGGGTTTTTTGAAAAAAAACACCCGAATCCAAAACACACCCGAATCCGACAAAAAAAATTCGGTGAGGTTTTGCCAAAACGCGGTCGAACCCAAAACACGGCCGCGGAACCGAACCCAAAACCCGAAAAATTTCAGGCGCTCATCTCTAGGCATTACCCACTAGGTCCAATCTCTGGAGTTTATCGCATTCCAGAGCTTGGTGCATATGCAAAATGTGGCCAAACCTCCAAAAACAGCATTTTTCAAAGGTTTGACCCCAAAATACACATTGATACAACCCGCCTCTAGTGCCTTACCACAGTGACTTACTTACAGTCACTTACCTGTACCACCAGTGTCGGACTGGGGCATGTAGGGTACACCGCGGTAATGAAGTGGTAAGGGGTTTGGCCACTCTCCAGTGGGCTGGGGCCAGCAAGCACGAATGCTTGGCTAATCATTATAGAGTGCATGGGCTGAACCCAGAGGCGGATTGGGCATAGGGCCCACAGGGAATATTCCCGGTGGGCCGACGCCCCCGTGAGGCCTGTTTTGTTTGAGGACATGTGGTCCTTTTTATAGACATAATCAATAAGATGCAAAATAATTAGCATATATGAAAATGACTTTGCCACTTAGCCTGTGATTGCAGATGATCTAGTGTATGCTCTGTCTGCCTGCTTGGCTGACATATAAGATTGAGTGAATAGTGATTGGGATACGGTTGGTGTAATAAGCAAGAAAATATATATTTCTAAAGAATGATATAGTTTCCTAAATTCTAAACGTGTATCATACAATGTGCTCATAATATTTAGTTTTATTTCTTTTTATCTTCCCCCTTGATGCTGGACATGCCCACTATCTGGAAAGTCTTGGGGGGAGGGTGCTGCCAGGTCGGCTCAGCAGGGGGCAGGGCAGGGTTATGACACGGATAGGGGCGGGGCGGAGGCAAAACAGGGGCGGGTGGAGGCGGAACAGGGGAGGGGTTATCGCAGCACTTAATTGAAGCCACGCCCCCTGCTATGTAATGCCGCGATTACCGGCATTATACAGAAGGGGGCGTTGCTATGATGACGCGATTCAGCAAGAATCGCGTCATCTACTGCCCGGACCGCCCACTTTACTCACTAAGTGGGTGGCCGGGCAGGGGGCCCCTAAAAAATCGGGAGACTTGCCTGCTCTTCCGGGGGGGCGGGAGGGTCACCCCATTTTTGGGAGCCTCCCGCCCATTCCGGGAGAGTAGGCAAGTATGCACTTACCTAGTCACTTACCACAGTCAGCAATCATCACTCACACTTACTTACAGTAATTTACTACAATTGCTCCATATACAGTCACAAATCAGGCAGCTAATACAGAGGAAAAGGAGGTCAGTCTGCAGAATTCTGTCTCTAGGAGCTGATGGTCTCTCTGCAGCGACTGCCCCACAGGATGAATAAAACCTTTCACACAGCTCTATTCACCCTCTACAAATCCCACAGAGCAGATAAGTAGAAACCGAACTAGAATATTGGATTAACAAAACCTCACAGCGTATTCTGCTTCCAAAGTCACTTCATGTGAAACGGCCCCACAGTCCCCACCTCCTGGAGCCCATTTCAGGGAATGAACCGCCCAAAATAACACAATTTTTCATCACACAACAAAGAAGACATGGGGTTCATTTCCTAAGGAGGGAGTTTTTTTTTCGAACTGGTGATGTTGCTCATAGCAACCAATCAATCAATCAATCAATCAATCAATCAATCAATCAATCAATCAGATTCTGCTTAACATTTATATAGTTGCTTCTAGAAGATAATATATAGAATCTAAATGGTTGCTATGGGCAACATTAACAGTTCTATTAAAAAAAAACCCTCCCACCTTTGTAAATTTACCCCATTGCATAAGACATTGATAATGATTCTGACTTGGGAGCAAACCAAAAAAGCATGTAGCTTTGCCCCAGGACCCAACCATGCTGCAATAAAAGGGGTGCAGACACTTTGGGGGTCATTCCGAGTTGATCGCTAGCTGCCGTTGTTTGCAGCGCAGCGATCAGGCAAAAAATCGGCACTTCTGCGCGTGCGTATGGCGCGCAGTGCGCACATGCGACGTACTTCACAAAAGCCGATGCAGTTTCACACAAGGTCTAGCGACGCTTTTCAGTCGTTCTAGCGTTTGCACTGCTGCTAAAAGCAGCTAGCGAGCGATCAACTCGGAATGAGGGCCGATGTTCTTTATTGCATGCAGGGTAAACACTGGCTGCTTTTGCATGTATAGTTTATTTGTACACTGCAATCTGGCTGCCGCATGGTGTTACCAAGGTGCAGAGTTACTTTCTCTTTCTGTGCTTTGATCAGAACCAGCCCCACAGAGCTCAGCTTTCTGACACGCCCCTATTCCCTATTCCAATAAGACGCCCATCTGCCCAAATCGACCCCCTATCTCACTAAGGTCTGCGACAGCTTTCCGCGGTTCCCTGATCCAATTTCGCCAATCCACTAATCAAAGGGGGTAATTCAGACCTGATCGCTAGGGTGCGTTTTTTGCATCCCTGCGATCAGGTAGTCGTTGCCTACAGGGGGAGGGGGAATTCGCTGTGCAAGTGTGCGGTGTCTCTTCCGGTGCGATGATCGGGGGCGGAGCTGACGTCAGAAACCCACCCTCCAAACGCCTGGTCCCTCCTGTGTTTTTCCAGACACTCCTTGAAAAAGGTCAATTGCCACCCGCAAACGCCCTCTTCCTGTCATTCATCTTGCAATCAGATTTTTCGCACCATCCTGTCGCAGGACGGCGATCCCCGTTGCTGCGATCCGTCACGCCTGCGCATTGCAATGCATGCGCAGTTCAGACCTGATCGTCCGCTGTGCGAAAACGCACAGCAGCGATCGGGTCTGAATTAGCTCCAAAAGTGGCAATCAGTGGCGTGGATGATCAGCGATCCACAGTGTCGGAACGGGGGCAAAAAGGGCCCACCGGGAATTACAGTGATAGGGGCCCATGCTTAAGGATGTGGCCAGGCAATAGTGGAGGTGTGGCCAACCGTAAGAGAGTGCATGGGCTGGGCCCATAGTCCTGTGCAGTATAAGGTAACATATGTATAATGTATAATTAAAGTGCACTAGGATACAGCCTGGAACCTAATCCCTAAAGGAGGCGGTGGGCCCACCGGTGGTTTCCCCTGTTCCCCGGTGGGCCAGTCCGACCCTGGTGATCCATCGAGGAATACGGGAAATTCGGTAAGTTAAAATGTCTTGATTTGTCAATCTGAATCATTTTCTGATTGGGATCTGCAAATCGGAATATGACAGATTTTATCGATCCCCCCGACCCAGGCTTCAGGGGATTGGGTAATTGCGCCAATCCCCATGGGGGATTTTATCTCTGGGCTGCTGGCGAGTGTGAGGTTTAGGAATCTAATGAGCTACAACTGGTTAATAAAACACATTAATAGGATTTCTGTAATCTCTTCCCACAAATATGATTCACTTTCTCGCCAGGGAATTCAGTTCTTGAAACGGCTGCAGCCCCTGCGTTCCGACGCTCTCCAGCAGGCTTAACAATCTCTCGAGGCCTTTGTAAATAGCCAAGTAAATAGAAAAATAATACGATTTTCATGGTGTATGATTTTCCTGTGTCCCAGGTGAAATGAAAAAAAGCCAAATCCCTGTAATGCAGAATGCCAATGTATGAAATCAATCAGTTATTGGGAAATCTGGGGGCGGGGGTCTACGGAATGGAAAAAAGAGATTTACAGTACAGTATATCTGTGCCTGAACTGTAAAGAATCTTGCTATGGATGTATAATGTATAATTGCCCCTGGTACTAAATACATGTAAATCTCATACCCTATAGGATTAGGCCTGTTATAGAGATGTATTTTGCAGTATATATGGACACACAACTGGCAGGAGGCAAAGTGGATTTCAGGAGAAAAACACCACAGCCTCCGACACTGGAAAATTACAGAAAATTGACAAAAATGCTTCTAATATAATGGTAATAACCCAGTACTCGTGGTTATTTCAGTCCATTTTCCATGTGAGAGATACAGAAATAGCTGGATGTGGAAATAACACTAAATGCACAGTTTATAGAGTGACTCTAAGTATACAGAAAGCAAAATACATGAAATGAAAAGAGAAATATGCATTGTGTATTTATTATTCCAGGAACCGTTGTTTTATGTTCAGGTTTCCACTGTAATTGGGGGGAAAGAGGCAGGGATAATTATTTTACCTATTTGTGGGGTACAGTGCCCAGCTGAAAACTAAAAAAGCAGAGGAACAATTATGGGGTGAGAAGGGGGGAGAGAAGCTATTCCACAGGTCAGAGCAGGGGTTGTGGGTGACTATATATTCATCAAATAAAAGCACATACAGTATATATATATATATATATATATAATATATATATACTAGTGATGTGCACCGGACATTTTTCAGGTTTTGTGTTTTGGTTTTGGATTCGGTTCCGCGGCCGTGTTTTGGATTTGGACGCGTTTTGGCAAAACCTCACCGAAAATTTTTTGTCGGATTCGGGTGTGTTTTGGATTCGGGTGTTTTTTTAAAAAAAAACTAAAAAACAGCTTAAATCATAGAATTTGGGGGTCATTTTGATCCCATAGTATTATTAACCTCAATTACCATAATTTCCACTCATTTCCAGTCTATTCTGAACACCTCACACCTCACAATATTATTTTTAGTCCTACAATTTGCACCGAGGTCGCTGGATGGCTAAGCTAAGCGACACAAGTGGCCGACACAAACACCTGGCCCATCTAGGAGTGGCACTGCAGTGTCAGGCAGGATGGCACTTCCAAAAAATTGTCCCCAAACAGCACATGATGCAAAGAAAAAAAGAGGCGCACCAAGGTCACTGTGTGACTAAGCTAAGCGACACAAGTGGCCGACACAAACACCTGGCCCATCTAGGAGTGGCACTGCAGTGTCAGGCAGGATGGCACTTCAAAAAAATTGTCCCCAAACAGCACATGATGCAAAGAAAAAAAGAGGCGCACAAAGGTCGCTGTGTGACTAAGCTAAGCGACACAAGTGGCCGACACAAACACCTGGCCCATCTAGGAGTGGCACTGCAGTGTCAGGCAGGATGGCACTTCCAAAAAATTGTCCCCAAACAGCACATGATGCAAAGAAAAAAAGAGGCGCACCAAGGTCGCTGGATGGCTAAGCTAAGCGACACAAGTGGCCGACACAAACACCTGGCCCATCTAGGAGTGGCACTGCAGTGTCAGGCAGGATGGCACTTCAAAAAAATTGTCCCCAAACAGCACATGATGCAAAGAAAAAAAGAGGCGCACCAAGGTCGCTGTGTGACTAAGCTAAGCGACACAAGTGGCCGACACAAACACCTGGCCCATCTAGGAGTGGCACTGCAGTGTCAGGCAGGATGGCACTTCCAAAAAATTGTCCCCAAACAGCACATGATGCAAAGAAAAAAAGAGGCGCACCAAGGTCGCTGGATGGCTAAGCTAAGCGACACAAGTGGCCGACACAAACACCTGGCCCATCTAGGAGTGGCACTGCAGTGTCAGGCAGGATGGCACTTCCAAAAAATTGTCCCCAAACAGCACATGATGCAAAGAAAAAAAGAGGCGCACCAAGGTCGCTGGATGGCTAAGCTAAGCGACACAAGTGGCCGACACAAACACCTGGCCCATCTAGGAGTGGCACTGCAGTGTCAGGCAGGACGGCACTTCAAAAAAATTGTCCCCAAACAGCACATGATGCAAAGAAAAAAAGAGGCGCACCAAGGTCGCTGTGTGACTAAGCTAAGCGACACAAGTGGCCGACACAAACACCTGGCCCATCTAGGAGTGGCACTGCAGTGTCAGGCAGGATGGCACTTCCAAAAAATTGTCCCCAAACAGCACATGATGCAAAGAAAAAAAGAGGCGCACCAAGGTCGCTGGACGGCTAAGCTAAGCGACACAAGTGGCCGACACAAACACCTGGCCCATCTAGGAGTGGCACTGCAGTGTCAGGCAGGATGGCACTTCAAAAAAATTGTCCCCAAACAGCACATGATGCACAGAAAAAAAGAGGCGCACCAAGGTCGCTGGATGGCTAAGCTAAGCGACACAAGTGGCCGACACAAACACCTGGCCCATCTAGGAGTGGCACTGCAGTGTCAGGCAGGATGGCACTTCAAAAAAATTGTCCCCAAACAGCACATGATGCAAAGAAAAAAAGAGGCGCACCAAGGTCGCTGTGTGACTAAGCTAAGCGACACAAGTGGCCGACACAAACACCTGGCCCATCTAGGAGTGGCACTGCAGTGTCAGGCAGGATGGCACTTCCAAAAAATTGTCCCCAAACAGCACATGATGCAAAGAAAAAAAGAGGCGCACCAAGGTCGCTGGATGGCTAAGCTAAGCGACACAAGTGGCCGACACAAACACCTGGCCCATCTAGGAGTGGCACTGCAGTGTCAGGCAGGATGGCACTTCAAAAAAATTGTCCCCAAACAGCACATGATGCAAAGAAAAATGAAAGAAAAAAGAGGTGCAAGATGGAATTGTCCTTGGGCCCTCCCACCCACCCTTATGTTGTATAAACAGGACATGCACACTTTAACGAACCCATCATTTCAGCGACAGGGTCTGCCACACGACTGTGACTGAAATGACTGGTTGGTTTGGGCCCCCACCAAAAAATGAAGCAATCAATCTCTCCTTGCACAAACTGGCTCTACAGAGGCAAGATGTCCACCTCATCATCATCCTCCGATTCCTCACCCCTTTCACTGTGTACATCCCCCTCCTCACAGATTATTAATTCGTCCCCACTGGAATCCACCATCTCAGGTCCCTGTGTACTTTGTGGAGGCAATTGCTGCTGGTGAATGTCTCCACGGAGGAATTGATTATAATTCATTTTGATGAACATCATCTTCTCCACATTTTCTGGAAGTAACCTCGTACGCCGATTGCTGACAAGGTGAGCGGCTGCACTAAACACTCTTTCGGAGTACACACTGGGGGGCAACTTAGGTAGAATAAAGCCAGTTTGTGCAAGGGCCTCCAAATTGCCTCTTTTTCCTGCCAGTATACGTACGGACTGTCTGACGTGCCTACTTGGATGCGGTCACTCATATAATCCTCCACCATTCTTTCAATGGTGAGAGAATCGTATGCAGTGACAGTAGACGACATGTCAGTAATCGTTGGCAGGTCCTTCAGTCCGGACCAGAT
This sequence comes from Pseudophryne corroboree, assembly GCF_028390025.1. Taxonomy (NCBI): domain Eukaryota; kingdom Metazoa; phylum Chordata; class Amphibia; order Anura; family Myobatrachidae; genus Pseudophryne; species Pseudophryne corroboree. The sequence goes on from NC_086450.1 coordinate 33,075,761, forward strand.
GTCAGCACTCGCTCCAGACTGCCCTGCATCACCGCCAGCGGGTGGGCTCGGAATTCTTAGCCTTTTCCTCGCACCCCCAGTTGCGGGAGAATGTGAAGAGGAGCTGTTGACGGGTCACGTTCCGCTTGACTTGACAATTTTTTCACCAGCAGGTCTTTGAACCTCTGCAGACTTGTGTCTGCTGGAAAGAGAGATACAACGTAGGTTTTAATTCTAGAATCGAGCACGGTGGCCAAAATGTAGTGCTCTGATTTCAACAGATTGACCACCCGTGAATCCTGGTTAAGCGAATTAAGGGCTCCATCCACAAGTCCCACATGCCTAGCGGAATCGCTCTGTTTTAGCTCCTCCTTCAATGTCTCCAGCTTCTTCTGCAAAAGCCTGATGAGGGGAATGACCTGACTCAGGCTGGCAGTGTCTGAACTGACTTCACGTGTGGCAAGTTCAAAGGGTTGCAGAACCTTGCACAACGTTGAAATCATTCTCCACTGCGCTTGAGTCAGGTGCATTCCCCCTCCTTTGCCTATATCGTGGGCAGATGTATAGGCTTGAATGGCCTTTTGCTGCTCCTCCATCCTCTGAAGCATATAGAGGGTTGAATTCCACCTCGTTACCACCTCTTGCTTCAGATGATGGCAGGGCAGGTTCAGGAATGTTTGGTGGTGCTCCAGTCTTCTGTACGCGGTGCCTGAATGCCGAAAGTGGCCCGCAATTCTTCGGGCCACCAACAGCATCTCTTGCACGCCCCTGTCGTTTTTTAAATAATTCTGCACCACCAAATTCAATGTATGTGCAAAACATGGGACGTGCTGGAATTTGCCCAGATGTAATGCACGCACAATATTGCTGGCGTTGTCCGATGTCACAAATCCCCAGGAGAGTCCAATTGGGGTAAGCCATTCTGCGATGATCTTCCTCAGTTCCCGTAAGAGGTTGTCAGCTGTGTGCCTCTTATGGAAAGCGGTGATACAAAGCGTAGCCTGCCTAGGAACGAGTTGGCGTTTGCGAGATGCTGCTACTGGTGCCGCTGCTGCTGTTCTTGCTGCGGGAGGCAATACATCTACCCAGTGGGCTGTCACAGTCATATAGTCCTGAGTCTGCCCTGCTCCACTTGTCCACATGTCCGTGGTTAAGTGGACATTGGGTACAACTGCATTTTTTAGGACACTGGTGAGTCTTTTTCTGAGGTCTGTGTATATTTTCGGTATCGCCTGCCTAGAGAAATGGAACCTAGATGGTATTTGGTACCGGGGACACAGTACCTCAATCAAGTCTATAGTTGCCTCTGAATTAACGATGGATACCGGAACCACGTTTCTCACCGCCCAGGCTGCCAAGGCCTGAGTTATCTGCTTTGCAGCAGGATGACTGCTGTGCTATTTCATCTTCCTCGCAAAGGACTGTTGGACAGTCAATTGCTTACTGGAAGTAGTACAAGTGGTCTTCCGACTTCCCCTCTGGGATGACGATCGACTCCCAGCAGCAACAACAGCAGCGCCAGCAGCAGTAGGCGTTACACTCAAGGATGCATCGGAGGAATCCCAGGCAGGAGAGGACTCGTCAGACTTGACAGTGACATGACCTGCAGGACTATTGGCTTTCCTGGGTAAGGAGGAAATTGACACTGAGGGAGTTGGTGGTGTGGTTTGCAGGAGCTTGGTTACAAGAGGAAGGGATTTAGTGGTCAGTGGACTGCTTCCGCTGTCACCCAAAGTTTTTGAACTTGTCACTGACTTATGATGAATGCGCTGCAGGTGACGTATAAGGGAGGATGTTCCGAGGTGGTTAACGTCCTTACCCCTACTTATTACAGCTTGACAAAGGCAACACACGGCTTGACACCTGTTGTCCGCATTTGTGTTGAAATAATTACACACGGAAGAGGTGATTTTTTTTGTATTTTGACCAGGCATGTTAATGGCCATATTCGTCCCACGGACAACAGGTGTCTCCCCGGGTGCCTGACTTAAACAAACCACCTCACCATCAGAATCCTCCTTGTCCTTGTCAATGTCCTCCCCAGCGCCAGCAACACCTATATCCTCATCCTGGTGTACTTCAACAGTGACATCTTCAATTTGACTATCAGGAACTGGACTGCGGGTGCTCCTTCCAGCACTTGCAGGGGGCGTGCAAATGGTGGAAGGCGCAAGCTCTTCCCGTCCAGTGTTGGGAAGGTCAGGCATCGCAACCGACACAATTGGACTCTCCTTGGGGATTTGTGATTTAGAAGAACGCACAGTTTTTTGCTGTGCTTTTGCCAGCTTAAGTCTTTTCATTTTTCTAGCGAGTGGATGAGTGCTTCCATCCTCATGTGAAGCTGAACCACTAGCCATGAACATAGGCCAGGGCCTCAGCCGTTCCTTGCCACTCCGTGTCGTAAATGGCATATTGGCAAGCTTCTCCTCAGACGATTTTAATTTAGATTTTTGGGTCATTTTACTGAACTTTTGTTTTTTGGATTTTACATGCTCTCTACTATGACATTGGGCATCGGCCTTGGCAGACGACGTTGATGGCATTTCATCGTCTCGGCCATGACTAGTGGCAGCAGCTTCAGCACGAGGTGGAAGTGGATCTTGATCTTTCCCTATTTTAACCTCCACATTTTTGTTCTCCAATTTTTAATGTGTGGAATTATATGCCAGTATCAATAGCAATGGCCTACTACTATATTTACTGCGCACAACTGAAATGCACCACAGGTATGGATGGATAGTATACTTGACGACACAGAGGTAGGTACAGCAGTGGCCTACCGTACTGCTATATAGATTATACTGGTGGTCACTGTCAGCAAACTGCAAAACTAAAATGCACCACAGGTATAGAATGTAGATGGGTAGTATACTTAATGGATGACGACACAGAGGTAGGTACAGCAGTGGCCTACCGTACTGCTATATATAGTATACTGGTGGTCACTGTGTCAGCAAACTGCAAAACTAAAATGCACCACAGGTATAGAATGTAGATGGATAGTATACTTAATGAATGACGACACAGAGGTAGGTACAGCAGTGGCCTACCGTACTGCTATATATAGTATACTGGTGGTCACTGTGTCAGCAAACTGCAAAACTAAAATGCACCACAGGCATAGAATGTAGATGGATAGTATACTTAATGAATGACGACACAGAGGTAGGTACAGCAGTGGCCTACCGTACTGCTATATATAGTATACTGGTGGTCACTGTGTCAGCAAACTGCAAAACTAAAATGTACCACAGGTATAGAATGTAGATGGATAGTATACTTAATGAATGACGACACAGAGGTAGGTACAGCAGTGGCCTACCGTACTGCTATATATAGTATACTGGTGGTCACTGTGTCAGCAAACTGCAAAACTAAAATGCACCACAGGTATAGAATGTAGATGGATAGTATACTTAATGAATGACGACACAGAGGTAGGTACAGCAGTGGCCTACCGTACTGCTATATATAGTATACTGGTGGTCACTGTGTCAGCAAAACTCTGCACTGTACTCCTCCTATATAATATTAATTATACTGGTGGTCCCCAGTCCCCACAATAAAGCAGCACACTGAGCACAGATATGGAGTGTTTTTCAGGCAGACAACGTATACTGGTGGTCACTGTCAGCAAAACTCTGCACTGTACTCCTGCTATATAATACAGCTGCTCCCCAGTCCCCACAATTAAGCAGTGTGAGCACAGATATATGCAGCTCACTGAGCACAGATATGGAGCGTTTTTTTCAGGCAGAGAACGGATAAAAACTGGTGGTCACTTATCAGCAAAACTCTGCACTGTACTCCTCCTAACAGCTGCTCCCCAGTCCTCCCCACAATTATGCAATAAAGCAATCAAGTTCAACAATAAACGGAGAGGACGCCAGCCACGTCCTCTCCCTATCATCTCCAATGCACGAGGGAAAATGGCGGAGACGCGCGGCTGCTTATATAGAATCCGAATTTCCCGAGAATCCGACAGCGGGATGATGACGTTCGGGTGCGCTCGGGTTAGCCGAGCAAGGCGGGAAGGTTCGAACCTGCCTCGGACCCGTGTAAAAAGGGTGAAGTTCGGGGGGGTTCGGTTTCTCGCTCATCTCTAATATATATATATATATATATATATATATATATATACTAGTGATGAGCACCGAAAATTTTTCGGGTTTTGTGTTTTGGTTTTGGGTTCGGTTCCGCGGCCGTGTTTTGGGTTCGAACGCGTTTTGGCAAAACCTCACCGAATTTTTTTTGTCGGATTCGGGTGTGTTTTGGATTCGGGTGTTTTTTTCAAAAAACCCTAAAAAACAGCTTAAATCATAGAATTTGGGGGTCATTTTGATCCCAAAGTATTATTAACCTCAATAACCATAATTTCCACTCATTTTCAGTCTATTCTGAACACCTCACACCTCACAATATTATTTTTAGTCCTAACATTTGCACCGAGGTCGCTGGATGGCTAAGCTAAGCGACCCAAGTGGCCGACACAAACACCTGGCCCATCTAGGAGTGGCACTGCAGTGTCACGCAGGATGGCCCTTCCAAAAAACACTCCCCAAACAGCACATGACGCAAAGAAAAAAAGAGGCGCAATGAGGTAGCTGTGTGAGTAAGCTAAGCGACTGTTATGCACACCAGTGCCTGCAGGAATGTACTGGTGTCAGAACTGTTATGCACTCCAGTGCCTGCAGGAATGTACTGGTGTTTGAACTGTTATGCACACCAGTGCCTGCAGGAATGTACTGGTGTCTGAACGGATAGGTATGCAAAGCAAATGAACTCACAGACAGACACAGAAGGTGATAGGGTAACAAAATACACACAAAGTGAACAGAGAAGCCCAGAGGCTAAGGAACTGGGTGTCTCCCTAGTATTAGTAATGCTCAGATGGGAAAAGCAAGATGTTGTGTTTTAATACGTAGAGAACCCGAAATGCTGTTGCTAAGGGCAACAGCAAAACCCTAAAGGGTTACCAACGGGTGTGGCAGTAAACTCCTTGGTCAGAGATGGAATGATAGACACAAGGAGAGTCTCCACAATCCTAATTCTCACTTGCAGTGCACAGGTTCAGCTTACTGCCACTAAACTGACACCTGACACCTTGCACAGTGAGACAGGATTTAGGCAGGCAAGTCTTAGAATACAGCCGCAAACTTGCTAAGTTCACAGAGTAGTAAAAGAACCCCAGCAAGCTAAACGACTGACTCCAGTCTTACTGCTAGGTCTGGATTGGCAGAGTGTAGTACCAAATCCCCAGGCCTATTTGCAGTAAGCAACAACAAATACAAAGCTACACAGTACTGGCTAACTTTCAGGAACTGACTAACCAACAAAGATTCAGCAGCATCTGCTTAACCTGAGAAGAGGCCTTATAAAGCAGGTGCTGTCCACGCCCCACTCAGACCTCACAGACTGTGGGCACAAAAACCAGCACCGGATCCCCTGCCGTGCACAGAGCCTGTAACCACTGCACAGCAAAAGACCCGAACCGGAGTATCAGCTGCGCTCAGGTTACTCCGCTAGCACTTGTCTCCCGGTTGCCATGACGACGTGGCAGCACAGGGCAGGAGACCCTAACAGCGACCCTAGTGGCCGACACAAACACCTGGCCCATCTAGGAGTGGCACTGCAGTGTCACGCAGGATGGCCCTTCCAAAAAACACTCCCCAAACAGCACATGACGCAAAGAAAAAAAGAGGCGCAATGAGGTAGCTGTGTGAGTAAGCTAAGCGACCCTAGTGGCCGACACAAACACCTGGCCCATCTAGGAGTGGCACTGCAGTGTCACGCAGGATGGCCCTTCCAAAAAACACCCCCCAAACAGCACATGACGCAAAGAAAAATGAAAGAAAAAAGAGGTGCAAGATGGAATTGTCCTTGGGCCCTCCCACCCACCCTTATGTTGTATAAACAGGACATGCACACTTTAACCAACCCATCATTTCAGTGACAGGGTCTGCCACACGACTGTGACTGAAATGACGGGTTGGTTTGGACCCCCATCAAAAAAGAAGCAATTAATCTCTCCTTGCACAAACTGGCTCTACAGAGGCAAGATGTCCACCTCATCATCATCCTCCGATATATCACCGTGTACATCCCCCTCCTCACAGATTATCAATTCGTCCCCACTGGAATCCACCATCTCAGCTCCCTGTGTACTTTGTGGAGGCAATTGCTGCTGGTCAATGTCTCCACGGAGGAATTGATTATAATTCATTTTAATGAACATCATCTTCTCCACATTTTCTGGATGTAACCTCGTACGCCGATTGCTGACAAGGTGAGCGGCGGCACTAAACAGTAACACTCTTTCGGAGTACACACTTGTGGGAGGGCAACTTAGGTAGAATAAAGCCAGTTTGTGCAAGGGCCTCCAAATTGCCTCTTTTTCCTGCCAGTATAAGTACGGACTGTCTGACGTGCCTACTTGGATGCGGTCACTCATATAATCCTCCACCATTCTTTCAATGGGGAGAGAATCATATGCAGTGACAGTAGACGACATGTCCGTAATCGTTGTCAGGTCCTTCAGTCCGGACCAGATGTCAGCATCAGCAGTCGCTCCAGACTGCCCTGCATCACCGCCAGCGGGTGGGCTCGGAATTCTGAGCCTTTTCCTCGCACCCCCAGTTGCGGGAGAATGTGAAGGAGGAGATGTTGACAGGTCGCGTTCCGCTTGACTTGACAATTTTGTCACCAGCAGTTCTTTGAACCCCAGCAGACTTGTGTCTGCCGGAAAGAGAGATCCAAGGTAGGTTTTAAATCTAGGATCGAGCACGGTGGCCAAAATGTAGTGCTCTGATTTCAACAGATTGACCACCCGCGAATCCTTGTTAAGCGAATTAAGGGCTCCATCCACAAGTCCCACATGCCTAGCGGAATCGCTCTTTCTTAGCTCCTCCTTCAATGTCTCCAGCTTCTTCTGCAAAAGCCTGATGAGGGGAATGACCTGACTCAGGCTGGCAGTGTCTGAACTGACTTCACGTGTGGCAAGTTCAAAAGGTTGCAGAACCTTGCACAACGTTGAAATCATTCTCCACTGCGCTTGAGACAGGTGCATTCCACCTCCTATATCGTGCTCAGTTGTATAGGCTTGAATGGCCTTTTGCTGCTCCTCCAACCTCTGAAGCATATAGAGGGTTGAATTCCACCTCGTTACCACTTCTTGCTTCAGATGATGGCAGGGCAGGTTCAGGCGTTTTTGGTGGTGCTCCAGTCTTCTGTACGTGGTGCCTGTACGCCGAAAGTGTCCCGCAATTCTTCTGGCCACCGACAGCATCTCTTGCACTCCCCTCTCGTTTTTTAAATAATTCTGCACCACCAAATTCAAGGTATGTGCAAAACATGGGACGTGCTGGAATTTGCCCAGATTTAATGCACACACAATATTGCTGGCGTTGTCCGATGCCACAAATCCACAGGAGAGTCCAATTGGGGTAAGCCATTCTGCGATGATCTTCCTCAGTTTCCGTAAGAGGTTTTTTAGCTGTGTGCGTATTCTGGAAAGCGGTGATACAAAGCGTAGCCTGCCTAGGAAAGAGTTGGCGTTTGCGAGATGCTGCTACTGGTGCCGCCGCTGCTGTTCTTGCGGCGGGAGTCCATACATCTACCCAGTGGGCTGTCACAGTCATATAGTCCTGAGCCTGCCCTGCTCCACTTGTCCACATGTCCGTGGTTAAGTGGACATTGGGTACAACTGCATTTTTTAGGACACTGGTGAGTCTTTTTCTGAGGTCTGTGTACATTTTCGGTATCGCCTGCCTAGAGAAATGGAACCTAGATGGTATTTGGTACCGGGGACACAGTACCTCCAACAAGTCTCTAGTTGCCTCTGCAGTAATGATGGATACCGGAACAACGTTTCTCACCGCCCAGGATGCCAAGGCCTCAGTTATCCGCTTTGCAGCAGGATGACTGCTGTGATATTTCATCTTCCTCGCAAAGGACTGTTGGACAGTCAATTGCTTGGTGGAAGTAGTAAAAGTGGTCTTACGAGTACGACTTCCCCTCTGGGATGACCATCGACTCCCAGCAGCAACAACAGCAGCGCCAGCAGCAGTAGGCGTTACACGCAAGGATGCATCGGAGGAATCCCAGGCAGGAGAGGACTCGTCAGAATTGCCAGTGGCAGTGACATGGCCTGCAGGACTATTGGCATTCCTGGGGAAGGAGAAAATTGACACTGAGGGAGTTGGTGGGGTGGTTTGCGTGAGCTTGGTTACAAGAGGAAGGGATTTACTGGTCAGTGGACTGCTTCCGCTGTCGCCCAAAGTTTTTGAACTTGTCACTGACTTATGATGAATGCGCTGCAGGTGACGTATAAGGGAGGATGTTCCGAGGTGGTTAACGTCCTTACCCCTACTTATTACAGCTTGACAAAGGCAACACACGGCTTGACAAATGTTGTCCGCATTTCTGTTGAAATACTTCCACACCGAAGAGCTGATTTTTTTGGTATTTTCACCAGGCATGTCAATGGCCCTATTCCTCCAACGGACAACAGGTGTCTCCCCGGGTGCCTGACTTAAACAAACCACCTCACCATCAGAATCCTCCAGGTCAATTTCCTCCCCAGCGCCAGCAACACCCATATCCTCCTCATCCTGGTGTACTTCAACACTGACATCTTCAATCTGACTATCAGGAACTGGACTGCGGGTGCTCCTTCCAGCACTTGCAGGGGGCGTGCAAATGGTGGAAGGCGCATGCTCTTCACGTCCAGTGTTGGGAAGGTCAGGCATCGCAAACGACACAATTGGACTCTCCTTGTGGATTTGTGATTTCGAAGAACGCACAGTTCTTTGCTGTGCTTTTGCCAGCTTGAGTCTTTTCATTTTTCTAGCGAGAGGCTGAGTGCTTCCATCCTCATGTGAAGCTGAACCACTAGCCATGAACATAGGCCAGGGCCTCAGCCGTTCCTTGCCACTCCGTGTGGTAAATGGCATATTGGCAAGTTTACGCTTCTCCTCCGACAATTTTATTTTAGATTTTTGAGTCCTTTTTTTACTGATATTTGGTGTTTTGGATTTTACATGCTCTGTACTATGACATTGGGCATCGGCCTTGGCAGACGACGTTGCTGGCATTTCATCATCTCGGCCATGACTAGTGGCAGCAGCTTCAGCACGAGGTGGAAGTCGATCTTGATCTTTCCCTATTTTTGGAACCTCAACATTTTTGTTCTCCATATTTTAATAGGCACAACTAAAAGGCACCTCAGGTAAACAATGGAGATGGATGGATACTAGTATACTTATGGATGGACGAGCGACTGCCGACACAGAGGTAGCTACAGCCGTGGACTACCGTACTGCGTCTGCTGCTAATATAGACTGGATGATAATGATATAAAAAATATATATATATATCACTACTGCAGCCGGACAGGTATATATTATATAATGACGGACCTACTGGACACTGTCAGCTCAGCACTGCAGACTCCTAAAGTAAGCTACTAGTATCAAGAAGATAGAAAGAAAAAAAAACACCACGGGTAGGTGGTATACAATTATGGATGGACGAGCGACTGCCGACACAGAGGTAGCTATAGCCGTGGACTACCGTACTGCGTCTGCTGCTAATATAGACTGGATGATAATGAGATATAAAATATATATATATCACTACTGCAGCCGGACAGGTATATATTATATAATGACGGACCTGCTGGACACTGTCAGCTCAGCACTGCAGACTCCTAAAGTAAGCTACTAGTAGTATCAAGAAGATAGAAAAAAAAAAAACACCACAGGTAGGTGGTATACAATTATGGATGGACGAGCGACTGCCGACACAGAGGTAGCTACAGCCGTGGACTACCGTACTGCGTCTGCTGCTAATATAGACTGGATGATAATGAGATATAAAATATATATATATCACTACTGCAGCCGGACAGGTATATATTATATAATGACGGACCTGCTGGACACTGTCAGCTCAGCACTGCAGACTCCTAAAGTAAGCTACTAGTAGTATCAAGAAGATAGAAAAAAAAAAAAACACCACAGGTAGGTGGTATACAATTATGGATGGACGAGCGACTGCCGACACAGAGGTAGCTACAGCCGTGGACTACCGTACTGCGTCTGCTGCTAATATAGACTGGATGATAATGATATAAAAAATATATATATATCACTACTGCAGCCGGACAGGTATATATTATATAATGACGGACCTGCTGGACACTGTCAGCTCAGCACTGCAGACTCCTAAAGTAAGCTACTAGTATCAAGAAGATAGAAAAAAAAAACACCACGGGTAGGAGGTATACAATTATGGATGGGCGAGCGACTGCCGACACAGAGGTAGCTACAGCCGTGGACTACCGTACTGCGTCTGCTGCTAATATAGACTGGATGATAATGATATAAAAAATATATATATATATCACTACTGCAGCCGGACAGGTATATATTATATAATGACGGACCTGCTGGACACTGTCAGCTCAGCACTGCAGACTCCTAAAGTAAGCTACTAGTATCAAGAAGATAGAAAAAAAAAACCAACACCACGGGTAGGTGGTATACAATTATGGATGGACGAGCGACTGCCGACACAGAGGTAGCTACAGCCGTGGACTACCGTACTGCGTCTGCTGCTAATATAGACTGGATGATTATGATATAAAAAATATATATATATATCACTACTGCAGCCGGACAGGTACATATTATATAATGACGGACCTGCTGGACACTGTCAGCTCAGCACTGCAGACTCCTAAAGTAAGCTACTAGTATCAAGAAGATAGAAAAAAAAAAAACACCACGGGTAGGTGGTATACAATTATGGATGGACGAGCGACTGCCGACACAGAGGTAGCTACAGCCGTGGACTACCGTACTGCATCTGCTGCAGTGCTAATATAGACTGGATGATAATGATATAAAAAATATATATATATCACTACTGCAACCGGACAGGTATATATTATATAATGACGGACCTGCTGGACACTGTCAGCAGAATGCGTTTATAGAATAAAAACACCACACGACGAGTGTTTAACTTTTTCAGGCAGACAATCACAATATACTGGTGGTCAGTGGTCACTGGTCAGTCACACTGGCAGTGGCACTCTGGCAGCAAAAGTGTGCACTGTTAAAATATGTACTCCTGCTATAACTGCTCCCCAGTCTCCCCCACAATTAAGCTGTGTGAGCAGTGAGCACTCAGCACAGTCAGATATACAGTATTACATAGATGATGCAGCACACTGAGGGCACACTGAGGCTGAGCACAGATATGGTATGTGACTGTGTCACACTGTGTATCGTTTTTTTTCAGGCAGAGAACGGATTAATTAAACTGGTGGTCACTGGTCACACTATCAGCAAGTAGTACTCCTAATATGCTCCCCAAAATTAGTAAATCAAGTGTCTCTACTACTCTCTAGTCTACTCTAAACGGAGAGGACGCCAGCCACGTCCTCTCCCTATCAATCTCAATGCACGTGTGAAAATGGCGGCGACGCGTGGCTCCTTATATAGAATCCGAGTCTCGCGATAGAATCCGAGCCTCGCGAGAATCCGACAGCGGGATGATGACGTTCGGGCGCGCTCGGGTTAACCGAGCAAGGCGGGAAGATCCGAGTCTGCCTCGGACCCGTGTAAAAAGCGTGAAGTTCGGGGGGGTTCGGTTTCCGAGAAACCGAACCCGCTCATCACTAATATATACACTTTTTTGTTTTTGATGCAAAGTAGAGTATGAAGATTTAGTGATTTAATTCAAAGACTATTGTGTCTATGAGGGTCATTCTGACCCGATCGCACGCTGCAGTTTATTGCAGTAGTGCGATCGGGTCTGTACTGCACATTCGCTGGCGCCACAGTGCGCCGGCGCATGCCAGACGTCCGAAGGCCGTCGTTGCCTAGCGATCGACTCTGCCTGATTGACAGGCAGAGGCGGTCGCTGGGCGGGAGGGGGCTGAACGGCAGCGTTAAGCCGCCATTTAGGGGGCGCGGTCCGGCCAATGCAGACGTGGCTGGACCGTTGGGGGGGGCGGGCCGCGGCGTCTGCGTGACGTCACACGCAGCCACTGCGACCCCGGGCAGCGAATAGGTTCTCCCGACCACCCGCAGGAGCTGCGCTACCGGGAGTTACTCCTCAAATGCGAAAGCATCGCCGCTGTGCGATGCTTTGCATTTCTGTGGGGGGTGGGGAGTGTCACTGACATGAGGGATGGACTAGCTCTGTGCTGGGCGTGCCCCCGCATGTCTGAGTGCCTGATCTTAGCTGTGCGATGCTTTGCATTTCTGTGGGGGGTGGGGAGTGTCACTGACATGAGGGATGGACTAGCCCTGTGCTGGGCGTGCCCCCGCATGTCTGAGTGCCTGATCTTAGCTGTGCGATGCTTTGCATTTCTGTGGGGGGTGGGGGGTGTCACTGACATGAGGGATGGACTAGCTCTGTGCTGGGCGTGCCCCCGCATGTCTGAGTGCCTGATCTTAGCTGTGCGATGCTTTGCATTTCTGTGGGGGGTGGGGAGTGTCACTGACATGAGGGATGGACTAGCCCTGTGCTGGGCGTGCCCCCGCATGTCTGAGTGCCTGATCTTAGCTGTGCGATGCTTTGCATTTCTGTGGGGGGTGGGGAGTGTCACTGACATGAGGGATGGACTAGCCCTGTGCTGGGCGTGCCCCCGCATGTCTGAGTGCCTGATCTTAGCTGTGCGATGCTTTGCATTTCTGTGGGGGGTGGGGAGTGTCACTGACATGAGGGATGGACTAGCCCTGTGCTGGGCGTGCCCCCGCATGTCTGAGTGCCTGATCTTAGCTGTGCGATGCTTTGCATTTCTGTGGGGGGTGGGGAGTGTCACTGACATGAGGGATGGACTAGCCCTGTGCTGGGCGTGCCCCCGCATGTCTGAGTGCCTGATCTTAGCTGTGCTAAATTTAGCACAGCTACGAGCAACTCGGAATGACCCCCCATATTTGTTATACCAGACAGCAGTCTTAGGGTCCCCTGTTTGTTACACAGGGGCCACAGGGATGGGCAGTTTTGTTAATTAACCTGGTACCTATAGCCCAATGGGCATCAGAAAGAGCCTCAGTGTTACCAGCCTCTCCGTTCAAAACAGAGAAGAAAGTTTTGGCCTGTGCCGGGAGCGGGGAGTTTCTGACCGCCAGGGGTGTATTCAGAAACCTAGAAAGAGGTTTCTGAGCATCTGGAAATCCCCCCAATGTGCACCCTTACAGAATGAGGACATGTCTCTACACGGGATGCGCTCAGCATACTGGTGCTTGGGATGCAGGCAGTCAAAATACAGACGCCGGAATACCGACACCGGTCATAAGACCGAATCCTGACTGTCAGCATCTCAATCGTAAGTATGCCGGGGATGTTAGGGTCAGGCTACAGGGGGGTTGTTAGGTTTAGGCTGCGAGGGGAGGGTTAGGCTGGGGGGGGGAAATTAGGGTTAGGCTGAGGAGAGGGTTAGGCAATAGGAAGGGGGGGTAGGGTTAGGCTGCAGAGAGGGACAGTTAGGGTTAGACACCACCAGGGAGGGTTAGGGTTACGCTGCGGGGGGGGGGGGGGAGTAGGGGGGATTAGGCACTAAGAAGGGGGAGTTAGACACTAAGGGGGTTGGTTGAGGTTAGGCTGCTGGGAGGGACAGTTCGGGTAAGGCACCGCCAGGGAGGGTTAGGTAGCGGGGGATGGGGGGTGGAGGGGTTTAGGCACTAAGAAGGGGGAGTTAGACCCTATGGGGGATGGTTGAGGTTAGGCTGCTGGGAGGGACAGTTCGGGTAAGACACCGCCAGGGAGGGTTAGGTAGCGGGGGATGGGGGGTGGCGGGGTTTAGGCACTAAGAAGGGGGAGTTAGACCCTGTGGGGGATGGTTGAGGTTAGGCTGCTGGGAGGGACAGTTCGAGTAAGGCACCGCCAGGGAGGGTTAGGTAGCGGGGGATGGGGGGTGGAGGGGTTTAGGCACTAAGAAGGGGGAGTTAGACCCTGTGGGGGTTGGTTGAGGTTAGGCTGCTGGGAGGGACAGTTCGGGTAAGGCACCGCCAGGGAGGGTTAGGGTTAGGTAGCAGGGGATGGAGGGTTCGGCTGTGGGTGTGTTTGTGTGTGGGGTTTGGGGTCAGACTGCGTGGAGGGAGGGTTAGGTTTGAGGGGGAGGGTTAGACTACTTACCTACCAGGTGTCGGGATTATGCACGGCGGGATGCTGCTGTCGGTATTCTGACCGCCGGCATCCCAGGCACCGGGAACCATCCCCTCTACACATAAATAAGCACAGGATTGTTTATAAGTGGCTCTATGGTATAGAATGGAGAAGAACTGTAGACATATTGGGGGTAATTCAGACCTGATTGCTAGCAGGCGATTTTTGCAGCGTTGCGATCAGATAGTCGCTGCCTACAGGAGGAGTGTATTTTAGCTGTGCAAGTGTGCGAACGCATGTGTAGCAGAGCGGTACAAAAAGATTTTGTGCAGTCTCTGCGCAGCCCGGGATTTACTCAGCCGCTGCGATCACATCAGCCTGTCCGGTCCTGGAATTGACGTCATACACCCACCCTGCAAACGCCTGGACACGCCTGCGTTTTTCCAAACACTCCCAGAAAACGGTCAGTTGACACCCACAAACGCCTTCTTCCTGTCAATCTCCTTGCAATCGGCTGTGCGAATGGATTCTTCGTAAAACGCCATTGCACAGCAACGATCCGCTTTGTACCCGTGCGATGGGCCTGCGCATTGTGGTGCATACGCATGCGCAGTTCTAACCTGATCGCAGCGCTGTAAAAAACGCTAGCGAGCAATCATGTCGGAATTAACCTCATTATGAGGAATCTGTTGTCTGGGGCAGTAACACAAACTCCATCTCTTCATATCAGTCTGGCGAATGTCGCAGTGTGGACAGTCTGTGAGGTCACTGAGGGAACTTTTTACGTCCAAAATGCAGCCCAAAATAAAGCACTCTGACCTACTTCCCCTCTCACATGAAGATATAAATTGTGGCCGATTCCTGTCTTCCTTGGTTTCTACTTTACGTTGTAGCTATAGCTTATCATCAGTTTGAAGTTATATTATATAGAGGTAAATGATTCCCCCAGATCACAGTGAGTTGTATATAGGAGTATAGTAAGAATTGCCTTTTATTTCTGCTCCAATCTCCGAGGAACATATAAAAAAAATACAGTTAAGAAAGTCAGACTTTGATTGTTCAATTAGGGTCGATCTCACAGTGGGGGCCTCTACCTCATCTGGAGACACAAGAGGAAAGTTACGATGTGGGAGGCACGGTTTGTTCCGTTTGAAAGAGATTGAAACTCCATCTGAATGGGCACAAATGAGGGTATTTTATTTGTATCATTGGGCAATCAGGCTCGCCATGCAGCTGAGAAAGCTTTTCTCTCTACCACTTGCAAATTAGTTCTATTTAAAAAATGTAGTTATTCTGGAGTATGCTGAATTCTTCCAGTGCAACGTTGGCTATTTGTCCCTGTTGTGGTCCCTACAAAGGATAAGCTGAATGTGCGGCAGTGGGACATGGCATCCAAAGCTTTGAGTCGTACGTTGGTAACGTCTTCTGCCGCAGTCATGTCTGCAATTATATGCTAATTTCAGCCTTTCCCATGGTGTACGTCCATTCGTCTGACTGTGCAAGGACTGAGATGCCCACTTTGAGCTTCTATAGATGCTGTAATGCCGATTGGTGTGTCATTAGATGCCACATTCCGTCGCACCATCCAGGACTGGACTGTCCTACGGGTGTACAAGTGTGATACCCAGGACTAGAGACAACACTGACTCCCCTTTATTAGGGTATCACTAGGTGATATCATGGACCTCTTTATTGGTAACACCCCTCAAGGAGGTTGAGAACTGACTATAATTAATGGGGAAGGGAAAGGTGGCTGGAGGATTGCTTGTACCGACACATGTCTCAACCATAGTGAACATAGGACAAGAAGACTATATGGTCACCCTAAAGTGATAAGTGAGTGGATAATACATGGGGTGACAAGATTATAATAATTCCTATGATCATATATATGAGATGCTACTGAAATTGTAAACTGTGAACTGCTGTGTCCGTTTGTTTGGGACCCAGAGGGAACCAATGCGAGTAAAACTGTAATATCACGCGCACTCGGCGGGAGACATACGGGTACCCTAGAGAGAGATATAAATTGAAGGGGGCTCGAGCGCTGAGGCGGTTGGTGTCGTCGAGGAAGAAGTGAGGGAGAACGGAGTCACAGCACGGCAGCCGGTGCAGCGCTGAGACGGGTGTGGTGCCGGCAGGTGAGGAGAGAGGACACCGGGACTTACTGAAAGGAGGATACCGGGTGACGGCTGAACGAAGATCGGAACGGAGGAGAGCGCCGCACAAACTTCCTTCCCACAGAGTGACGGCAGAAGAGGGACAGGCGGCTTCTGTAAGACAGCAGCAGCCGGGGCGCAGTGACGCGACAGCTGTACTCTGCCTGTTAAAGGCGTCCGACCACGTAAGTGCCATTGAGCGAGCAGAGAAAGGGCACTAGACAGCATCTAGGTGAGCAACCTACCTTAGAGCCAGGGACAGCTCCGACTTCATCCTCCCCTCACATTCCGCTGCCTAGTCTCATTATATCTCCCTACAAGAATAGCGACAGTAATTGAGGAGAGCCTCGTCAGAACGTCGCTCAAGTAATCTCTATTAACTGTATGGTGAAAGTGAGAGAGAGTAATCATCAGCGTAGGAGAAAGGCAGAGTCTGTCTGATAGTTAATACATTATGGTCTGCCGCGTATTCTTTATGGACGGCGACTCCCCATAACTGTAGACGCAGCCAGCAGAGTGTCGTGGACCTGACTTCGTGAGACATCAGTATAACCTCATATTAAAAGAATATTAGGAAACAGCCAGCGGATAGGACAGGATCCACCAGACAATCCGAGTATCGATAGACTTATTTCAGCGCCCCAGTACTTGGAGTACTTGGATGCTAATACACATAGACTAAAGGGATAATGACCTCCATAGTATTTGTGATCTTCTGATACCAAGGATACCGTCTATACTCAGTCGGAATCAAGGCACCAGTTAATAATTAAGGGTCCTAATAAAGAGTCTGGTACAGTCCTGGGAGGACCCACTCTTAATGTTAGTTCACTACCTTTTAGCGAGTTAGACCAGATTGGGGGATTACCTACCGATGTCATCAGCTCATTTATGTGCACCAACGTACGAAAATTCAGCTGAACTTTATAATTATTAGAAGTTAGGCCAGGTAATTTCAGTACTGGAAAAAGGGGATTATTATTGGTCATTGTTCAACAGTAAATTGTAATTCAAATATTACTTAAAAGTGTATGTCATACTAACCTTTTTAACAGGACGCCAGCTTGATATCTGTCAGGAACCACGGTGGTTGAAGTTCCAGTAAAATAAATATTTCCGTTTCCATGCATTGTCTTTTGTTGATATATGGAGTAAGTTATCATTTGTAACTGTATATGCTTACACAGAAAGGGGCATTTGTAGAGTACTGTGAAGGTGGTTAGACGTATAGTCCCGGTCCAATCCTAATACCACAATTCTTTCCACGGTGTACGAATTTGGGTGGACCTACGAAGAAAGAAAATTGGAAGGTAAATCCGACACGCTCCTTAAAATTGACCTGATACTATTCTCTAATTTACATTAAGGATACCAAATTGGGATTCGAAAGAGAATACTAGAGTGTCACACAAGGGGAAATCTCTGACGGGCCCACCTGTGATGGCCCCATTCACTCCTCTAGGGGTCAGTTACTTAGTGGAGAAGGATCATAGTTGAACTTGGGATAAGAACTGGGGGCTTTGAAGAAAAACTTTTTTTTTTGGAAGTTCCAGTAAATACAACCCTTCGGTTGAGATGAAGATCACTAGGGGTTGGTGTTCATAGATAAAGTTTGTGTTTACTCAAAATCAATACAGAAGCACAAAGGTGCAAATTAGAGACAATCAGCTAATTAGAGGAGGCTGACCAAGAAAACTGGATCTATATATATAAAAGACAAAGGGCCAAATTTACCAAGGAGCCTATTTATCACCATCCGCATCCAGGATGCGGATGACAGGTGATAAAATTGCCTAAACTCGCACTGCGATAATTGATTACATCGCAGGGATGTATTAATTATCGCATGCAGGGAAAGAGCTTGCGGTCAAGCTCTGTCCCTGCGATGACACTCCGCAGCATCATCGGGGTATTTTTCGGAAAAAATACCCCAATCTCCTGCTGCGCATGTGCCGCCCCCACCGACATCGCCGCTACCGCCTAGCCGACGCCCCCATAACAACTACCCCCATGCACCGTGGACCCCCATCCCCAGCAGATCAATATACTTATCAGTGCTGGGCTGCCGGATCTTGTGTGCTGCGGTAACCCCTGGTGCTGTAAAGTGCGTTGTCGCTTTGCAGCATCACTTTACTGCACCGGGGTCACATTGCAGCACAAGGGGGACCCGGCGCCAAGGAGTGCTCAGCGGAGCAGCGGACACCGGCTCCCTGGACAGGTGAGTATGTTTTTGTTTTGGGTTTTTTTTACGTTTTTTTTATGTTTTTACACTGTGATCAGCTTGTGTGTCCATCGGACACACATAGCTGACCACTCTGCCGGGTTCCCACTCAGCTTTTTCTGCCAGGGGCAGAGAAAGCTGGGCAAATGCCTCCCTATCGCTATGCTGCCCTGTGATCTCGCCAGACTGAAGTGGCGAGATTATCACAGGGCACACTGCGGTATTTTAAAAAAAAATTTTTAACTAAATTTGGCCACATCGCATTTCCCATTATAAGTATGGGGAACGCGATGTGTTACTAAAAAAAAAAAGGGAATTAGAGGGTTTGGAGCAGTTTTTCATGAAAACTGCTACTAATTAGAGATGTGCACCGGACATTTTTCGGGTTTTGTGTTTTGGTTTTGGATTCGGTTCCGCGGCCGTGTTTTGGGTTCGAACGCGTTTTGGCAAAACCTCACCGAATTTTTTTTGTCGGATTCGGGTGTGTTTTGGATTCGGGTGTTTTTTTCAAAAAAAACTAAAAAACAGCTTAAATCATTGAATTTGGGGGTCATTTTGATCCCATAGTATTATCAACCTCAATAACCATAATTTACACTTATTTACAGTCTATTCTGAATACCTCACACCTCACAATATTATTTTTAGTCCTAAAATTTGCACCGAGGTCGCTGGATGACTAAGCTCAGCGACCCAAGTGGCCGACACAAACACCTAGCCCATCTATGAGTGGCACTGCAGTGTTACGCAGGATGGCCCTTCCAAAAAACACTCCCCAAACAGCACATGAGGCAAAGAAAAAAAGAGACGCAATGAGGTAGCTGTGTGACTAAGCTCAGCGACCCAAGTGGCCGACACAAACACCTGGCCCATCTAGGAGTGGCACTGCAGTGTCACGCAGGCTGGCCCTTCAAAAAACTACTCCCCAAACAGCACATGACGCAAAGAAAAAAAGAGGCGCAATGAGGTAGCTGTGTGAGTAAGCTAAGCGACCCTAGTGGCCGACACAAACACCTGGCCCATCTAGGAGTGGCACTGCAGTGTCACGCAGGCTGGCCCTTCAAAAAACTACTCCCCAAACAGCACATGACGCAAAGAAAAATTAAAGAAAAAAGAGGTGCAAGATGGAATTGTCCTTGGGCCCTCCCACCCACCCTTATGTTGTATAAACAGGACATGCACACTTTAACCAACCCATCATTTCAGTGACAGGGTCTGCCACACGACTGTGACTGAAATGACGGGTTGGTTTGGACCCCCACCAAAAAAGAAGCAATTAATCTCTCCTTGCACAAACTGGCTCTACAGAGGCAAGATGTCCACTCATCATCATCCTCCGATTCATCACCGTGTACATCCCCCTCCTCACAGATTATCAATTCGTCCCCACTGGAATCCACCATCTCAGCTCCCTGTGTACTTTGTGGAGGCAATTGCTGCTGGTCAATGTCTCCACGGAGGAATTGATTATAATTCATTTTAATGAACATCATCTTCTCCACATTTTCTGGATGTAACCTCGTACGCCGATTGCTGACAAGGTGAGCGGCGGCACTAAACACTCTTTCGGAATACACACTTGTGGGAGGGCAACTTAGGTAGAATAAAGCCAGTTTGTGCAAGGGCCTCCAAATTGCCTCTTTTTCCTGCCAGTATACGTACGGACTGTCTGACGTGCCTACTTGGATGCGGTCACTCATATAATCCTCCACCATTCTTTCAATGGTGAGAGAATCATATGCAGTGACAGTAGACGACATGTCCGTAATCGTTGTCAGGTCCTTCAGTCCGGACCAGATGTCAGCATCAGCAGTCGCTCCAGACTGCCCTGCATCACCGCCAGCGGGTGGGCTCGGAATTCTGAGCCTTTTCCTCGCACCCCCAATTGCGGGAGAATGTGAAGGAGGAGCTGTTGACCGATCAAGTTCCACTTGACTTGATAATTTTCTCACCAGCAGGTCTTTGAACCCCTGCAGACTTGTGTCTGCCGGAAAGAGAGATACAACGTAGGTTTTAAATCTAGGATCGAGCACGGTGGCCAAAATGTAGTGCTCTGATTTCAACAGATTGACCACCCGTGAATCCTGGTTAAGCGAATGAAGTGCTCCATCCACAAGTCCCACATGCCTAGCGGAATCGCTCTTTCTTAGCTCCTCCTTCAATGTCTCCAGCTTCTTCTGCAAAAGCCTGATGAGGGGAATGACCTGACTCAGGCTGGCAGTGTCTGAACTGACTTCACGTGTGGCAAGTTCAAAAGGTTGCAGAACCTTGCACAACGTTGAAATCATTCTCCACTGCGCTTGAGACAGGTGCATTCCACCTCCTTTGCCTATATCGTGGCCAGATGTATAGGCTTGAATGGTCTTTTGCTGCTCCTCCAACCTCTGAAGCATATAGAGGGTTGAATTCCACCTCGTTACCACTTCTTGCTTCAGATGATGGCAGGGCAGGTTCAGGCGTTTTTGGTGTTGCTCCAGTCTTCTGTACGTGGTGCCTGTACGCCGAAAGTGTCCCGCAATTCTTCTGGCCACCGACAGCATCTCTTGCACGCCCCTCTCGGTTTTTAAATAATTCTGCACCACCAAATTCAAGGTATGTGCAAAACATGGGACGTGCTGGAATTTGCCCAGATATAATGCACGCACAATATTGCTGGCGTTGTCCGATGCCACAAATCCACAGGAGAGTCCAATTGGGGTAAGCCATTCTGCGATGATCTTCCTCAGTTGCCGTAAGAGGTTTTCAGCTGTGTGCGTATTCTGGAAAGCGGTGATACAAAGCGTAGCCTGCCTAGGAAAGAGTTGGCGTTTGCGAGATGCTGCTACTGGTGCCGCCGCTGCTGTTCTTGCGGCGGGAGTCAATACATCTACCCAGTGGGCTGTCACAGTCATATAGTCCTGAGTCTGCCCTGCTCCACTTGTCCACATGTCCGTGGTTAAGTGGACATTGGGTACAACTGCATTTTTTAGGACACTGGTGAGTCTTTTTCTGAGGTCTGTGTACATTTTCGGTATCGCCTGCCTAGAGAAATGGAACCTAGATGGTATTTGGTACCGGGGACACAGTACCTCAAACAAGTCTATAGTTGGCTCTGCAGTAATGATGGATACCGGAACCACGTTTCTCACCGCCCAGGATGCCAAGGCCTCAGTTATCCGCTTTGCAGCAGGATGACTGCTGTGATATTTCATCTTCCTCGCAAAGGACTGTTGGACAGTCAATTGCTTGGTGGAAGTAGTAAAAGTGGTCTTACGACTTCCCCTCTGGGATGACCATCGACTCCCAGCAGCAACAACAGCAGCGCCAGCAGCAGTAGGCGTTACACTCAAGGATGCATCGGAGGAATCCCAGGCAGGAGAGGACTCGTCAGAATTGCCAGTGACATGGCCTGCAGGACTATTGGCATTCCTGGGGAAGGAGGAAATTGACACTGAGGGAGTTGGTGGGGTGGTTTGCGTGAGCTTGGTTACAAGAGGAAGGGATTTACTGGTCAGTGGACTGCTTCCGCTGTCGCCCAAAGTTGTTGAACTTGTCACTGACTTATGATGAATGCGCTGCAGGTGACGTATAAGGGAGGATGTTCCGAGGTGGTTAACGTCCTTACCCCTACTTATTACAGCTTGACAAAGGCAACACACGGCTTGACACCTGTTGTCCGCATTTCTGTTGAAATACTTCCACACCGAAGAGCTGATTTTTTTGGTATTTTCACCAGGCATGTCAATGGCCATATTCCTCCCACGGACAACAGGTGTCTCCCCGGGTGCCTGACTTAAACAAACCACCTCACCATCAGAATCCTCCTTGTCAATTTCCTCCCCAGCGCCAGCAACACCCATATCCTCCTCATCCTGGTGTACTTCAACACTGACATCTTCAATCTGACTATCAGGAACTGGACTGCGGGTGCTCCTTCCAGCACTTGCAGGGGGCGTCCAAATGGTGGAAGGCGCATGCTCTTCACGTCCAGTGTTGGGAAGGTCAGGCATCGCAACCGACACAATTGGACTCTCCTTGTGGATTTGTGATTTCGAAGAACGCACAGTTCTTTGCTGTGCTTTTGCCAGCTTAAGTCTTTTCATTTTTCTAGCGAGAGGCTGAGTGCTTCCATCCTCATGTGAAGCTGAACCACTAGCCATGAACATAGGCCAGGGCCTCAGCCGTTCCTTGCCACTCCGTGTGGTAAATGGCATATTGGCAAGTTTACGCTTCTCCTCCGACGATTTTATTTTAGATTTTTGAGTCCTTTTTTTACTGATATTTTGTGTTTTGGATTTTACATGCTCTGTACTATGACATTGGGCATCGGCCTTGGCAGACGACGTTGATGGAATTTCATCGTCTCGGCCATGACTAGTGGCAGCAGCTTCAGCACGAGGTGGAAGTAGATCTTGATCTTTCCCTATTTTTGGAACCTCAACATTTTTGTTCTCCATATTTTAATAGGCACAACTAAAAAGCACCTCAGGTAAACAATGGAGATGGATGGATACTAGTATACTTATGGATGACGAGTGACTGACGACACAGAGGTAGCTACAGCCGTGGACTACCGTACTGTGTCTGCTAGTATAGAGATGATAATGATATAAAAAATATATATATATCACTACTGCAGGTATATATAATATATAATGACGGACCTGCTGGACGCTGTCAGCAGACTGCTGAACTACTAGTATGAAGAAGATAGAGAAAAAAAACCCCCACCACAGGTAGGTATACAATTATGGACGAGCACTGACGACACAGAGGTAGCCACAGCCGTGGACTACCGTACTGCGTCTGCTAATATAGAGATGATAATGATATAAAAAATATATATATATCACTACTGCAGGTATATTTAATATATAATGACGGACCTGCCGGACGCTGTCAGCAGGCTGCTGAACTACTAGTATGAAGAAGATAGAAAAAAAAAAACCCCACCACAGGTTGGTATGCAATTATGGACGAGCACTGACGACACAGAGGTAGCCACAGCCGTGGACTACCGTACTGCGTCTGCTAATATAGAGATGATAATGATATAAAAAATATATATATATATCACTACTGCAGGTATATATAATATATAATGACGGACCTGCTGGACGCTGTCAGCAGACTGCTGAACTACTAGTATGAAGAAGATAGAAAAAAAAAAACCCCACCACAGGTAGGTATACAATTATGGACGAGCACTGACGACACAGAGGTAGCTACAGCCGTGGACTACCGTACTGCGTCTGCTAATATAGAGATGATAAAGATGATAGAGATGAACAAAAAAAATATAACACTACTGCAGGTAAATATTTATATAATATAATGAATGACGGACCTGCTGGAAACTGTCAGCAGAATGCGTTTATAGAATAAAAAAAAAAAAACACCACAGGAGTGTTTGTTTAACTTTTTCAGGCAGACAATATACTGGTGGTCAGTGGTCACACTGGCAGCAAAAGTGTGCACTGTACTCCTGCTATAACTGCTCCCCAGTCTCCCCCACAATTAAGCTGTGTGAGCAGCACTGGCAGTGAGCACTCAGCACAGTCAGATATAATACATACATAGATGATATATTATCATTATCATATTATCATGCAGCACACTGAGGCTAAGCACAGATATGGTATGTGACTGTGTATCCTTTTTTTTCAGGCAGAGAACCGATTAAAATTAAACTGGTGGTCACACTATCAGCAAAACTCTGCTGCACTGTACTGAGTACTCCTCCTAATGCTCCCCAAATTAGTAAATCAACTCAAGTGTCTCTGACTCTCTAATCTAAACGGAGAGGACGCCAGCCACGTCCTCTCCCTATCAATCTCAATGCACGTGTGAAAATGGCGGCGACGCGCGGCTCCTTATATAGAATCCGAGTCTCGCGAGAATCCGACAGCGGGATGATGACGTTTGGGCTCGCTCGGGTTAACCGAGCAAGGCGGGAGGATCCGAGTCTGCTCGGACCCGTGCAAAAAAGGCTGAAGTTCGGGGGGGTTCGGATTCCGAGGAACCGAACCCGCTCATCTCTACTACTAATGCCCTTTTTTTTTGCATTCAGGTGATACTAAAATAATGTGAAAAGGGTGTGAAAACAGAAAATACCCTTTTTCACATTATTTTAGTAAAAATAATGTGAATACTGTAGATAGACCCCTAAGCCTTAGTGAGTGATAAATTTCACAGTGAAAAAGTACCAACTAACCAACTCCTAACTGTCCCCGCTTTGCACAGTAATAGCCTCGGCGACCATCTTGGTACAGGCAATGAAGTCTTCCAGGAGGAATAGCAACATGGAGCCTGCACAGTAGTGCACTGCACTTTCAACTATATATATATAGAGAGAGAGAGAGAGAGTGTAATACTTTCCTACGACTGACAAATATACTAATCCTCCAAGCAAATGTTTGAGTGGTCTGAGAAGAAAGGCCAAGAAGCAACCCAGGGGTGAAGATAGCATCAGATCCACCTGGCCACACTGAGGCCGCAAGAGACGGAACTTCTACAGCGAGCAATCTGAAGGAATTTATAAGATACTGATGACGAAAATTCCCCAGAGCAGGGAAGGATCGCCCAGACTGGAATGTCAAGAACATCTCAGGGCTGAACCCTCCATCTGTACGCTCATCAAACCGAGCTGTCTCCCTGGAGGGCGTCTGGTTCTATAGAACAGAATGTCATATTGGAAAAACGATCCCATCATCAAAACAAACTTCATTTCGGAACAACGTAGCGTACTGTGTTTCTTTTAATAAAACTGATAAATAAATCAATATCACAAGTTAACTGACTGGGCACAGCCGATTAATGGCGGCTTATTAAGCGTCGCTCGTAAGCGCTTACACTTAATGCACATAATACACAATACAAACTCTATATTTGCTGCATAGAACTGAAAACCTGAGTTACCATTGTAAGAAGGTAACCGTGTTACTAGGCAACGTCTGATCCATTGACAGTTGCCGGCCCGACGTTCAAGGTGCGTTACAAGGATTTCTGTTAACAACAGACTAGTAGTGCAGCTGGGGCAATAACTTCGGAACTCATATTAACAAACGTAAAACATACAGTAAATGTGATTATCCAGAAACTTATAGATTTCCAAATGAATGGATTTTCCTTAAATTGGAGCAACTAGCCTAGTAAAATAAACTGAATTATTTGAAACGATCCTTGTTCCCTCCCCCATAGCCACTTGTATTCCCATCCATAATATATACAGAATTAAAAGGTCAACACCCAAATGTCATAATGCTGGCATACTGTAGACAAGAACAACAGCGTCATACGGTCGACAGGTAAAATGTAGAACAGTTAAAATGTCGACAGGTATAATATATATATGCCTATATTATCAATATCTATATTACCAGACATAGTTTAAAAATAATAATAAAATAATGCAAGGGGTCCCTCCCAAATCCATAACCAGCCCCAAAACTCCAACCCTGGACTGGGATTGGAAAATCAGTGGTGTGGGGCCCCCTCGTCTTTTACAATAACCAGCCCCAGAACTCTCATCCTGGACTGGGATTGGAAAATCAGTGGTGTGGGGCCCCCCTCGTATTTTACAATAACCAGCCCCAGAACTCTCATCCTGGACTGGGATTGGAAAATCAGTGGTGTGGGGCCCCCCTCGTATTTTACAATAACCAGCCCCAGAACTCTCATCCTGGACTGGGATTAGAAAATCAGTGGTGTGGGGCCCCCTCGTATTTTACAATAACCAGCCCCAGAACTCTCATCCTGGACTGGGATTAGAAAATCAGTGGTGTGGGGCCCCCTCGTATTTTACAATAACCAGCCCCAGAACTCTCACCCTGGCCTGAAAATGGAAAATCAGAGGTGTAGGGCCCGCCTCCTGTTTTACATAACCAGCCCAGAACTCTCACCCTGGCCTGGAACTAGAAAATCAGGGGGCTGGGATTTCTTTGAAAGTTGGGACACCAAAAATAAAATGGGGTCCCCCCTCCTGAAGGACGACCACTGACCTGGGATGAAAGCCTATGGCTATTCCCCGCACTCTCGTGGGTGCGGAGTTAATGGTATTTATATAGTTTACAATATTGTTCTTTACAGATGGCCTAAAAGTCCCAGCAAGCCTACCCTAGCATAATGGCACTTGTAGAATCACAAGTGGCAGCATGCCTGGACATTTAACCACTTAACTGACGATTTTTCCCTTTAAACTGTTAATAACATTGTTTTTTAAAATTTATTTTATTTAATAAAGTTTAAAAAATATTTTTTTAAATATTTAAACATTATATTATGCACATCTGCAGAATGGATCTCCTCGTCAAAAACGGGGGGACAGGGTGGGACGGCGCATGAGATCTGACCGTGCCAGTTAAGTGGTTTTAAGGGCCTGCTGGTGCCTGTAAAGAAAATATTAAAATAAACACATGACACACATCAAATATTGGAAACTTTTATTTAAAAAAAACAAAAAAAATACTCCACCGTTATCCCCTCATTCAACACTTTAATAATGTAGTCATCTAGGGATCTTGGCAAAAAATTATGTACTGTTTCTATAGAAAGTTCCACTGTGAATGACAGTGTCACTTGTGTTCGATCCATAGAAATGAATGTGGAAGCACTGACTGGCTGAGAGCGCCAATCCCACACTCTCAGCCAATCAGCGCTTCCCCATTTATTTCTATGGAGAGTGATAGGCGTAGGACAATTAGATTGTAGTCTCTGGAGACTACACCACTATAGCCAGAGGACAGTTAAGCCCAGTACCCACGGGCCGATGCAGGAGAGATGTGTGCTGAGCGTGCGGGGGGAGACGGGGGGGGGGCGCTCATTTCACCCAGCGGGTGAAGTGAGCGACCCGATAGATTGGCCTGCATGCAGACCAATCTAGCAGCAGCGATAGCGATGTGCGGGGCCGCGCATCGCTATCGCTGAGGGGGCTACACACGGAGCGATCATGCTGATATTCTAAGCAATCTAGTCAGATTGCTTAGAATATCGCTCCGTGAGTACCCCCCTTAAGACGGGTGTGGTTCATCAAATCGACAGTATCTAGGTCGACAATGTTTAGGTCAACCACTATAGGTCGACAGTCACTAGGTCGACATGGATGGAAGGTCGACAGGGTTTCTAGGTCGACATGTGCTAGGTCGACAGGTCTAAAGGTCGACATGAGGATTTTTTTTTTTGTGTCGTTTTCTTCGTAGAGTGACCAGGATCCCAAATTAGTGCACCGCGTCCCCTCGCATGGCTCGCTTCGCTCGCCATGCTTCGGGCATGGTGCCTTCGCTTCGCTCGGCACACTTTACCGTTCCAATCGTAGTCCACGTGGATCGTTAAGTATGAAAAAATTCAAAAAAAGAAAATAAATTTGAAAACCTCATGTCGACCTTTAGACCTGTCGACCTAGCACATGTCGACCTAGCAACCCTGTCGAATTTCCATCCATGTCGACCTAGTGACTGTCGACCTATAGTGGTCGACCTAAACATTGTCGACCTAGATACTGTCGATCTTCAGACCGGATCCCCTTAAGACTGCCTATTCAGGAGACTACACAACTACAGCCAGAGGACAATTAGACTGCACACTGTGTGCAGACCAAAGCAACTGGGTGACTGAGGGAAGACCTTAGAGATGAGCGGGTTCGGTTCCTCGGAATCCGAACCCGCCCGAACTTCAGTTTTTTTTACACGGGGCCGAGCGACTCGGATCTTCCCGCCTTGCTCGGTTAACCCGAGCGCGCCCGAACGTCATCATCCCGCTGTCGGATTCTCGCGAGGCTCGGATTCTATCGCGAGACTCGGATTCTATATAAGGAGCCGCGCGTCGCCGCCATTTTCACACGTGCATTGAGATTCATAGGGAGAGGACGTGGCTGGCGTCCTCTCCGTTTATAGAGAAGAGAGTGAGACTAGAGTAGAGAGAGACACAGTAGTAATTTTGGGGAGCATTAGGAGGAGTACTTTAGGAGGAGTACTACTACTTGCTGAAGTGATAGATAGATAGTGTGACTGTATAATGTATATCTGACTTGTGGGGGAGACACTGACAGTGGGGAGCAGTTAGAGTCTTAGAGCAGGACTTGCTGCCAGAGTGCCACACTGCCATTGTGACCACACTGACCACCAGTATAATATATATTGTGATTGTCTGCTTAGGAGTACTACTTGCAAGTTGCTGATAGTGTGACCAGTGACCTGACCACCAGTTTAATAATCACCACCAGTTTAATATATATAATATATATATATAATTGTATATAATATATATATAATATTGTATACCACCTACCCGTTTTTTTTTTCTTTCTTCTTCTTTATACATACTACTATAGTAGCTTACTGTAGCAGTCTGCGGTGCTGCTGAGCTGACAGTGTCCAGCAGGTCTGTCATCAGTCATTACATAATAAATATATATTATATACCTGTCCGGCTGCAGTACTAGTGATATTATATATGTATATATTGATTTCATCTCATTATCATCCAGTCTATATTAGCAGCAGACACAGTACGGTAGTCCACGGCTGTAGCTACCTCTGTGTCGGCAGTCGCTGGTCCATCCATAATTGTATACCACCTACCCGTGGTTTTTTTTTTTCTTTCTTCTTTATACATACTACTATAGTAGCTTACTGTAGCAGTCTGCGGTGCTGCTGAGCTGACAGTGTCCAGCAGGTCCGTCATCAGTCATTACATAATAAATATATATAAAAATATATATACCTGTCCGGCTGCAGTACTAGTGATATTATATATATATATATTGATTTCATCTCATTATCATCCAGTCTATATTAGCAGCAGACACAGTACGGTAGTCCACGGCTGTAGCTACCTCTGTGTCGGCAGTCGCTCGTCCATCCATAATTGTATACCACCTACCCGTGGTTTTTTTTTTCTTTCTTCTTTATACATACTACTATAGTAGCTTACTGTAGCAGTCTGCGGTGCTGCTGAGCTGACAGTGTCCAGCAGGTCCGTCATCAGTCATTACATAATAAATATATCTACCTGTCCGGCTGCAGTACTAGTGTGATATTATATATATATATATATTGATTTCATCTCATTATCATCCAGTCTATATTAGCAGCAGACACAGTACGGTAGTCCACGGCTGTAGCTACCTCTGTGTCGGCAGTCGCTGGTCCATCCATAATTGTATACCACCTACCCGTGGTTTTTTTTTTCTTTCTTCTTTATACATACTACTATAGTAGCTTACTGTAGCAGTCTGCGGTGCTGCTGAGCTGACAGTGTCCAGCAGGTCCGTCATCAGTCATTACATAATAAATATATCTACCTGTCCGGCTGCAGTACTAGTGTGATATTATATATATATATATTGATTTCATCTCATTATCATCCAGTCTATATTAGCAGCAGACACAGTACGGTAGTCCACGGCTGTAGCTACCTCTGTGTCGGCAGTCGCTGGTCCATCCATAATTGTATACCACCTACTCGTGGTTTTTTTTTTCTTTCTTCTTTATACATACTACTATAGTAGCTTACTGTAGCAGTCTGCTGTGCTGCTGAGCTGACAGTGTCCAGCAGGTCCGTCATCAGTCATTACATAATAAATATATATTATATACCTGTCCGGCTGCAGTACTAGTGATATTATATATATATATATATTGATTTCATCTCATTATCATCCAGTCTATATTAGCAGCAGACACAGTACGGTAGTCCACGGCTGTAGCTACCTCTGTGTCGGCAGTCGCTGGTCCATCCATAATTGTATACCACCTACCCGTGGTTTTTTCTTTTCTTTCTTCTTTATACATACTACTATAGTAGCTTACTGTAGCAGTCTGCGGTGCTGCTGAGCTGACAGTGTCCAGCAGGTCCGTCATCAGTCATTACATAATAAATATATCTACCTGTCCGGCTGCAGTACTAGTGTGATATTATATATATATATATATTGATTTCATCTCATTATCATCCAGTCTATATTAGCAGCAGACACAGTACGGTAGTCCACGGCTGTAGCTACCTCTGTTTCGGCAGTCGCTGGTCCATCCATAATTGTATACCACCTACCCGTAGTTTTTTTTTTTCTTTCTTCTTTATACATACTACTATAGTAGCTTACTGTAGCAGTCTGCGGTGCTGCTGAGCTGACAGTGTCCAGCAGGTCCGTCATCAGTCATTACATAATAAATATATATTATATACCTGTCCGGCTGCAGTACTAGTGATATTATATATATATTGATTTCATCTCATTATCATCCAGTCTATATTAGCAGCAGACACAGTACGGTAGTCCACGGCTGTAGCTACCTCTGTGTCGGCAGTCGCTCGTCCATCCATAAGTATACTAGTATCCATCCATCTCCATTGTTTACCTGAGGTGCCTTTTAGTTGTGCCTATTAAAATATGGAGAACAAAAATGTTGAGGTTCCAAAATTAGGGAAAGATCAAGATCCACTTCCACCTCGTGCTGAAGCTGCTGCCACTAGTCATGGCCGAGACGATGAAATGCCAGCAACGTCGTCTGCCAAGGCCGATGCCCAATGTCATAGTACAGAGCATGTAAAATCCAAAACACCAAATATCAGTAAAAAAAGGACTCCAAAATCTAAAATAAAATTGTCGGAGGAGAAGCTTAAACTTGCCAATATGCCATTTACCACACGGAGTGGCAAGGAACGGCTGAGGCCCTGGCCTATGTTCATGGCTAGTGGTTCAGCTTCACATGAGGATGGAAGCACTCAGCCTCTTGCTAGAAAAATGAAAAGACTCAAGCTGGCAAAAGCACCGCAAAGAACTGTGCGTTCTTCGAAATCCCAAATCCAC
Organism: Pseudophryne corroboree; assembly: GCF_028390025.1. Taxonomy (NCBI): domain Eukaryota; kingdom Metazoa; phylum Chordata; class Amphibia; order Anura; family Myobatrachidae; genus Pseudophryne; species Pseudophryne corroboree. The sequence continues at coordinate 33,107,028 of NC_086450.1, forward strand.
TAGGAGAGTCCAATTGTGTCGGTTGCGATGCCTGACCTTCCCAACACTGGACGTGAAGAGCATGCACCTTCCACCATTTGCACGCCCCCTGCAAGTGCTGGAAGGAGCACCCGCAGTCCAGTTCCTGATAGTCAGATTGAAGATGTCAGTGTTGAAGTACACCAGGATGAGGAGGATATGGGTGTTGCTGGCGCTGGGGAGGAAATTGACAAGGAGGATTCTGATGGTGAGGTGGTTTGTTTAAGTCAGGCACCCGGGGAGACACCTGTTGTCCGTGGGAGGAATATGGCCGTTGACATGCCTGGTGAAAATACCAAAAAAATCAGCTCTTCGGTGTGGAAGTATTTCAACAGAAATGCGGACAACATTTGTCAAGCCGTGTGTTGCCTTTGTCAAGCTGTAATAAGTAGGGGTAAGGACGTTAACCACCTCGGAACATCCTCCCTTATACGTCACCTGCAGCGCATTCATAATAAGTCAGTGACAAGTTCAAAAACTTTGGGCGACAGCGGAAGCAGTCCACTGACCAGTAAATCCCTTCCTCTTGTAACCAAGCTCACGCAAACCACCCCACCAACTCCCTCAGTGTCAATTTCCTCCTTCCCCAGGAATGCCAATAGTCCTGCAGGCCATGTCACTGGCAATTCTGACGAGTCCTCTCCTGCCTGGGATTCCTCCGATGCATCCTTGCGTGTAACGCCTACTGCTGCTGGCGCTGCTGTTGTTGCTGCTGGGAGTCGATGGTCATCCCAGAGGGGAAGTCGTACTCGTAAGCCCACTTTTACTACTTCCACCAAGCAATTGACTGTCCAACAGTCCTTTGCGAGGAAGATGAAATATCACAGCAGTCATCCTGCTGCAAAGCGGATAACTGAGGCCTTGGCATCCTGGGTGGTGAGAAACGTGGTTCCGGTATCCATCATTACTGCAGAGCCAACTAGAGACTTGTTGGAGGTACTGTGTCCCCGGTACCAAATACCATCTAGGTTCCATTTCTCTAGGCAGGCGATACCGAAAATGTACACAGACCTCAGAAAAAGAGTCACCAGTGTCCTAAAAAATGCAGCTGTACCCAATGTCCACTTAACCACGGACATGTGGACAAGTGGAGCAGGGCAGGGTCAGGACTATATGACTGTGACAGCCCACTGGGTAGATGTATGGACTCCCGCCGCAAGAACAGCAGCGGCGGCACCAGTACCAGCATCTCGCAAACGCCAACTCTTTCCTAGGCAGGCTACGCTTTGTATCACCGGTTTCCAGAATACGCACACAGCTGAAAACCTCTTACGGCAACTGAGGAAGATCATCGCGGAATGGCTTACCCCAATTGGACTCTCCTGTGGATTTGTGGCATCGGACAACGCCAGCAATATTGTGTGCGCATTAAATCTGGGCAAATTCCAGCACGTCCCATGTTTTGCACATACCTTGAATTTGGTGGTGCAGAATTTTTTAAAAAACGACAGGGGCGTGCAAGAGATGCTGTCGGTGGCCAGAAGAATTGCGGGACACTTTCGGCGTACAGGCACCACGTACAGAAGACTGGAGCAACACCAAAAACGCCTGAACCTGCCCTGCCATCATCTGAAGCAAGAAGTGGTAACGAGGTGGAATTCAACCCTATATATGCTTCAGAGGTTGGAGGAGCAGCAAAAGGCCATTCAAGCCTATACAATTCAGCACGATATAGGAGGTGGAATGCACCTGTCTCAAGCGCAGTGGAGAATGATTTCAACGTTGTGCAAGGTTCTGCTGCCCTTTGAACTTGCCATTGTCAAGTCAAGCGGAACGCGACCTGTCAACATCTCCTCCTTCACATTCTCCCGCAACTGGGGGTGCGAGGAAAAGGCTCAGAATTCCGAGCCCACCCGCTGGCGGTGATGCAGGGCAGTCTGGAGCGACTGCTGATGCTGACATCTGGTCCGGACTGAAGGACCTGTCAACGATTACGGACATGTCGTCTACTGTCACTGCATATGATTCTCTCCCCATTGAAAGAATGGTGGAGGATTATATGAGTGACCGCATCCAAGTAGGCACGTCACACAGTCCGTACTTATACTGGCAGGAAAAAGAGGCAATTTGGAGGCCCTTGCACAAACTGGCTTTATTCTACCTAAGTTGCCCTCCCACAAGTGTTTACTCCGAAAGAGTGTTTAGTGCCGCCGCTCACCTTGTCAGCAATCGGCGTACGAGGTTACTTCCAGAAAATGTGGAGAAGATGATGTTCATTAAAATGAATTATAATCAATTCCTCCGTGGAGACATTGACCAGCAGCAATTGCCTCCACAAAGTACACAGGGAGCTGAGATGGTGGATTCCAGTGGGGACGAATTGATAATCTGTGAGGAGGGGGATGTACACGGTGATATATCGGAGGATGATGATGAGGTGGACATCTTGCCTCTGTAGAGCCAGTTTGTGCAAGGAGAGATTAATTGCTTCTTTTTTGGTGGGGGTCCAAACCAACCCGTCATTTCAGTCACAGTCGTGTGGCAGACCCTGTCACTGAAATGATGGGTTGGTTAAAGTGTGCATGTCCTGTTTATACAACATAAGGGTGGGTGGGAGGGCCCAAGGACAATTCCATCTTGCACCTCTTTTTTCTTTAATTTTTCTTTGCGTCATGTGCTGTTTGGGGAGTGTTTTTTGGAAGGGCCATCCTGCGTGACACTGCAGTGCCACTCCTAGATGGGCCCGGTGTTTGTGTCGGCCACTAGGGTCGCTTATCTTACTCACACAGCTACCTCATTGCGCCTCTTTTTTTCTTTGCGTCATGTGCTGTTTGGGGAGTGTTTTTTGGAAGGGCCATCCTGCGTGACACTGCAGTGCCACTCCTAGATGGGCCCGGTGTTTGTGTCGGCCACTAGGGTCGCTTATCTTACTCACACAGCTACCTCATTGCGCCTCTTTTTTTCTTTGCGTCATGTGCTGTTTGGGGAGTGTTTTTTGGAAGGGCCATCCTGCATGACACTGCAGTGCCACTCCTAGATGGGCCCGGTGTTTGTGTCGGCCACTAGGGTCGCTTATCTTACTCACACAGCTACCTCATTGCGCCTCTTTTTTTCTTTGCGTCATGTGCTGTTTGGGGAGTGTTTTTTGGAAGGGCCATCCTGCGTGACACTGCAGTGCCACTCCTAGATGGGCCCGGTGTTTGTGTCGGCCACTAGGGTCGCTTATCTTACTCACACAGCTACCTCATTGCGCCTCTTTTTTTCTTTGCGTCATGTGCTGTTTGGGGAGTGTTTTTTGGAAGGGCCATCCTGCGTGACACTGCAGTGCCACTCCTAGATGGGCCCGGTGTTTGTGTCGGCCACTAGGGTCGCTTATCTTACTCACACAGCTACCTCATTGCGCCTCTTTTTTTCTTTGCGTCATGTGCTGTTTGGGGAGTGTTTTTTGGAAGGGCCATCCTGCATGACACTGCAGTGCCACTCCTAGATGGGCCCGGTGTTTGTGTCGGCCACTAGGGTCGCTTATCTTACTCACACAGCTACCTCATTGCGCCTCTTTTTTTCTTTGCGTCATGTGCTGTTTGGGGAGTGTTTTTTGGAAGGGCCATCCTGCGTGACACTGCAGTGCCACTCCTAGATGGGCCCGGTGTTTGTGTCGGCCACTAGGGTCGCTTATCTTACTCACACAGCTACCTCATTGCGCCTCTTTTTTTCTTTGCGTCATGTGCTGTTTGGGGAGTGTTTTTTGGAAGGGCCATCCTGCGTGACACTGCAGTGCCACTCCTAGATGGGCCCGGTGTTTGTGTCGGCCACTAGGGTCGCTTATCTTACTCACACAGCTACCTCATTGCGCCTCTTTTTTTCTTTGCGTCATGTGCTGTTTGGGGAGTGTTTTTTGGAAGGGCCATCCTGCGTGACACTGCAGTGCCACTCCTAGATGGGCCCGGTGTTTGTGTCGGCCACTAGGGTCACTTATCTTACTCACACAGCTACCTCATTGCGCCTCTTTTTTTCTTTGCGTCATGTGCTGTTTGGGGAGTGTTTTTTGGAAGGGCCATCCTGCGTGACACTGCAGTGCCACTCCTAGATGGGCCCGGTGTTTGTGTCGGCCACTAGGGTCGCTTAGCTTAGTCATCAAGCGACCTCGGTGCAAATTTTAGGACTAAAAATAATATTGTGAGGTGTGAGGTATTCAGAATAGACTGAAAATGAGTGGAAATAATGGTTATTGAGGTTAATAATACTTTGGGATCAAAATGACCCCCAAATTCTATGATTTAAGCTGTTTTTTAGGGTTTTTTGAAAAAAACACCCGAATCCAAAACACACCCGAATCCGACAAAAAAAATTCGGTGAGGTTTTGCCAAAACGCGGTCGAACCCAAAACACGGCCGCGGAACCGAACCCAAAACCAAAACACAAAACCCGAAAAATTTCAAGTGCACATCTCTAGAAGACCTCCTGAAGAAGGTGCAGCGGTCGGTCCAGCGGGGAAAGGAAGAGCGCCGGGAAAAGGGGCGCAAGAAGGCCGCTGTGACGCCCTGCAAGAAATGTGACACTTTGCAGATGAATGTACTTGGCAGGAGAGTCCGAGGAAAAGAAGCCCAGAGAAGTCCCTGAAGAGCACACAGACGACCCAGCGTGTGAAGAGAGAGCATGGAAGACAAACCCCAGCGAAGAAATAGTCCTGGTGTTTGCTCTGTGGAAACTACGGGTATGAGCATAACAGTTGTCCCCGGGATGAAGAGTGGAGCCAAGACGAGGTTGATTTCCGGTGTGAAAGCTGTGGAGATCCCCGACATCGGCTCCCGGAGTGTCCATGGACTGAAGACAGGACAGACTACGAGGCCACGGTGAAGCAGCTGACAGAGTCTCGTCAGCAACTTAGGAACCGGGTGGCTGCAGAGCCCGTGTGTGCGCTCTGCGAGGCTAAGGGACATGAGCTTTCCGATTGTCCGTGGAATGAAGACCGGATGATTGCGGATGGTCGTGCACAGAGATGGGAGGAGGAAACCAGGGAAATGAAACGTAAGACCCTGCTTGAAGTTAGTTCGCAGGTGCCCATTTCATCTGTGCTGGAACCAACGGGTGAAGATCCCTCAGTGAAGGAGGAGGCCAAGGAACCCGTCTTGAAGAAGGTGGCAGTGACCCTCCCTTGTTGGAAGTGTTGGCGATCAGGACATTCGGCTAATGAGTGTCCCTGGGAAGATGCCTCGGACCTACTCTGCCCCAAGAAAGCGACCCCAGTAAAGAAGGATCCTTTCCCACATAAGGCGGCGGTGGACGACTGGGAGGAGAAGAAACCACGCTGCACGGAAAAGCGTGAAGACCCAGTGACGGGGACGTCCGGAATCTTCCCGCGTTGGAACAGTCCACGACCAGGATGTGTGGAACAGGTGTGTCCTGGGCACCAAGAGATGCCAGCGGAAGCGAAGAAGTACGCTGAGAAAGTAGAGATGCCAGCGGAAGAGAAGAAGTACGCTGAGGAATTAGAGATGCCAGCGGAAGAGAAGAAATACGCTGAGGAAGAAAATAATCCCCTAGTCCAGGTATCGGTGGAGGAGGACTCGGACTACTGTGAGATGTCCGCCGACGAATCCCTCCAAGAACAGATGGAGGATGACTCGGGCATCGGGAGTGCCGACGAGTGTGACTGGCAGGATCGGGTGGAGTCGTGCTCCCAGTGGATTGCCCTCCGTGAAGAGGCGGAGAAAGTCCTGTAGCAAGAATACCTGCTAGAAGTGCCGAGTTGGACGGACATACAGGGAGAGGATTGTGATGCCGTGGGAGGACCCGTTCCAGAGGAAGACATGGGACCTTTGGAGATGCCCCACGAGGAAATGCGACAGATGGTGCTTGTTGCCCGGGAGGAAACGGATGCCCCGGAGGATTCCGCTGTTGGGTGGTGGTCGGTACCACACCCTGAAGACAGATACGATGCCCCAGACGATATGAGAGGCCAAGAGTGGGTGACTGTTGCCCCCTTGGAAGAGGATTCCCCCTTGTGGCCTAAAGTAAGTGGTCATGATGAGTCGCCACTCACCCAGAGGATTCACCGATTGAGGTCAGGAGGTACGAAGTAGAGGGAGCCGGCGGAGGAAGGATGTGGGGTCACAGTCTGTCTGGGCTGGGCCCTCGAACACAACCTCGCTGGAGGGACCCTGTAATTTCCTGACCCGCGGGCGATGGACATCGTGAGGACCTTTGTAGGGACTACAAAGGAAAAGGGGGGGGGGAAATGTAGAGATGTGCCCTGTTTCCCAGGGCACATCAGCACTGCAGGGTGCAGGGGATCTGCGTCCCCTGCAGTTCCTGGCTGTGGACAGCGCTGGGGCAGCTTGTCTGTCCCCAGCGCCTGTCAGTGTGCAGGAGTGGCGGGTGTCCGGTGCAGGGACCAGACGTTTTCTTGCACCGGACTGGAGGCGTTTGAATTTTGGCGCCCTCTATGAGCCAATTACGGCTCACGGAGCGGCGGCCAATCAGATACGGGCGCGGCGAGCCAATCGGCGCTCACCGTGTCATAGGCCCCACCCCCGGCGTCTGACGTCAGACGGCGGGCGGGAGCCGAGGAGGAGAACCGCGCGCAGGAGCACAGAATAGGAGGACGCTGCCGGGACCGCGGACAAGAAGGAGGTCGTGAGGAAGAGCGGCGAAGAGCAGGTCGGAAGGAAGAGGCGGCGGAAACGAAGAAGACGGCGGCCGTGGGGAGAAGAGCTCCAGTGGCCACTGAAGAGGCCGGAAGATGTCGGCCACCAGGAGAAGAATGGCCAGCGGCGGCTGGACTCAAAAGGACGGCGGAAGCGGCCCTGCTGGCCAGGACGGGTCAGCAGCAGAAGAGGGCACCGGAGACCCCTGGACCAGGTGAAGCCGCAGTGAGGCTCATCTCACCCCCCCCCCCCTTTCCTCCCTAGACCATCAGGGATGGGCAGTAGGCCCGGGGCACAGTTCAGGCACTAGGCCTGTGGTACAGTTAGGAGTTTCAGTCACCCCTGATTTGGTGGTTTGGGCATTAGGCCCAAGCCACGGTAATTGTCAGTTTAGGCGGGCATTAGGTCCGAGGGCATATAGTGGGCATTAGGCCCAGTTAATAGGAGCGCCCCCCCCCCCCCAGATGAATAAGGGTGGTACTGGGCGCTAGGCCCAGGCCATCCCAACGTGCGCAGAATAGGCAGGCTTGTAAGCCTGAGCATCACTCTATAAGGTAACCCTGGGCATTAGGCCCAGGTCACCCACTGGGCAACAAGTTAGGCGGGCGCTAGGCCCGACGGTAAAGTCAGGCCTCTGGCCTGTGGGCAAGTAGGGGGCAGTAGGCCCAAGTAAGCGTGCGGGAGGTGGGTGAGCTGTACGGCGCCCACTCTCCAGAGAGAAGGTATATAAGTGATCAAAGGGACAGCACTGTGGTAGTTACTTGCACTGTTATTGTGATTCGTGATGTGTGTTGTTACCGTGCAGGGCCAAGTTTGTTAAGTTTGTGTCTAGTTTTGTTGCATCACACCCACAGAGCTAGTTTGAGGGCTCTGCCATTGTAGTTAGTATAGGGGTGTTACACTAGGTTAGAGTTAGGCCCCGCACGGCTGTTGTTTGTTTGCCTCCTTACAGGGACCTGTGAGTGGAGAAGAAGTCTGCAGTGCGGAACCAACGGTGAGTAACATCTGTGTCCGTCCGTCCCTTTGTCTGTCCCCGAGCGCCGGATTAGGGGTTTGCTCACGGACGTGAGAACCCCTTTATCACACTACGCGCAAGAGTGCGAGTGTGTGAGAATTGGGTGGCTGAGGCTTTGTGCCGGTGATGACCTTACACCCAACCGGTGAAGGTCGCCGCCACCCCCTGAGGTATCCCCTTTTCCGGTGGAAGAAGGGTTGATACCCCCCCCCCCCTTAAGTTGGTTTACTTTTCCCCCAGTTCGTCTGTCGTCAACTCCGAGAAGGGATCACCGAGTCCGACTGAAGATTTCCAGGTCCGTTGAAGGTTCCGGTACCTGAAGGTGAGAGAGTGCAGCGCCTGGTAAGTGGTGAATCTACACCTGCACGGCAGCAGGCACTACACCGCACCGCTACCCTCTTACACAGCAAATCACTCTCCTTGCAAAGAAACTGCTGAGTGGCGCCCCGGCAGCCTGAGTTGAGCTTGTAGTAAAGAATCCCAAGAATCTGAGTTTTTTTTATTTACAATGCAGGGCAGCAGGAGATTATACAATGAAACAGGAATCTCCCGCAGGATGCAGGAGGGTAGGCAACTATGCCCTGCAAGTGCCCTATAGCACCCCAGGGTGCCACATCACCCAGTTTGGTAGAAACTGATATAGAAGGTTACACTAGTTTAAATACTTTTAGTAAATTGGTACTCTGCAAATCCAGTCAGTGTCTAAACCCCCGCCAAATCCATCTCTTAGTTAGTCTCACCCTTTGTATGCTTCATGCAGATATAAGTTTATTTTAGGGTTTTTTTAAGCATTCTTTGTAGTTATCATATTTTAGCTAGATTTAGGTTGGACCATCCTTTATTATAGGTGGGGGTATATTCCTCTCCTCTGAAAATTAAGTCATTGGGGGTCATTCCGAGTTGTACGCTCGTTGCCGATTTCGATATGCTGCGATTTGTTGCAAACAGCGCATGCGCAAGGCACGCAGGGAGCATGCGCTTAGTTATTTAACTAAAAACTTAGCAGATTTGCTGTGGATTCTGCGGCGCTTTTCAGTCGCACAGCTGATCGGTGAATGATTGACAGGAAAGGGGCGTTTCTGGGTGGTAACTCAGCGTTTTCCCGGCGTTTGCAAAAAAACGCAGGCATGTCAGGGAAAAAACGTGGGAGTGGCTGTAGAAACGGGGGAGTGGCTGGCCGAACGCAGGGCGTGTTTGTGACGTCAAACCAGGAACGAAAAACTGACTGGGGTGATCGTAATCTAGGAGTAGGTCTGGAGTTACTCAGAAACTGCAAAGAATAATTTAGTAGCAATTCTGCTAACCTTTTGTTCGCTATTCTGCTAAGCTAAGATACACTCCCAGAGGGCGGCGGCCTAGCGTGTGCAATGCTGCTAAAAGCAGCTAGCGAGCGGACAACTCGGAATGAGGGCCATTGTATGTATGCTGCTATACTGTACCCTGGGCCTGCTCCAAATACTAAGATAAGACATCATGGCATACTGTATATAGAATTTGGATTTACGGCACAAGCATGTTATTTTAGATTTGTCAACAATGAGAACAATTTATTAGAAGAATGTTGCATTCATTTTGAATAAAGTAACATTTTTGCTTTTTCTTTATTGTTGCTGGGAACCCCGGTGTTTTATTATCAGTCATGTGCTTCTTCCAGGATAATGAAAGCAATACAATAAGATAATAATTTGGTTATAGTAATTGCAAAACCATTGGGCACCTGACTTTTTTTTAAATCTATTTCAAGTTTTAGCTTTTGTTAGTGTTGGTAAATCAACATTATATCCTGTGTCGCCCACTCCCCACTATGGCGGGAAATAGTCACAGTCCGTGCCGCTCAATCATTATTGCATTTTATATTACTCAGTTGGGGCAACATGAAGTCATTTGTGAACTCTTCCGACAGCAGAAATTTCCGATTCACTCTCCAGCAGGATATAAAATGCAGGATAAATGCGCAGCCAGCTCCGTCACCTCAGTACAAATGAAGATGGAAGGAAGTTTTGGGATGATGGGTTGTTTCAGTAAAACACAATGTGAAAAATCATTGTTTCCTGCCAGCAGAAGAATGGTCGTGGAAGCTCTTTCTGATGACTTCCCACTGGGTCAGTTTAGATATAAAGGGAACTCACGAAGAAAAGCCACGGGGATCACACTGTAATAAATTGGTAAGTAAAAATGAACTGAGATAGATATATGTGAATGGAGGTGGGGGAAGGCTGCTGATTCTCCACTAGATCAAAGCAGAAAATGTGGCCGGATAAGGATTGTACATGCAAGAAACTATATTTCAACTTCTATTACCTGTAGATAGATATGAGATAGATAGATAGATAGATAGATAGATAGATAGATAGATAGATAGATAGATAGATAGATAGGCAGATATCCTTTATCGATCAGTGTCCCCTAAGACTTGTTCCATTGCTTTTCTATCATTGTACCTCTTCAGTTGCTCAACTCATTCACTAGTTCGACTTCCGAAATCACCTCTATGCTAATAATGTTGAAGTAGAAGTCTGATACTGTGCATGCTCCATTATTGGTACCTACAGGGAGGCTTCACCAAGATGGCCACCAAACTTGCTACTCTGCATATGCGGCCCCATCTTGTCACTGTGTTAGAGCACCATAGTGCAAGATAGACCTCTACCACTTAGCTCCGGGGAGACCCAGCTTTTACCTGCTGTTACAAATAAACCACCTCACTGGGTAAGCAGTTGGGCTTAATCTAAGACCATCCACTGGTGTGTACACTAACTCTGCCATACCACCCCCACCCATACACACATATAAGAACAGTCAAAATTCTAATCTATCTTTCTTCCCTGACCTCTGTCCTTGTCTTCGTCCCCCATGGCCGACTACCTCTTTGCCATCTCCGCTGATGCTACCTCAAGCTCAGCAAATCCAAAACTGAGCCCTTTCCTTTTTCTTTCCATCTTCTGCCATGATTATTGCAGTCTACTCCTCTCTGGCCTGTCTGTCACACGTCTATGACCCCTACAATTTGTCATGGCATAGCATCACAATTATGAGATTTCCTTTCACTGATGAAAGTCTAAAACTCACTACTCAGACCGCATGGCATTGTCATTAAGTAGTGTACGTAGTATGCTATGTCTAGAGAAGTGTCTTTTCATTTTGTTAATGACTGTGGCACTTGTCACTTGTCAGTTTGGGCAGATAATCTATCTTGAACCCACTGTAGTATGAATCCACAAGCACAAAGTATATTTCCCTCTCAATTCATAGAGATCTGCGCTTAGGATGGACCAAGGAAGGTCAGAAATCTCATGGAGAGTGAATGGTTCCTTGGTATGATGGGCCTCTAAAGCAGGCTTGTCCAACCCGCGGCCCGCGGGCCGCATGCGGCCCAGGTCGGCTAGTAATGCGGCCCAGTGCAATTTTTTATTTTTTAAGAAATTCTATTCTAAAGTTTTCTAAAGTTTCAAGTTTGGGGAGCCAGCAGCACTAGACGCGGCTCTCTGTGCTTCCGGGATGCGGGCGCAGGCACATCGCGCGTGTGACGTCATGACGTCGCACGCGCATGTGACGTCACACGCGTGCACCCGGCTAGAGAGAGCACGGAGCTGGAGGCGGGAGTCTCTGGCGCCGGCGGCCGCGGCTAAACTAGCAAATCCTGGCTAAAAAAAGTAGGTGCGTGTTGCGGGCGGCTACCGGTACATGGTGTCCTTGCCAAACCCCCTTCCTTTCACTCCATACAAGACTGGGCAACACTTCAGGCTCTACGAGAGGACTTCCCCCTTCTGAAATAAAAGCATTCAGGCCATCAGCTGCAAGGCACAATTCTCTGTAAAGGAGTCCGGGCAGGAGGGGCAGACCGGGGCTTACATTTCAAATGTAGTTTTTTTCCCTTTACAATAAGCACAAATCAGGACAAATCTTTATTGAATGTTTAAGAGTTTTTCTTATGTTAATGAACAAAAGACTCAGCTGGTTTCATTTCTATTAAGTAAACTTGTTACATTCATTGAGAAAATAGCAGTGGTCTCCCCTAGTGAAACAGTATACGTTGAAGGGAGAGAGGAAAAAACAAAAAACAAAATAGCAGTCCCGACTGGAATATAAATGTGTGTCCTCTTTTGCCCTTTCCAATCCCCTACTGCAGCCTTTCCTGTTGTTTCTCTGTGGTTTGTCCTATAAATAATGTGATTTTATTTGTTTTCAGCCTTTAACTGCGCATCTTCCTGCACAACCTGTCCCGTAAGGCCTGCCACCTACAGAATTGTATTTTAAAAGCCTCAAACATCACTGTATATTAAGTAGTGATGTGCACCGGAAATTTTTCGGGTTTTGTGTTTTGGTTTTGGATTCGGTTCCGGTGGCTGAGAAACAATGTCAAACATCTCACTAACTTCATTTCCAAGTAAGTTTAATATGTTAACTATGTTTTATATGTTTTTTTTGGATGATCAGGTATCGTTACTGTTATTTTATTTTATGTGCGGCCCAAACCAAATTTTCATCTTCTAATGTGGCCCAGGGAAGGTGAAAGGTTGGACACCCCTGCTCTAAAGCATTGCAGGGGTCACAGGCAGAGACAACCTGCTCACTGTCCGTAGAGGGCTAAAACAGGGCATTCTTAGCCCACCTTAAGGTGGCCTCATGCCTGGTGCCCCTGGTGGGCCTGCTGAGCATAGAAGCCATGAAGGGGATATGCTATCACACTATGCTCACCATGCAGGAGGATGCCATCTGAGAGGGTCAGTTCGTCGCAGAAGGCAAAGAAAGACTTGAGGTCACATACAGTTCCCTGGAGGAATGAGGACAGCTATGTAGGACAACACAAGACAACCATTAGTAGAGGTCATCCCTGAGTGTGGTATCATGAAGCTTTGCCATGTGCCTGGAGGATAGGATATCAAACAACATGACATCCAGGTTATCATCAAGGACAACCAAGTCTGGGAACATCTGATAAGGCGTCATCAGCATGTACAGTAGGTCCTTGCCACATTTGTATACCACATCCAGATGGTCCTTTGGAGCTTGAGCATGAAACGGATAGCTGTGGAGGCAATATGCAGGGGTTTATGGAGAAAGGTGATCAGAATCAACCAGCACTGGACACCCATAGATGAAACTTCTGACAAGCAAAAATAGGATTTTAATACATACCGGTAAATTTTTTTCTCCTAGTCCGTAGAGGATGCTGGGGTCCACTTCAGTACCATGGGGTATAGACGGTTCCGCAGGAGCCATGGGCACTTTAAGACTTTTCAAGGGTATGAACTGGCTCCTCTCTCTATGCCCCTCCTCCAGACCTCAGTTATAGGAACTGTGCCCAGGGAGACGGACATTTCGAGGAAAGGATTTACTTTTATACTAATGGTGAGATTCATACCAGCTCACACCGCAACCATGCCGCACAACATGGCATTCAACATGACACACACCAACAGGCATGAACCATTTACAGCAACATGCTGAAAACAAATGAAACACAACTTGTGTAACTATAAAGAACAAACTGCAGGTAAAGTACGCACTGGGTCGGGTGCCCAGCATCCTCTACGGACTAGGAGAAAAGGATTTACCGGTAGGTATTAAAATCCTATTTTCTCATACGTCCTAGAGGATGCTGGGGTCCACTTCAGTACCATGGGGTTATACCAAAGCTTCAGTACAGGCGGGAGAGTGCGGATGACCCTGCAGTACAGATTGACCGAACTTGAGGTCCTCATCGCCCAAGGTGTCAAACTTATAAAATTTAGCAAATGTGTTTGACCCTGACCAAGTAGCTGCTCGGCAAAGTTGTAAAGCCGAGACGCCCCGGGCAGCCGCTCATAATGAGCCCACTTTCCTAGTAGAATGGGCCTTCACCGACTTCGGTACCGGCAAGCCTGCCGTAGAATGAGCGTGCTGAATTGTCCCTCTGATCCAGCGCGCAATAGTCTGCTTAGAAGCAGGACACCCAATCGTGTTGTGAGCATACAGGACAAACAGAGCCTCTGTTTTCCGTAATCGAGCTGTTCTTGCGACATAAATCTTCAAAGCTCTAACCACATCTAGAGACTTTGACTCAGTGAAAGTGTCAGTAGCTACTGGCACCACAATAGGTTGGTTTATGTGGAAGGACGAAACCACCTTTGGAAGAAATTGTTGATGAGTTCTTAACTCTGCCCTTTCTTCATGGAAGATCAAGTAAGGGCTCTTGTGAGAAAAGGCCCCCAACTCAGAAACCCGCCTTGCGGATGCCAAGGCCAAAAGCATCACCACTTTCCAAGTGAGAAACTTCAATTCTATCTCCTGCAGAGGTTCAAACCAATCTGATTGAAGGAACTGCAACACCACATTAAGGTCCCATGGTGCCACTGGAGGCACAAATGGAGGCTGGATGTGCAGAACCCCTTTCACAAACATCTGAACTTCTGGAAAGGAGGCCAATTGTTTTTGAAAGAAAACTGATAAGGCCGAAATCTGGACCTTGATTGACCCCAATCTAAGGCCCGCATCCACACCAGCCTGCAGAAAATGGAGAAAACGTCCCAACTCAAACTCTTCCGTAGGAGCCTTCTTGGATTCACACCAAGACACATATTTTCTCCAAATACGGTGGTAATGTTTAGACGTTACTCCTTTCCTGGCCTGAATAAGAGTGGGGATGACTTCCTTGGGAATACCCTTTTGGGCTAGGATCCGATGCTCAACAGCCATGCCGTCAAACGTAGCCGCGGTAAGTCTTGATACACACAAGGCCCCTGCTGTAGTAGGTCCTCTCGAGGAGGAAGAGGCCGAGGATCTTCTATGAGCAACTCCTGAAGATCTGGATACCAAGCCCTCCTTGGCCAGTCTGGAGCAATGAAGATTGCTCAAACTCTTGTTCTTCTTATTATTTTGAGAACTTTTGGAATCAGTGGAAGTGGAGGGAAAACATATACCGACCGAAACACCCACTGGGTCACCAGTGCATCCACTGCTATTGCTTGAGGGTCTCTCGACCTAGAACAATATCTCTGAAGCTTCTTGTTTAGACGAGATGCCATCATGTCTACTTGAGGAACTCCCCAAAGACTCATCACCTCTGCGAAGACTTCTTGGTGGAGGCCCCACTCTCCTGGATGGAGATCGTGTCTGCTGAGGAAGTCTGCTTCCCAGTTGTCCACTCCTGGAATGAAAATTGCTGACAGAGCTCTAACATGTCTTTCTGCCCAGAGGAGAATCCTTGTCACCTCTGCCATTGCTGCTCTGCTTTTCGTTCCGCCTTGCCTGTTTATGTACGCGACTGCTGTTACATTGTCCGACTGTATCTGCACGGGATCTTGAAGAAGATATACCACTTGTAGAAGGCCGTTGTAAATGGCTCTCAATTCCAGAACGTTTATGTGAAGGCAGGCTTCCTGACTTGACCATTTTCCTTGGAAGCTTTCCCCCTGTTTGACAGCTCCCCAGCCTCGGAGACTTGCATCCGTGGTTAATAGGACCCAGTCGTGAATCCCAAACCTGCGTCCCTCTAGTAGGTGAGAACTGTGTAGCCACCACAGGAGCGAAATCCTGGCTTTGGGGGACAGGATTATTTTTTGGTGCATGTGTAGGTGGGATCCGGACCACTTGTCCAACAGGTCCCACTGGAATACTCTGGCATGAAATCAGCCAAACTGCATGGCCTCGTAGGCCGCTACCATTTTCCCCAACAACCGAACACATTGACATGGATCGACACGCTTGTTGGTTTCAATATTTGTTTGACAATTTTCTGGATTTCCAGAGCCTTTTCCACTGGAAGAAATACTCTCCGTACTTCTGTGTCCAGAATCATCCCTAAAAAGGACAATCTTGTTGTCGGTTCCAACTGCGACTTTGGAAAATTCATGATCCAACCGTGTTGTTGGAGTATTGACAGGGAGAGTGCGATGTTCTGCACCAACTGTTCCCTGGATCTCGCTTTTATCAGGAGATCGTCCAGATAAGGAATTATATTGACTCCTTTTTAACGAAGGAGGACCATCATCTCCACCATCACCTTGGTGAATACCCTCGGTGCCGTGGAGAGTCCGAACGGCAATATCTGGAACTGGTAATGGCAATCCTGTACTGCGAATCTCAGAGGATAAATGGGAACATGCAAGTAAGCATCTTTTATGTCTACTGACACCATGAAGTCCCCCTCTTCCAGACTGGAAATCACTACCCTCAGGGATTCCATCTTAAACTTGAACCTTTTCAGGTAGAAATTCAGATTTTTCAGGTTTAAAATCGGTCTGACCGAGCTGTCCGGCTTCGAAACTACGAAGAGGCTTGAATAAAAAACCTTCTCCTTACTGTGCCAAGGGTACCAGGACAATGACCTGATCCTGGCATAATTTTTGAATTGCCGTTGTTGTTACTGCCTCTCTTCCCGGAAGAGAAGCTGGCAAGGTCGATTTTAAAAATCGGCATGGGGGGACATCTTGAACTCTAGTTTGTATCCATGGGACACTATTTGTTAGACCCATTGGTCCAGGCCAGATTGAATCCAGATTTGGCTAAAAAGTTTCAGACGTGCTCCCACCCGAGCGGACTCCCGCAAGGGAGCCCCAGCGTTATGCTGCAGATTTGGCAGAAGCAGGGGTGGACTTCTGCTCCTGCGATCCGGGAGACGCTGCGGATTTCTTTCCTTTTCCCCTTCCCCTACCTGCAAAGAAGGGGGAACCTTTGGCCTTTTTGTGTTTGTTGGGCCGAAAGGACTGTATGTGAGAGTGATGTGTCTTTTTCGCCGGTGTAGGAGCATAAGGCAAGAATGTTGACTTACCTGTGGTAGCCGCCGAGGCTAACGCATCCAGCCCATCACCATACAAGGCCTCACCTTTATACGGGAGAGCCTCCATACTTCTTTTGAATCTGCATCAGCATTCCACTGGCGAATCCACAACGCCCTCTGAGCCGATACTGCCACGGTAGCGGTTCTTAATCCCAAGAGACCAATATATTTCATGGTTTCTAGTACGTACGCAGCAGCGTCTTTGATATGACCTAACGTTAGGAGTATCTCGTCTCCATCTATTGTGTCAATGTCTAATGACAAGTTTTCTGACCACTTTTCAATAGCACTACTCACCCATGCACAGACAATGGTAGGCCTGTATAGTGTCCCATTGGCCACATCAATAGATCACCTCACTCGAAGTCTGTCGGCTCCTTAAGTGAAGCCATTCCAGGTGCAGGGAAAAACACCTTTTCTCTTTTATGACAGGGCCCTGTCTAAAATGCAGGGTGACTCCCACCTTTTGGAAAAAGGTAAGCTGCCTGAATTCCTTTTGGGAATCTGAAATTTCTTTTCAGGTTAAATCAGACTCCCTCCAAGAGACTGTTCAACTCCAGAGGTGGAGGGAAAATTACATTACTTCTTTACTAAAGTAAACCCTCTCCTTGTGGTAAAAGGTGGTGTGGGTGCCACGGATGGGGCTGGAGGTACTGCAAGTGGGGGAGGGGTGGGTAATGCTCCTCCTGCTTCTCCTCCTGGAAGCAACTAAGCTGCTGTCCTCCCTTTGGCAGTGGCTCTCCTGGAGACTCGCACAGCAGCCAGTCACTATTGCTAGCGCCGATATCCCAACGCGCCGCATTACAGGGAAGAAGATGCACTCAATAAACTACAGCTCCCAGTAGCCCTTAGCGCCGGAAAGTTCGTCTAGTTACCTGTAATGTGGCGTGTTGGGACACCGGCGCTAACAATAGTGACTGGCTGGCAGAACTGAATGACTCGCTGAATCAATGTAAAAGGTGAGAGTGCTGTGCAGTGTCAGTGACACTGCACACCCACTGCACTGCACAGCACTGTCACCTTTTACATTGATTCAGCATCCAGACATTACCCTCCGCGATATCATCCACTCTATCCATTACATTAGCCATCTCGGGGCTTCCAGGCCGGCAGCCCAGGTGCTGTGTTGCGGAGTCAGGGCCTCTGGGGATCTGGGCGCGGCTGTAGCGGGGAGGCACTTCTATGACATCACACTCAGATGAGGCTCCGGGGCTCAGAGAGTATGTGGCGCAGGGAGGGTTATGAAAGCCTTCCGCTGCGCCGCTTTTATACACATCTATGCTGGTGGCCGCAGCAGCTTTTGTTCCACCTGCGCCGCGGCTAGGGAGTTGGGATTGTTGATGCTGGAGGGGGCAGGCGGACTGGCAGCAGAACATAGGACGCTGCAGTAAAAGGTTTTGGTCCCCCCCCCCCTATCTACAGCGCAGAGACTTGCTGCAGAAGCATGGGCATACCCTCCAGCTGCACCTTTTTGTCAGGTATAGGACCTTTTTTTATGGTCTCTACCAATTTTTGGCTCTCCAAACTTCCATTGAAAGAATAGGAAAAGGGGTGTGGCCACGCCACTTTACCAGTGGCCACGCCCCTTTTCTAATTTGTACCGATTTTTATGTGTTGTACCCCTTTCACACCGCAAACCTGGGTCCAACAAAGTATTTTGAACCCGGGTCGGACACGGGTCCGACCCTTTCACACTAAACTTTCAACCCGAATTATTGCAGGCTTGGCTCCTTTTAACTCAACCCGGGTCAGCAATTAAAACACAATGGATGTCATTTTAAATGGACTTTTTTTGGCTCAGAAAGATGAGGTGTCAGAAGGGGATAAAAGGAGAGGGAGGGGACAGTTCACAGCGTTGCAGGAATCATGGCTGACAGAGCTATGTTTTATACATAATTGCATCTTTAACTGTTCCAGTAAGCTGCCTAGCAATCTCTGCCTCACCCCTAATTCTTACTAGCTCTAATTCTTAATGCTCTCTGTTCTCTCCTGTGTAGCAGGGCTCAGATTGCTGACATCATGAAGGCACACAAAGAACAGCCAATCAGCACGTTTACATGAATGCAGGGTTGAATAATCCGGGTTGGACACTTAATACCCCTTTCACATCTCCAATACCGGATCCTACCCAGGAATTGGAAAAGGGTCATTCCCGGGTGGGCTCCGGCATTGGAGACTCTCCTACCTCTTTCTGATGGCTTCCAGACCCGGCAATATGCCGGGACGGTTGCCATAGCGGCGGGGGGCGTTGCTGGCAGCGGGGGTGGAGGTGGAGGCGGCGCTGGGAGATGAGCTCATCGCAGCGCCGCCTCTTCCCTATCTTGTAAATGGGTCCCGGATCGGCTCCACCAGGGAATCCGTTTACAGAGCCACTGACCCGGTATTCAACCCAGGAATAACACTGCTTATAACCCGGGTTGAATTACCGGGTCAGGCAACCCGGGAAATCCGACATGGCACTTTCACACCGTACGCTGACCCGTGTTGACCCGGCAATATGCTGGGTCGATACCGGGTTATTTGTGCGGTGTGAAAGGGGTATTAGAGTGCACATTGACCTGGATCCAACCCATGTTTAACACTGCTTTTATACCGGGCTTTTCAAAAGTGGTGCTTTTAGACCGCACCTCGACCCCGGGTCGAACCAATATCCCGGGATATATTTGCGGTGTGAAAGGGGTGTAAATTGTTGGAGGGTGTGTTGCTGCAGATGCAGTGTGCCTATTTTTGGGTGTGGACCTGGAGCTGCAGCTCTCTCAGCCCCATTGTTAATCCTGCTCTGGGAACACACAGCAGCCAAAGGGCAGAGCCTCCCATTGGCTGTAACCTGTGCGGGAGGGCGTTTCTTGCCCAGTCACCTGTGGACTGGGTGTGATAGACCTGCCGCTAACCCAATGAGAGCTCCTAGCCACGCCCAGTGTTATACACACAGTCACTCTGGGCTATTATATAGGAGATGGTCTCATCAGAGCTTTGTTCAGATTTTTTACTGCAACAACCATAGCTAACACCCAGCGGATATCTGCTATCACTGGAGCAATGACGCCCAATCAGTCACGTGATTTAACTGCCTTAGCACCTAGTTATGGTCCTGTGTAAGTCCCAGGCCATTGGCCAATGAAGTGAAAAACCAGCACCAGTAATATTTATTCTGGCACTCCAAATCAAAGTCAGAACAATTATGTGAATTTCAGCTGCTGCATTTATTACTGGTGCAATGCTTTGCGGCAATTGTCCTACCTCTAATCCAAGTAATACCCTAATAACACCACAGAGAAGAAAGGAACTGACCTCCTAGCTGTGGCCTGATTCAGACCTATATGCAGACCCATGTTATTCCATACTCAAGCATATGGTTCCCATAGCTCTCTCTACATCGTCTAGATTTGGACTGTCACCAGCAGCTACTGTTACTTTCCATTTCAGCTTCGGTTTCATTTCCATAGCAAACTTCCAGGCAGTGTAGTTTTCTGCACCTTTAAATTGAATGAAAGCCATTATTAGTGTAATTCAGAATTTCATGTATGTGTGCTCCTTACAGTCATTATTATACAGCTTTTTTGCCTTAATGTGTTGCTGGAACACACTGTGCTTGCTTGACTCTTCCCAGTTGTATGTTGGGGTGCCCTTCTGTTGGAATACATATGTAATCTCGGCTGACGGGATTGCGGCTGTCGGGATTCCGACAATGGTTGCCCGCCATTCGGAATCTCGGCAGCGGAGCGTGATTGACCCAAAGACCAGTCCACTTTAGCTTAACCAGTCTGTGTATTGAGCAAGTGATGGTATATTCATACTCACTGTTCCTCTGGTTGAAGAGCGTGAAGGAGAGAGGGGTTCCGACAGATCACCAGCCGGTGTCTCTTGGCTGCGGTAGCCATGCATGTGCTGGAACAGCGTTCAATGTGGGTAATAGCATTGCAGGTCTCATTGCTACTGAACCAATACACAAGTCCTCTGCAGAAATCCCCTCCCCCCCTTATTCTGAGGATGTCGACTTGTTGCCTGTTGACATTTCATAACTGTGGACATTGTGGTTTTGACATTCTGAGAGTCGACTTCATGACTGCATTCCATCGCAGCCACCTAAGCTGTGCTAGAAGACAATTGCAATGAAAACAGATTAAAGGGAAGCCATCAATATTACACTATGTTGTATTGTTCTACAGAGAGGAGACTGCGACCTTCAGAGCATGAAGTGTCACCTGTGTACTGGGAGACAATCCTATAAACAATCTGGAGAATTAAATTAGAATATAAGTGATCTGTAGGTTGCTGGAAATTGGATGCAGATGACCTCTACTCAGCAGCTGTGGGGGGGAGAGTCATTAGGAAATGGAGACACGTTTTAGATGCGATCTCGCTGGCAGAACGTACAGTGTCACTTACATGAGACTCAGTGACATTGGTCGCTGTACTCAAGTAATACAATTAACCAGATGAAATTACGTTTTCATGGCTTTGTATAGAAATCCCGCTTACAGGGAAAACTTGGCTTCATTAAAATATGTGAACAGTAATGGGACTTAACAATGCTTCACTTGTAGATGTGTGCGCTGGTTGTGGGAGGCTGTCATTGTTTCAGCGTTCACATTGGGTAGACCCATTAAGCAGAGTTTTCACGGGCAATACAACTGCTATAGAGCACGCAACAGTCGCCCTTCCCTGAACTTTCAACATTCCTGGGGATGATGCAGAGTTGGGACCAAAATGGCCACAAATGACCAAAATTAAAACAAAAATCAGAATAAAATAGCGTATTATGGGGGGCTATTCAGGTTTGTTAGCAAACCAAAAAAAGCACACTACTGGGTAAAACCATGTGCACTGCAGGTGGGGCAGATGTCACATGCAGAGAGAGGGGGTAATTCAGACTTGGTCACTACTCTGTGAATTTGCAGAGGTTTGCCACCCAGACAGAGTGAAAACCCGCCCCGTGCAAGTCTGCATACGCCTTGCGAAAATCTCTGCAAACGCGGGTCAGCTGCAAATCCATTCGCAACTCACCATCAAATTATTGCGATAGAATCAGGCTGATCGGGGCCGGAGCTGACGTAACACACCCTCCCTGAAAACGCTTGGCCACGCCTGCGTTTTTCCTGACACTCCCAAAAAACGGGCAGTTACCAACCCCAAACGCCCGCTTCCTGTCAATCACATTTTTTTTACAATTTGGCCTCACATGTGCGCACTATGAACCGTCCGCCTTGCGAATTCACACAACAGCGATCGGGTCTGAATTGGGCCCAGAGTTAGATTTGGATGTGGTGTGTTCAAACTGAAATCTAAATTGCAGTGTAAAAATAAAGCAGCCAGTATTTACCCTGCACAGAAACCCAAATCTAACTCTCTCTGCACATGTTATAGCCCCTACACATTAGCCGAGGTGCCCAACGGCCGATACGGCCGACAGGCGACCCGGCGGCAGGGAGGTGACGGGCGGAGTGAAGTTTCTTTACTCCCCGATGCCACCCGGCCCCATAGCCCTGCATGGTAATATGGACGATATTGAGGGTCATTCCGATTTGATCGCTAGCTGCATTTGTTCACAGCGCAGCAATAAGGCTAAAAACGGCAGTTCTGCGCATGCGTATGCGACGCAATGCACATGCGCGACGTACGAGCACAACGAATGATGCAGTTTTGCACAGGGTCTAGTGATGCATTTCAGTCGCACTGGTTGCCGCAGAGTGATTGACATGAAGTGGGCGTTTCTGGGTGTCAACTGACCGTTTTCAGGGAGTGTTCGGAAAAACGCAGGCGTTTCTGGGTGGGTGTGTGATGTCAAATCCGGAACTGAATAGGCTGAAGTGATCGCAAGCGCTGAGTAGGTTTTGAGCTACTCTGAAACTACACAAAAATATTTTGCATGTGCTCTGCGATACAACCGTTCGCACTTCTGCTAAGCTAAAATACACTCCCAGTAGGCGGCGGCATAGCGTTTGCATGGCTGCTAAAAACTGCTAGCGAGCGATCAACTCAGAATGACCCCCAAAGTGGTTACACTAGATAGGGAGCTGGATACTTTTTGTCATGTGTGTGGATTATTCATTCTGTCTGCCCAGTAAATGGCGGTCTCTGTTGCGATGGCTGCTTACGCCTAATGTACAATAGGCTTTGCATGCTGTAATTATCAGTACATTTGTACATGCAGAACTGACCTGTTATCCGGGGCCTTGTATAAAAGAAAAGATGTTGCCAGAAAATAAGATTTTACTTACCGGTAAATCTATTTCTCGTAGTCCGTAGAGGATGCTGGGGACTCCGTAAGGACCATGGGGAATAGACGGGCTCCGCAGGAGATAGGGCACTTTAAGAAAGACTTTGGATTCTGGGTGTGCACTGGCTCCTCCCTCTATGCCCCTCTTTCAGACCACAGTTAGGGAAACTGTGCCCAGAGGAGACGGACAATACGAGGAAAGGATTTTAGTTAATCCAAGGGCAAGATTCATACCAGCCACACCAATCATACCGTATAACCTGTGATAAACTACCCAGTTAACAGCATGAACAACAACATAGTCTCGGTTCAAACCGATGAAACTATAACATAACCCTTATGTAAGCAATAACTATATGCAAGTCTTGCAGAAGAAGTCCGCACTTGGGACGGGCGCCCAGCATCCTCTACGGACTACGAGAAATAGATTTACCGGTAAGTAAAATCTTATTTTCTCTAACGTCCTAGAGGATGCTGGGGACTCCGTAAGGACCATGGGGATTATACCAAAGCTCCCAAACGGGCGGGAGAGTGCGGATGACTCTGCAGCGCCGATTGAGCAAACAGGACGTCCTCCTCAGCCAGGGTATCAAACTTATAGAACTTTGCAAAGGTGTTTGACCCCGACCAAGTAGCAGCTCGGCATAGTTGTAGTGCCGAGACCCCTCGGGCAGCCGCCCAAGAAGAGCCCACCTTCCTAGTGGAATGGGCCTTAACCGATTTTGGTAACGGCAATCCTGCCGTAGAATGCGCCTGCTGAATCGTGTTACAGATCCAGCGAGCAATAGTCTGCTTTGAAGCAGGGCCGCCAACTTTGTTGGCTGCATACAGGACAAACCGTGCTTCTGTTTTTCTGATCCTAGCCGTCCTGGCCACGTAAATTTTCAAAGCCCTGACCACATCAAGGGACTCGGAATCCTCCAAGTCACGTGTTCATATGAAAGGATGAGACCCCCTTAGGCAGGAATTGAGGACGGGTCCGCAATTCCGCTCTATCCATATGGAAAACCAGATAGGGGCTTTTATGTGATAAAGCCGCCAATTCCGAAACTCGCCTAGCCGAAGCCAAGGCTAACAACATGACCACCTTCCAGGTGAGATATTTCCACTCCAGTGTCTTAAGTGGTTCAACTTCAGGTAATGAGGCCAATTCTTTTTGAAAGAAAATGGATAAGGCCGAAATCTGAACTTTTAATGGAGCGTAATTTTAGGCCCAAATTCACTCCAGCTTGTAGGAAGTGAAGAAAACGGCCCAGGAGGAATTCTTCCGTAGGAGCATTCCTGGCCTCACACCAAGAAACATATTTTCTCCATATTCGGTGATAATGTTTAGATGTCACGTCCTTCCTAGCCTTTATTAGCGTAGGAATAACCTCATCCGGAATACCTTTTTCCGCTAGGATCCGGCGTTCAACCGCCATGCCGTCAAACGCAGCCGCGGTAAGTCTTGGAACAGACAGGGACCTTGTTGTAACAAGTCCTGCCTTAGAGGAAGAGGCCACGGATCTTCTGTGAGCATTTCTTGCAGATCCGGATACCAGGTCCTTCGTGGCCAATCTGGAACAATGAGAATTGTTCTCAATCCTCATTTTCTTATTATCCTCAACACCTTGGGTATGAGAGGAAGAGGAGGAAACACATATACCGACTGGAACACCCAAGGTGTCACTAGGGCGTCCACAGCTACCGCCTGAGGGTCTCTTGGCCTGGCGCAATACCTTTGTAGCTTTTTGTTGAGACGGGATGCCATCATGTCTATTTGGGGTAGCCCCCACCGACATGCAATCTGCGCGAAGACTTCCTGACGAAGTCCCCACTCTCCCGGATGCAGATCGTGTCTGCTGAGGAAATCTGCTTCCCAGTTGTCCACTCCCAGAATGAACACTGCTGACAGATCGCTTACATGATTCTCCGGCCAGCGAAGAACTCTGGTGGCTTCCGCCATTGCCACTCTGCTCCTTGTGCCGCCTTGGCGGTTTACATGAGCTACTGCGGTGATGTTGTCTGACTGTATCAGAACTGGTCGATTGCAAAGTAATATCTCCGCTTGACGTAGGGCGTTGTATATGGCCCTTAGTTCCAGGATGTTGATGTGAAGACAAGTCTCTTGACTTGACCAAAGTCCTTGGAAATTTCTTCCCTGTGTGACCGCTCCCCAACCTCAGAGGCTCGCGTCCGTGGTCACGAGGATCTAGTCCTGACTGCCGAACCTGCAGCCCTCTAGAAGGTGAGCACTGTTTAGCCACCACAGGAGAGATACCCTGGCCCTGGGGGACAGGGTGATCCGCTGATGCAATTGCAGATACGACCCGGACCATTTGGCCAATAGGTCCCATTGGAAGGCCCTTGCATGGAATCTGCCGTATGGAATGGCTTCGTATGTTGCCACCATCTTTCCCAGAACTTAAGTGACATGATGTACTGACACTTGTTTTGGTTTCAACAAGTTCATGACTAGAGTCATGAGTTCCTGCGCTTTTTCCTTCGGAATAAAAACCCTTTTCTGGTCTGTGTCCAGAATCATGCCCAAGAAGGGCAGACAAGTTGTAGGATTCAGCTGCGACTTTGAAATATCGAGAATCCAGCCGTGTCGCTGTAACACATCCAGTGAAAGTGATACGCTGCTCAGCAACTTCACCCGTGATCTCGCTTTTATGAGGAGATCGTCCAAGTACGGGATAATTGTGACACCCTGCTAGCGCAGGAGCACCATCATTTCCGCCATTACCTTGGTGAAAATTCTCGGGGCCGTGGAAAGCCCAAACGGCAACGTCTGACATTGGTAATGACAATCCTGTACCGCCAATCTCAGGTACGCCTGATGAGGAGGATATATGGGGACATGCAGGTATGCATCCTTTATGTCCAGAGATACCAAAAAATCTCCCCCTTCTAGGCTGGCGATGACCGCCCTGAGTGATTCCATCTTGAACTTGAACCATTTTAAGTAAAGGTTCAGGGATTTTAAATTTAAAATGGGTCTGACCGAACCGTCCGGTTTCGGAACCACAAACAGAGTTGAGTAGTACCCCTGCCCTCTTTGAAGCAGGGGAACCTCTACCACCACTTGTTGCATACACAATTAGTGAATCGCATGTAACACTATCTCCCTTTCCAGAGGTTGTTTCTGTAGGGCCGATTTGAAAAACCGACGAGGAGGCACTGCTTCGAATTACAGCTTGTAACCCTGGGAAACAATTTCTATTGCCCATGGATCCACCTGTGAGTGGACCCAGACGTGGCTGAATAGCCGAAGACGTGCCCCCACAGGAGCTGACTCCCTCAGGGTAGCCCCAGCGTCATGCGGTGGATTTAGCAGAGGCCGGGGAGGACTTCTGTTCCTGGGACCTAGCTGTGTTGTGCAGCTTTTTCCCTCTGCCCTTACCTCTGGCAAGAAAGGACGATCCACGTGCTCTCTTGCTTTTATTGGAACGAAAGGACTGCATTCGATAATGAGGCGCTTTCTTAGATTGTGAGGGAATATATGGCAAAAAAATTGATTTACCTGCCGTAGCCGTGGAGACGAGATCCAAGAGGCCCTCTCCAAACAATTCCTCACCCTTGTAAGGCAACAACTCCATATGCCTCTTTTAGTCGGCATCACCTGTCCATTGCGTGTTCCACAGGACACGTCTAGCAGAAATCGACATAGCGTTGACTCTAGAACCCAGTAACTAACGTCTCTTTGGGCATGTCTTATATATATATATATATATATATATATATATCTCCTATATAATAGCCCAGATCTGTGACTTTGTGACTCATTTGCTAACGCTGGGCGGAGTCACAACACTGGGCGGAGTTAGTTAAATGAGAAAGATCTGGCCAAATCTATAGGAGACTAGGAGCAGAAGCAGCTTTCTTCAGGCAGAAGGAGGGACACACACACACACACGCGGCAAAAAGGGGGCATGGCCAACGAAATGGGGCGTGGCTTCACAGGAGGGTCCCCGTTTTCGTCAGTGAGTGGGCATGCCCAGCGCTCTGTGAGCTGCTGGCATGCCCCCAGGGGCTGATTATGAGTCCGGGGGGCCCAGGGCACTTGAGACAGGGGAGCCCTATCTCATTGCTGTGCCTGCTGTGGGGTTCGGGGCGTGGCCTAATTGTGCCACGTGAGACCATGCCCCCTTATGCAAATTTCGTGGGTTTTTTTTTAATGGAATTTTGGCCCATCAGCTAGGGCTAAATCCAGAGGGGATGGTCGCTCCCCCCTACACACCCGCACAGGCAGAAGAAAGCAGGGAGACTGCTGCTGCCTCCCTGCAACACCACAGACCTGCCAATACGCAGCAGCGTGTGCTGACTGTAGCACAATGCTGCCGCTGTTGCTGGCAGGACGGGGGAGCTTCTGAGCTGGGACAGAGCTACTCGAGCCGGGGGGCCCCCTAAAACTGTGGGGCCAACGGTACGTACCCCCATTAATTCGGCTCTGCTGCTGGAAACCCCCCCCCCCTTAATCCGTACCCCCTGATGCCCCCTCTCCCTCTGTCTCCGCTATTCACCGCTGCTCTGCTAAGCAGAACAGCGAGTACAGGAGCTTTCCAACTGCCCCACCACACACACACCGCGGGACACTGCGACCCGCGGGTGGGACAGCGGGACAGACCCCCAAAAATGGGACTGTCCCGCGAAAATCGGGACAGTTGGGAGGTATGTGTGTGAGGGGGTATGCCGTACAGACAGACGGGCACCGGCTCACTGTGTGCTTGACCCCCCACATCAGCATACTCAGCGGGGTCTCTCTGGCGCTGTCAAAGTCAGAAAAATATCACACTGCACGTTGCCATATATGCACCTCATGCGCGTGCCTGCTGCACGTGCACATTCTCTCCCGTGCGTGCTGATATACGCAGCCGCGTGATGGCGCCTCGGCCATGCACTCGAGCGCGTGGTATGTGCATTTACGGTAGACTTTGTGTGCGTCTAGCGGGCGACTCAATCGTTTAATGATAGAATCAAATAGCATGTTTTATAGGTAATGTTCCCTTTAGTAATAACTGTAAGTTTGGTTAATGTAACTTGTTCACGGACTTGGGAATCCCTCTTTACATGGAACAAAGGGTCTGATTGAGGTTGAACAGCTGTGTCTGGTACCTAACCGAAGAGTATTTTAATAGCAATAATCCGGTGTTGGTTAGGTAAAGATTAATCGCTCCTGCGTGTAGTTATGACCATTAGTAGTTTCTGGACATATTCTATATTTGCAGTTCATTATCCATGCGGCGGGAATCCGGAGATTCCCACCCACCTGAGCTGTTTGAAATAGTCACAGCCCACCTGTTCAAACTAACCTATGACCTTTTGATATAGTGCAGAGAGACATTCCTGTGTCCAATGAACACTAAGGTTGTAGGGCCCTTTGAAGTACACTGTATGTTGTGTATATAAGGGTCACTGTCCCCAGACCGGCCAGTACTCTCTCTTCAACAGTTATCGCTGATAATTGGAGGACTGGATTCCGGTTGCGCCTGCGAGTGTTCCCCGTATGGTATGTTTCTCTGTTGCCACTTTGTTACCCGTGTAATGTTAGCCATTCATACTTAGTCTATGTATTTGTATTTGCGATCGTTTACTATTTGCGTATATTTCTGTCTAGATATCCTGTTAGAATTATATGTTAGTCTGTAGTGTATGACTTGTTAACTGTTTCTCTTTTCAATATAACTAAAAGCTCGTTAGTAAAGGTGTTGGATCCTTAGCACGGTATCTTGTATTTATTACATTGCAGTGGGTAATAGGAGCGATCACGATCGCTCAAACAGCTTTAGTGTTATCAAGGTTAAGCAGCGTTATATCGCTACAGTGTTTCAGTACAAGGTTTACAGTATAAGAATATCCTTTTTGTGTGTGTCATCTTGCGAGCGTCTGCACCGCTCGTGATCTCCTCGTGGTCTCGAGCGTCCGCTACGCTGATAGCGTAGCATTACGGTTGTCACACGCCTATAGCGTGCTCGACACCACGCATTAAGCTGTGAGCGAGCGAGCCGCATGTGCGTCTCGATCACGGCCGAGCGTTTGCTACGCTAAGTGCGTACCCTTACGGTACCCCATACGCCAATTGCGTACTGTGTCTCAACCTTTTATAGTGTTTAATATAGGATATATATTAGGCTTCGTCAATTGGGGGCTCCTCCGCTCTTCACATATCTGCACTAGGTAACTTTAGCAGACATTATCGGTCAGCAAAGGGCGGGAAGGTGGTATCCCTCGTAGTGCTGACCAGATAAGCGTCCGCTTCGCTTAGTAAGGAGTGCTGAAGGAATCCGGAACCGGAGGTAAGAACAATACGCTATTGTCTTTTAAAACTGTTTTATTCTGTTTTTGCATACGCACACATGCACGCACACATCTACATTGTTGCAGCTCACTTTCTTGTTGCCATTAGAATTGATTATTAGACACGTGCTGAAGAAATCTGGTGCTATTTAGTTGAGATTAAATAGGATAATTTTTAAGGAAATAATTGTAAAGGACACGCACACAGCATAGCAAATACTGTGTGGTGTACGGTAAGCGATCATAGTTGAATATCGTTTACATTGATAGAAGCGTGTTGATTGTGTCGCTGTGGGAATAATCTGCACTTTGTGCATACGTGTCTCGGACAACGTGCAAGATCACGTACGTGACGCAAAGGCATACGCACGGGGCGTGTTTTACGCAACGGAGCGTACGGATACGCCCACTGAGACTCAAATCACACAATAACCTTGTTTAGGGTGGGCGGTATAGTACAGCCACCTGATAATAGCACACGGTTGTTCAGTTTTTTTTTTCCAAAAAAGTATTAGTTAAAAGAAAACCTTTTTCTACTGCAAAACCCAGGGATTAGACCCCTACCTGTATGAAAGGAATTTCTGTACAGAAAAAGATCAGTGTATATATGAGTGGGTAGGAGTGAGTGTGGAACTTAAGGTATTATTTTTGTGAACCCACAAATCGGGATCCCGTCGGAGACCACATCAGGTGAGTGGACACTTGGTGGCGTGGGACTAGCTCACCCGCGTTAACATTGTATAAGGTAAAGGAGCAAGTAGTTTCCGCAGACAAAAGGACTACGAGGTATTTAAGCGCAGCCCCGGGGATTTGGCGTAGCACCCATATAGTCAAGTTAAAGCTCCGGCTGAAGGTTTCGCAGCCTAAACAATCGATTCCGCTGGTCGTAAGGCGGATAAGTAATAGTTACTTATACGCAGTGCGACTGTACCGCACGTAATTGTGTGCATTAGTTTGTTACCTTGATACCCATTAAAAATTTACTGTGGGATCATAAACGCTATTTGTACATTCTAACGTGATTTGTGTAGGTGTTTGTTATTTTAAGGGAGTTTCGCTGTTCACTCAGGAAATCTCTAACAACCAATACTTACTGGGGAGGGTAGCATACTCCCACGCGCCCCAGTAAATAGAGGTTACAGGACGGAAGTGAGTGAAGGCACTAGTTGAACTTTCACCGTCGCCTTACCGCGGGCAAGTTGGTCTGTTTGTAAGAATTAGCTAAGACAGCAATATCTGCAAACGATGGGGGCCAGTTGTTCAAAGAAGGGACGTCCAACAAGGGTTCACGTTGGTAGTTGCTGGCCCAAAGGGTCCGCACGGTATATAATGTGTGAAAAATACGGATCACACACACAGGTATTATGCAAAGAATGGGAACGTATGACAGAGGATGATGGGGAACAGTTTCCCCGGGTAGGCAGTCTGAACCCTGATGTATTGCAGAATCTAAGAAAAAGGATAGGTCTAATAAAATCTGCAAAGCAGAGGATTAGACATTATGATTGTTTACAGATATGGCAACAGGAAAGTGAAATACAACAGGAATTAGCTCAGAAAGCAATTCCAAATCCTGGTAGAAATCTAGTAGCAACGGCACCACCACCATATATAGTAGGGGACAAAGTGGCTACAGAGAATGACATGCGGGTGTACGATAAGAGTGCACTTAATCAATGTAGTAGTGATAAGGTTAAGATAAAAGTTAATGCAAATGTTGATACTAACGCTAACCCATGCAAGTTGTATCCTATGTTAAACTTCCCCCAGGAATACGACCAAGAAGATGAGCCCACTACGATTTCAGCTCTCTCTCTAGCGGCCACCATAAGCGATACTTCAGTGGGCATCGCCCAACCAGTAAGATTGGCATCTAAAGCCCATAGCTCAGGGACAGGTGAGGTTGTGTCTACAGGTAAGTACGGCACTGTACAATATGCTGAAACTATTGCACCATACACTGAAGAATCAAACCAGAGTGAAGTAATTAATATTAACCCTGTTAGAGTAATAGCGGTCCCCAATGGTAAGACTGACACAAATGGAGCCACACCCATTAGGAATATTGCTATGCACTGTCCCTGGTCCCGAGCAGAATTAAGAACAATTTTGTCTGAATTTCCTGATCCCAGAAAAGATTTAGCCGCATGCCAGAGGTTCATTAAGGACCTAGGTAACTCCACTGAACCTAACAGCAAAGATTGGCGGACACTACTGCGGGCATGTCTGCCCTCTAGCATTGACCCCATAAAGTTTATAGCCGACTGTAAATTAGATGAGGAGGTACCCCTTACGGATGAATATAATCAAGACAATGTAACCAGAATCAATCTGCAGTTGGGAATATACTTCCCAGCTGTAGTAAAATGGAACAAAATATTCTCCATTAAACAAATGGAAGGGGAAACTGCCCCTGACTATTTCCACAGGGCATTGGAGGAAATGGCTAAATATACTGGGATCGTGGACATTGAGGCAAATATACACCATAGAGAGGTAGCGGTGTCCGTCTTGATGGACCGATTAAAGGAGGTATTAAGGAGTAGAGTACAAACTACTCAACCTAACTGGAGAGGTATGTCGGTGGCCGCCTTAAGAGAGACTGCTGTTGGGCACGACAGGAACATCACAAGACGCAGGGAGTCACAAAGTGATAGACTGATGGCAATAAGTATCCAGGCCCTCACAACAAGGCCGCCTCAGTCCCGATCACAAACCCCTGGTGGTAAGCCGCATGTGGTAAAATGTTACAATTGTAACAGGGAAGGACATTTTGCACGTAACTGTACAAATAACTCACAAAATGCACATAAAAACCCTAGACAACGACATGACATACGAAATTGGGATCAAGGACCGCAGAGACGGAGTTATGAGCCACACGCAGGGGAAACAAGAAGGTATCCCCCAAAAAGAGACTGGCAAGTCTCTGATAATACCCATTTACCCCCTTCACAGGTAATAGCTGCCACTGCAATACAGGGAGGTCACCACGCACCATAGGGGTGTGGTCACACCTGTAATCTGCAGCCAGTGAAATTGATTGCGAGCCTTGGAAGTGAACCCGAGGTTACAATTGATGTAGCTGGTAAATCTCTAAATTTCCTTGTAGATACGGGGGTGGCCAAGTCAGTGATAAATTCGACCGTGGGCATGAGAACCACTGGTAAAACAATCCCAGCCATGGGAGTAACAGGAGTAGTACGACAATACCCTTTAAGCAAACCAACAGAGGTTACGATAGGGCCTTTGCATACCAAGCATTCTTTTCTGCTGGCTGCATCGGCTCCGACTAATCTCTTAGGGAGAGATTTACTGTGCAAAATGGGATGCGTCATATACTGTACTCCTGAAGGTGTGTTCTTGGACATACCCGAAAACCACGCTCAGGAAGCACAAGATATGTTAGACTCCCCAACAAGATTAATGTCACACACTGTTGTTGTAAATAGGTGTCCGTCCAAGGTAGAAGAAATGATTTCCCAGATACTGGAGTCACTTTGGACCAAAGATGGACAAGACACTGGATTGATGGCAAATGTAGCCCCAGTAGTTGTGCAAGTAAAAGATGGTAGGATAGCTCCAAAAATCCCACAGTACTCTCTGAAGCCAGAGGTGGAGTTAGGAGTTTACCCTGTAATAGAGCGCTTGCTACAACAGGGCATTCTGGTAAGGACGTCCAGCACTGCCAATAGTCCCATCTTCCCTGTTAAAAAGAGTGGGGGGAGGGGTTACAGATTAGTGCAGGATCTAAGAGGGATCAACAAAATAGTTGAGAGTCAATTCCCAGTAGTGCCAAATCCAGCTGTCATCCTAATGCAAATCCCTCCCACTGCCAAATTTTTCACTGTAATTGACCTCTGCTCCGCTTTCTTCTCGGTACCTCTGCACACTGACAGTCAATACTTATTTGCATTCACATACAGAGGAGTCCAATATACATGGACTCGCTTACCACAAGGTTTCATAGACAGTCCAAGTATTTTCTCACAAGCTCTGCATGATTGTTTACAGTCTTTCCAACCAGAGAGTGGATCAGTATTGATCCAGTACGTGGACGATTTACTACTGTGTTCAGATTCACTGGAAGCGTCCCTGAGAGATACGAAACAGCTCCTGTTTCATCTTTCAGACACAGGACACAAGGTTTCCAAAGACAAGTTGCAATTATGCCAGACCCGTGTGAAGTATTTGGGACACTGTCTAACACAAGGACTGAGACACCTTACCGCTGATAGAATTCAAGCAATTCGTGACATGACCCTGCCACAAACCCAGCAACAGATTAGAACGTTTTTAGGAATGTGTGGGTATTGCCGTAACTGGATCCCAGGTTTTTCCATACTGACCTTACCTTTGCAGGAGATGGTCTCATCAAGCAAACCTGATCGGATTTCGCACACAGACGAATCCGAGATGGCATTTGAGAGACTTAAACAGTGCCTAACGCAGGCGCCGGCATTGGGTATGCCAGACTATGGGAAACCCTTTGAGCTGTACGGAACAGAGAGTGCTGGGTGCACAGCAGGTGTCCTAACCCAGAAGCATGGTGATGCCAGCAGGCCGGTAGCATACTACAGCGCTCAGCTAGATACGGTAGCGCGATCCCTCCCCAAATGCTTGCGAAGTGTTGCTGCGATAGCATTGCTAGTAACAAAAAGCGAAGATGTAGTGCTAGGACACAACCTCACAATCCATACACCACATGCAGTGTCAGCCTTACTAAATTCTGCCCAAACCAGACACGTCTCATCAGCGCGGTTTACAAGATGGGAATTGGCACTGATGGCCCCCGTAAACATCACCATAAGGAGATGCAGCGCATTAAATCCTGCAACATATCTCCCAGGTGTGCCTGGACAGGCACAAAGGGTGGAGGATGAGAGTAATGGTGAAGGAGGATTTAATACAGAGGATGACACACATGATTGTATGGAATATTTGACCCAAAATTTCACGGTAAGGCCTGACATCAGTGACAACCCACTGGAAGATGTAGATTTTACTTTCTACACTGACGGTAGTTGTCACAGACAGACGGACTCGGGAGACTTGTGTACTGGATACGCAGTCGTAGATGACCAAGGCACCATAGAAGCAGAACCGCTAGGCCCACCTCACTCAGCCCAGGTTGCTGAACTGGTTGCCCTAACCAGAGCATGTGAATTGGCTAAGGGCAAATCAGCCAATATCTACACGGATTCTAGGTACGCATTCGGAGTGGTCCATGATTTCGGAGCCCTATGGCGCCTCAGAAATTTCATGACGGCAGCTGGTACACCGGTAGCGCATGCAGCCCACATCAAAAGGCTTCTAACAGCGATACAGGAACCCGACAGAGTGGCTGTTATCAAGTGTAAAGCACACACATATAGCCAAGACCCGGTATCACTTGGTAACAGCCGAGCAGACGAAGCTGCTAAGTTAGCAGCTGGTACCCCCAGACAGACAGACACCACACAACTGATGGTATTTAATACCGTCAACACACAGAAATTGTGTGAAATGCAAAATTTGTGTTCCCCACAGGAAAAGGCAATTTGGAGGTCAAAAGGATATGGCCAGGAGTCCTCAGGACTCTGGACAGATGGGCAGGGTAAACCAGTGGCACCCAGAGCATACCTTCCAAGTTTAGCGGAAGCAGCACATGGGCTGACTCATCTAGGCAAGGAAGGGATGTGCAAGTTGGTAAGAGCATATTGGTGCGCCCCAGGATTCTCTTCCCATGCGGGAAAAAGGGCAATGACATGCCTCACCTGCTTGAGGAAGAATATCGGAAAGGCAATACCAACAGAACCATCTCATATCCCACCTACAGGCGGCCCTTTTCAGGTAATACAAATTGATTTCATACAATTACCCCCTTGTCGAAATTTGAAGTATGTACTAGTTTGTATAGATGTGTTTTCAAATTGGGTCGAAGCATTTCCTGCGGCCAAAAATACCGCTATGTTTACTGCTAAGAAAATTGTACAGGAATTTGTGTGTAGATACGGTATCCCTAGAATAATTGAAAGTGATAGGGGTACCCATTTTACAGGTGATGTCTTTCAAGGAATGTGTAAGTTGATGGGAATTAATAGTAAGCTGCACACTCCGTACCGCCCCCAGGCGAGTGCGAAGGTAGAAAGAGTGAACAGCACTATTAAAAATAAATTGAGCAAAGTTATGGC
Organism: Pseudophryne corroboree; assembly: GCF_028390025.1. Lineage (NCBI taxonomy): Eukaryota > Metazoa > Chordata > Amphibia > Anura > Myobatrachidae > Pseudophryne > Pseudophryne corroboree. The sequence goes on from NC_086450.1 coordinate 33,142,081, forward strand.
AGAAACAGGATTGACATGGCCAGAAGCTTTGCCCATTGTATTATACAGCATCAGAACCACTCCCAGGTCCCCTCTTAATCTGTCCCCTTTTGAAATTCTGTTTGGTCGACAACCGCATGTTATGATTAACCCTCAGGATGATTTGAAGTGTAATAATGAAGTGACTGTAAAGTATTTGGTTAAGATGAGTAAACAGCTAAGGAATCAGAATGACAATTTGAAGTTGGTAATTCCTGATCTGCCAGATAGTAATTGTCATGACATTGAACCTGGGGATTATGTAATGATACGGAATTTTCTACGCTCAGGTTGCCTTATTGACAGATGGGAAGGACCATACCAAGTCTTATTGATTAGCACGACAGCATTGAAGGTTGCCGAGAGAGAGAGTTGGGTTCGTTCGTCCCATTGTAAGAAGGTTGCTGATCCAGAGAGGTCCCGTGATAAAGAACAGATGGTAGAGGAAGTTGTATCACTGGAGTGTCTGTTTCAGGAGGACTGAGACGGCACCTGAGCATTGAGAATAATAAGATCGGAGGCAGTTGTCGATTCCCTGTTCCCATTTATTGTTTTTCTCCACTTCCCATCCCATCTCCCTCAATTATTTCTTTCCCCCCTTCTCATTCTTCTCCATTTCCTCCTATAAGATGGACTTGTCCCAAGAGACTGTGATCCGGATTTTCCTGTTGACCATGATGTTGACCAGAGCAGTCTGTTCCGGCGAGAGTACCATGGAGGTCGAGAGAGGTTCTGGAATGGGTTCTGATGACAGAGATGGAGGCGTAGATTTCCAAGAACAACATAATCACCGAGTAAAGGCGAGTATCAGAAAACGATCTGGTAGCATTGACAATAGAAGGAATTGTGAAGGATTGTTAGCTGAAGAGAACTGTATCTGTAGACTCTGTGACAGTGTAGTTGAGGATGGGTGTATCAAGAAATGCCAATCCAGTTTTAATATCCACATGGACCGGCATCCATTGAGTGACTATCACTCCTTAGTGGGTAAAGTGTTAAATCAGACAGATTGTTGGGTATGCTCTCAAGTACCTCAAGGCCATAGCAAATCAGGGTTAGTACCATTCCCTCTAACTATAGGGGAGGTACTTGAGCTAAGTGGTGGGAGGCCGGTGGACAGGAGGTTTAATATCTCCAGTCCTCCTAGTTTGAAGCTCCACCAATATCATGTGGATAGATCCCTAGTATGTTTTAACATTTCCAATCCCCGAAAGCCGGGAAATTGGGAAGTGTCATGGAACAACCAAACCATGACCTTTTCATACAGAGCCGATAGAATGCCTACAGATACAGAACTTATACGCCACATAGCCGGTAGTGGAAAATATTTCCGATATAGGTATACCCTAGGAAGTAGGATCATGAGAGTTGGAGAAGTATCACCAGGATACTGTGCACATATCGTACAAACAGATACGTGTACTAAACAGATGGGAGAATTAGGGTTAGGAGATTTCATATGGAAAATTTGTAATATGGTAATGTCCTATTCCGTCCCATATGTTCTCCCCGATGATGCATATTTCATATGTGGGAGGAAGGCGTATAAGTGGCTTGCCCCAAACTCAGAAGGGTTATGTTATATTGGAAAAGTACTGCCTGAGGTAATGACTGTACCCCACACTAAAATGAAAGATATTCACCGCAGTGCCCAAGCTCCTTATACTCACACTCATTACGAGCACATCGTTAAACGGCACCTGATAGAAAGAACAGAGCATCCGGCCTCTGACCTGATCCATGAATCCACCGGGATTCAATTCCTAATCGCGTTAGATATCACTCGTACTGCCAGAGGAGTGATAAATTATAAATATATATCTGCGCTTGCAAATTTATTAGACAATATCACTGAAATGTATGATGACACATTCAGGTATACTGGGAGAGAGTTACAAGCCTACAAAACAGAACTGGTTCAGCATAGGATGATTCTCAATTATCTCACAGCTGTGACAGGCGGGTATTGTGTTACCCTAGCGACTCAGTATGGAATAAAGTGCTGCACGTATATTACAAACAGCACAGAGGACCCGGTCGAGGTCATAGACCAAAAGATGGACGACATTCTGCAATTAAAATGGGAGTTCCGAAGGAAACACAATCTCACCCTTGCCGCTGTGGGTAATGAGCTGACCGGTTGGGTGTCATGGTTGAACCCACGAAATTGGTTCTCTGGTTTAGGAGAATGGACCCAAGGTATTATCATAGATGTAGGGAAATTTCTTTTGTGTATTCTGGGTGTCATCATATTGGTCGGTCTGATATTTAGATGCGTTCGGGTTTTAACAAAGTATAAACGTAGCGCCCGAGTGATGAGTTTAAGAAGTGAAGATACTGTAATAACAACGACTGGTTTGATTTACGACCCAACCATTGAGACAATGTTGTGATGAAAATGTGATTCCACGGTCCGTTTCTTTCACCCGTTTCTTCTTTGTTTTTCTCCAAGGTACAAAGACATCCGCTTGGAAGAAGAATTTGACAACCTTTTACACAGACAACTGATGGACTATGCCATAGACCCCCCATATCCCTAGTAACTTTAACTTTACGCTAGCCCAACATTTTTTTGTAAGTCTATGGACATTGAGAAAGCTTTTGCTCGCAATTTTGGCAAAAGCTCAAAGAGACTACAGTCAACGTGTACATCGAGACAAGACATCAGACAAGACCTCAATCGGCAAATGTACATTAAACTCACATAGTTTACGACTGCATTTACCATAATTGCTTCTTATCTTCATCTCTACAACCTTCAGGTAATGACACACATAGTCGATAGGGAATACAGGCACAGATATCAGCACTCACATATCCCCCCATTCATGTATCATCAACTAAAATGTGCTCCCCCATTTTGTTGCAACCAAAAGTCGAAAAGAGCTCGGTAAAGTTTGACAGCCCATCCACAGACCCGTACCACGGGATAAGAAGGAATTCAAATGTATACTTCGCAATACCTCGAAGCTTGATTTAAAACACGTACGGCACGATGATACATGACCCCTCAAACATGGACTCATACACACATGCTTCTGCTATCTCACTAGGTCATACCCTTTTCCCACCTTCTTCTCTTCTCCCTTACCCAATCATAGAAATGTATTATACATGACATATATTTTTCTCTTTTTGAACTGTTTTAGGAAGTGGCAGTTATTGGTGACTGCCAAAGGGTGGACTGTCAAAGTCAGAAAAATATCACACTGCACGTTGCCATATATGCACCTCATGCGCGAGCCTGCTGCACGTGCACATTCTCTCCCGTGCTTGCGGATATACGCAGCCGCGTGATGGCGCCTCGGCCATGCGCTCGAGCGCGTGGTATGTGCATTTACGGTAGACTTTGTGTGCGTCTAGCGGGCGACTCAATCGTTTAATGATAGAATCAAATAGCATGTTTTATAGGTAATGTTCCCTTTAGTAATAACTGTAAGTTTGGTTAATGTAACTTGTTCACGGACTTAGGAATCCCTCTTTACATGGTACAAAGGGTCTGATTGAGGTTGAACAGCTGTGTCTGGTACCTAACCGAAGAGTATTTTAATAGCAATAATCCGGTGTTGGTTAGGTAAAGATTAATCGCTCCTGCGTGTAGTTATGACCATTAGTAGTTTCTGGACATATTCTATATTTGCAGTTCATTATCCATGCGGCGGGAATCCGGAGATTCCCACCCACCTGAGCTGTTTGAAATAGTCACAGTCCACCTGTTCAAACTAACCTATGACCTTTTGATATAGTGCAGAGAGACATTCCTGTGTCCAATGAACACTAAGGTTGTAGGGCCCTTTGAAGTACACTGTATGTTGTGTATATAAGGGTCACTGTCCCCAGACCGGCCAGTACTCTCTCTTCAACAGTTATCGCTGATAATTGGAGGACTGGATTCCGGTTGCGCCTGCGAGTGTTCCCCGTATGGTATGTTTCTCTGTTGCCACTTTGTTACCCGTGTAATGTTAGCCATTCATACTTAGTCTATGTATTTGTATTTGCGATCGTTTACTATTTGCGTATATTTCTGTCTAGATATCCTGTTAGAATTATATGTTAGTCTGTAGTGTATGACTTGTTAACTGTTTCTCTTTTCAATATAACTAAAAGCTCGTTAGTAAAGGTGTTGGATCCTTAGCACGGTATCTTGTATTTATTACATTGCAGTGGGTAATAGGAGCGATCACGATCGCTCAAACAGCTTTAGTGTTATCAAGGTTAAGCAGCGTTATATCGCTACAGTGTTTCAGTACAAGGTTTACAGTATAAGAATATCCTTTTTGTGTGTGTCATCTTGCGAGCGTCTGCACCGCTCGTGATCTCCTCGTGGTCTCGAGCGTCCGCTACGCTGATAGCGTAGCATTACGGTTGTCACTCGCCTATAGCGTGCTCGACACCACGCATTAAGCTGTGAGCGAGCGTGCCGCATGTGCGTCTCGATCACGGCCGAGCGTTTGCTACGCTAAGTGCGTACCCTTACGGTACCCCATACGCCAATTGCGTACTGTGTCTCAACCTTTTATAGTGTTTAATATAGGATATATATTAGGCTTCGTCAGCGCGGAGGAGCGTCACTTTCTGGCACACTCCACGCTTCTTAGCTGCAGTTTTGTGGGGCACCTGCCACTGTGCAGGTTCCGTACTGACTCTGTTATCTCCAGCCCCGGCAACCCCACCGCTAGCTGCAGCGCTGCCACCCGCAGTGAGGTGCACCCAGCTCCTTCACACACTTTAGCCGGCGGGTAGCGCTGCAGAAGTCCGCGCTGCTTGCAGGCTCCGCCCCCCTCCCTCCAGCCGCAGCGTCTCCTGGGGGCTAACCAGTCACTCCCAGTCTCCCCTTACCACAGTGCCCGGCAGCCGCGAGGTCCGCGCCGCATGCATGCTATGACTCCCTCCAGCCGCAGCGTCTCCTGGGGGCTAACCAGTCACTCCCAGTCTCCAGTGTGTGACTGAGGAGGGGGGGAGGGATGCGGACGGTCAGAGGAAGCAGGACTCCAGCCTGAGAGAGTCAGCCATGCCAAGTCACCACCAGCAGCAGATCCCAACAGGTTGGAGTGGAACAGCAGCAGCCAGCAGCAGTGACTCCGGTAAGACACATCTGTCTGTCACCACTGTTTTGTCCCTAATACCAATCTCTCCCGTGCCCTGTGTTCTGTCATGTCCCTGTCACCCCTGGCCTTGCCCTGTCACCCTTATCCTGGCCCTTTCACCCTTATCCTGGCCCTGTCACCCTTATGCTGACCCTGTTACCCCTATCCTGGCCCTGTCACCCCTGTGCTTGCCCTGTCAACCCTATACTGGCCCTGTCACCCCTGTCCTGGTCCTGCCGCCCCTACCCTGGCCCTGTCACCCCTATCCTGTCCCTGTCATTTCTGTTCTGGCCCCGTTGCCCCTGTCCTGGCCCCGTCACCCCTGTCCTGGCCCCGTCACCCCTGTTCTGACCCAGTCACCCCTGTCCTGGCCCCGTCACCCCTGTTCTGACTCTGTCACCCCTGTCCTGGCCCTGTTACTGCATACCCTCCAACTACCTTTTTGGCAGGTACAGTACCCGCATCGCCTCCAGACCCCGCCCCAATGCACCACACCTCCGCACCTTCCCCTCCACCACATGCGGCACTCCACCCCTCCCCCACATGCTGTGCCTCCAGACCCCCTACACCACCCGCGGCTCCCACTCCTCCGCCCCTTCACCACCCACAGCACCTCCAGACCCCCTCCACCATCCACCCCCCATATATGTCTCCCCCCACACCTGCCCCCCTCCACCCGCAGCATCTGCAGACACCCTCCTCCATCCGCCGTGCCCCCCTCTCCCACCCCTCCCCCACCCATGGCACCCCGCATTTGCCCCTCCACCACCTGCAGCACCTCCGGACCTCCTTCCCCATCCGTCGCACCACTCGTACCTGCCCCTCCCCTACCCACGGCACCTGCGGACCCCTACCCTAGCCCCGGCACCCCCGCCCCTTCCCATCCCACAGCACCTCCGGAAACCCTTCACCCATCCGCAACATCCCCACACCTGCCCCTCTCCCACCCGTGGCACCCCTGCCCCTCCCCCACCTGCAGTGCCTCCGGACCCCTCCCCCATCTGCGGCCCCCACTCTTCTGCCCCTCCCCCACCCACAGCACCTCCCGACCCTTCCCCATCCGGGTCCCCCCGCTTCCGCCCCCCCTCCACCCGCAGCATCTACAGACACCCTCCCCCATCCGCAGTCCCCCCCGCACCCGCTCATTCTGTACATCGTGCCCTGCAGGTGCTGTTCACGCCGTCGCAAGGGGCTGCGCCTCCTTCACCATCGCACGCCCTTTCATTGTGCAATATTTAACCACTAACAAAGGAATGCAGGTAATACTCCATATAATACAAATATTGAACCCCAGAAAGGCATACAAGGGTTAAGGGGGCGTAGCCCCTTGCGTCGGTGTGAAGAGCGCCCGTAGGGCGCGATGAAGCACCTAGTATATATATATATATATATATATATATATAGACAACATCTTTTACACACAAATATATATATATATATATATATATATATATACTAGGGATAATAACATGGTATCCTTATCTAGGGTTTCAATCTCCGCTGATAAGGTATCTGTCTACGCTGCTACAGCGCTATAAACCCATGCCGACACAATCGCCGGTCTGAGTAGTGTACCAGAATGTGTGTAAATGGACTTCAAAGTACTTTTACTGCATGCTATCTGCAGGATCCCTGAGGATAGCTGTAAAGTCAGCGCTACCTTTTTTGGGTAAACGTGTCAATGCCTTGTACACCCTAGGGGAAGATTCCCATCGTATCCTGGCCCCATTAGGGAAAGGATACTCCCTGAGAATTCTTTTTGGAAAGCTGCAGCTTCTTGTCTGGAGATTCCCGCTCTTTTTCTTCATGAGAGGAGGGAAATTTACCTCAGCTTTCTTCCCCTTAAACATGTGTACCCTTGTGTCAGGGACAGATGAGTCATCAGTGATATGCAAATCATCTTTCATTACAATAATCATATATTGAATACTTTCCTGCCATTTTTGGCTGTACTTTGCATTATCGTAGTCGACACTGGAGTCAGACTCCGTGTCGATATCTTGGATAGTGAGCGTCGTGAGACTCTGAAGGTCTCTGTGACATAGGGACAGACATAGGTAGATTCCCTGTCTGTTCTCTAATCTTTTATGTGATAATTCATCTTAGCCCTTAATTTCACATATCCAATCAGGTGTCGGCGTTGTCGACGTCGACACCACACACACACACACACACATTTGCTCCATCTCCTCCTTAGGAGAGCCTTTCACCTCAGACATGTCGACACACACGTACCGACAAACCCCACACTCAGGGACAGTTCCCCCACAAGGCCCTTTGGAGAGACAGAGAGAGAGTATGCCAGCACACACCCCAGCGCTATATGACCCAGGAAAAACACAGCAATTTAATGTTTACCCCGTAGCGCTGTTATTATTATCTGCGCCGAATTATGTGCCCCCCCTCTTCTTTAAAACCCTCTCTTCTACCGTGGTATAAGCAGGGAGAGTCTGGGGAGCTTCCTCTCAGCGGTGCTGTGGAGAAAAACATGGAGCTGGTGAGTGCTGAGGGAGAAGCCCCGCCCCCTCGGTGGCGGGCTTCAGTCCCGCTAAAAGTGTAAAATTGGCGGGGGCTCATGCATATATACAGTGTCCAGCTGTATATATGCTCTCTTTTGCCAAATAAGAGGTTTATATTGCTGCCCAGGGCGCCCCCCCTGCGCCCTTACAGCGACCGGAGTATGTGTGGTGTATGGGAGCAATGGCGCACAGCTGTAGTGCTGTGCGTTACCTCAGTGAAGATCAATTAAGTCTTCTGCCGCCTGAGACGTCTTCTGTCTTCGTTTCTTCTGGCTCTGTGAGGAGAACGGCGGCGCGGCTCTGGGACTGAACGCCAAGGACGAACCTGTGTTCACCCCCTCTGGAGCTAATGGTGTCCAGTAGCCGAGGAAGCAGAGCCTATCATTTAAGTAGGTCTGCTCCTCTCTCCTCAGTCCCTCGATGCAGGGAGCCTGTTGCCAGCAGTGCTTCCTGTAAAAAGAGAAAAAATCCTAACAAATATGCTTTCTAAGCAGGAAGTTCAGGAGAGCTCCCTGCAGTGCACCCATTCTCCTCTGGGCACAGTGTAAAACTGAGGTCTGGAGGAGGGGCATAGAGGGAGGAGCCAGTGCACACCCAGAATCCAAAGTCTTTCTTAAAGTGCCCTATCTCCTGCGGAGCCCGTCTATTCCCCATGGTCCTTACAGAGTCCCCAGCATCCTCTAGGACGTTAGAGAAAGCTGTAATTCTGCCATTTATCCAGAAGGCACCTTAAATCACTCTCTTCCCCCTGTGATGGGGTTACGGTGCCCTCTGCATTGTCTAACGTTTCCATGGAAAGCAGCCGCAGTGATTTCGGGTGAAGGATAATATGTTGCATTACTAGATTGTTTTCTGAGTCCCTGACACCAGCATTAGCTGCCATAAGAAGCAGCGAACAGCACGAATACATTGACATCAGACAGTCTGTTCCAGACCTGTGACCTGAGCACATTTTATTCATGTTGCTAGATGTGAGTTCTTGTATTGTATAATCACAGTCCATTACATGGAAAGCTTTAAAGGAAAACACATTTGTAAGGATTGTATAGAAAAAAGGACAAATAGGCACCAATAAAAACATAATAATCTAAAAAATAAATAAAATCACAAATCACTCAGCGCTGACAATATACACTGAAGAAGAGCAAATCAACAGATTTCCAAGTACATCTGTAAATATTGTTCCCATTAACTGTTAAGGGGATATTGGGGGTCATTCCGAGTTGTTCGCTCGGTAACAATCTTCGCATCGCAGCAATTTTCCGCTTAATGCGCATGCGCAATGTCCGCACTGCGACTGCGCCAAGTAAATTTGCTATGCACTTAGGAATTTTACACACAGCATTTTCATCGTTCTGGCGATTGTAATGTGATTGACAGGAAATGGGTGTTACTGGGCGGAAACAGGCCGTTTTATGGGCGTGTGGGAAAAAACGCTACCGTTTCAGGAAAAAACGCAGGAGTGGCTGGAGAAACGGGGGAGTGTCTGGGCGAACGCTGGGTGTGTTTGTGACATCAAACCAGGAACGACCAGCAGTGAAATGATCGCAGATGCCGAGTAAGTCTGAAGCTACTCAGAAACTGCTACGAGGTGTAATCGCAATATTGCGAATACATCGTTCGCAATTTTAAGATGCTAAGATTCACTCCCAGTAGGCGGCGGCTTAGCGTGAGCAAATCTGCTAAAATTCGCTTGCGAGCGAACAACTCGGAATGACCCCCATTATTCAATGGAAGCTGCTTTTAAAGGGGCATATTAATGGAGTGTACAAGACTGGGCTGATGGCATAAGAGGTGCAAATGGAAGGGGATGATAGCGCACGAGGGGTAGATGGAGGCGGCTGATAGCACAAACAGGGCGCTTGGAGAGGGTGGATTGCACAAGAGGGGCACTTGGAGGGGACTGATGGCACAAGAGGGACACATGGGGCCGGATGTAATTGCTTGCGAGACGGCCAGAGATCCGATACGTCGGCTGAACTCATACTTTTTTTTTTAAAGCAGCAAAGTTTACAATGCGAAACCTGCTTGGGGTTGCCTTATAAACGTCTGCTGCTTTAAAAAAACGTACTATTTTGGGTGAAGACTCGGAGCTCTGGCCGTCTCGCAAACCATTACGTCCGGCCCTTAAAAGGGCCTGATAGGACAAGAGGTGGACATAAAGAGGGCTGATGGCACAAGAGTTGGACATGAAGGGGCTGATGGCACAAGAGTTGGACATGAAGGGGCTGATGGCACAAGAGTTGGACATGAAGGGGTTGATGGCAGAAGAGTTGGACATGAAGGGGCTGATGGCACAAGAGTTGGACATGAAGGGGTTGATGGCAGAAGAGTTGGACATGAAGGGGCTGATGGCACAAGAGTTGGACATGAAGGGGTTGATGGCAGAAGAGTTGGACATGAAGGGGCTGATGGCACAAGAGTTGCACATGAAGGGGTTGATGGCACAAGAGGCCCACATGGAGGAGGATGATGGCACAAGAGTTGGACATGAAGGGGCTGATGGCACAAGAGTTGGACATGAAGGGGTTGATGGCAGAAGAGTTGGACATGAAGGGGCTGATGGCACAAGAGTTGGACATGAAGGGGCTGATGGCACAAGAGTTGGACATGAAGGGGTTGATGGCAGAAGAGTTGGACATGAAGGGGCTGATGGCACAAGAGTTGGACATGAAGGGGTTGATGGCAGAAGAGTTGGACATGAAGGGGTTGATGGCAGAAGAGTTGGACATGAAGGGGCTGATGGCACAAGAGTTGCACATGAAGGGGTTGATGGCACAAGAGGCCCAAATGGAGGAGGATGATGGCACAAGAGTTGGACATGAAGGGGTTGATGGCAGAAGAGTTGGACATGAAGGGGTTGATGGCAGAAGAGTTGGACATGAAGGGGCTGATGGCACAAGAGTTGCACATGAAGGGGTTGATGGCACAAGAGGCCCACATGGAGGAGGAGGATGGCACAAGAGTTGGACATGAAGGGGCTGATGGCACAAGAGGGACATTATGAAGGGGCTGATGGCACCAGCATTGGACATGAAGGGGTTGAAGGCGCAAGAGGCCCACATGGAGGAGGTTAATGGCACAAGAGGTGCACTTGGAAGGGGCTGATGGCACAAGAGTTGAACATGAAGGGGCAGATGGCACAAGAGGGGCACATGGAGGAGGCTAATCTCACAAGAGGGGCATATTAGAAGGTGTCCATCGCTCCGACCCTCCTTTCAGTTCTCCTGCCTTCCTTCTTCCTATCCGGCTCTTTTCCTCTACTTCTGTTCTTTTGTCTTGAGCAGGGCTGATTCTAGACCACACAGAGACCCAGGGCAAAAATTTCCTTTGGTGCAGTCCATGCAAAAAAAACATAAGGTATCTCAGTGTAAGCAAAATGATAGGCGATGCAAGGCAGCATGGGCCAGTAGACGGGATGGAGCAGGGGAGAGGCAGTATGTAGCGGGGAAGGCAGCACGGATCAGGGTGTGGTATGGAGCAGAGGAGAGGCAGTATGTAGCGGGGAAGGCAGCATGGACCAGTAGACGGGATGTAGCAGAGGAGAGGCAGTATGTAGCGGGGAAGGCAGCATGGGCCAGTAGACGGGATGGAGCAGAGGAGAGGTAGTATGTAGCGGGGAAGGCAGCATGGGCCAGTAGACGGGATGGAGCAGAGGAGAGGCAGTATGTAGCGGGGAAGGCAGAACGGATCAGGGTGTGGTATGGAGCAGAGGAGAGGCAGTATGTAGCGGGAAAGGCAGCACGGATCAGGGTGTGGTATGGAGCAGAGGAGAGGCAGTATGTAGCGGGAAGGCAGCATGGACCAGTAGACGGGATGGAGCAGAGGAGAGGCAGTATGTAGCGGGGAAGGCAGCACGGACCAGGGGGCGAGATGGAGCAGAGGAGAGGCAGTATGTAGCGGGGAAGGCAGCATGGACCAGTAGACGGGATGGAGCAGAGGAGAGGCAGTATGTAGCGGGGAAGGCAGCACGGACCAGGGGGCGGGATGGAGCAGAGGAGAGGCAGTATGTAGCGGGGAAGGCAGCACGGATCAGGGTGTGGTATGGAGCAGAGGAGAGGCAGTATGTAGCGGGGAAGGCAGCACGGATCAGGGTGTGGTATGGAGCAGAGGAGAGGCAGTATGTAGCGGGGAAGGCAGCATGGACCAGTAGACGGGATGGAGCAGATGAGAGGCAGTATGTAGCGGGGAAGGCAGCACGGACCAGGGGGCGAGATGGAGCAGAGGAGAGGCAGTATGTAGCGGGGAAGGAAGCACAGACCAGGGGGAGGGATAGAGCAGAGGAGAGGCAGTATGTAGCGGGGAAGGCAGCATGGACCAGGAGACGGGATGGAGCAGAGGAGAGGCAGTATGTAGCGGGGAAGGCAGCATGGACCAGGAGACAGGATGGAGCAGAGGAGAGGCAGTATGTAGCGGGGAAGGCAGCACGGACCAGGAGACGGGATAGAGCAGAGGAGAGGCAGTATGTAGCGGGGAAGGCAGCATGGACCAGTAGACGGGATGGAGCAGAGGAGAGGCAGTATGTAGCGGGAAAGGCAGCACGGACCAGGGGGCGAGATGGAGCAGAGGAGAGGCAGTATGTAGCGGGGAAGGCAGCATGGACCAGTAGACGGGATGGAGCAGAGGAGAGGCAGTATGTAGCGGGAAAGGCAGCACAGACCAGGGGGCGAGATGGAGCAGAGGAGAGGCAGTATGTAGCGGGGAAGGCAGCACGGATCAGGGGGTGGGATGGAGCAGTGGAGAGGCAGTATGTAGCGGGGAAGGCAGCCTGGACCAGGAGACGGGATGGAGCAGAGGAGAGGCAGTATGTAGCGGGGAAGGCAGCCTGGACCAGGAGACGGGATGGAGCAGAGGAGAGGCAGTATGTAGCGGGGAAGGCAGCACGGACCAGGGGGCGGGATGGAGCAGAGGAGAGGCAGTATGTAGCGGGGAAGGCAGCATGGATCAGGGGGTGGGATGGAGCAGAGGAGAGGCAGTATGTAGCGGGGAAGGAAGCACAGACCAGGGGGTGGGATAGAGCAGAGGAGAGGCAGTATGTAGCGGGGAAGGAAGCACAGACCAGGAGGAGGGATGGAGCAGAGGAGAGGCAGTATGTAGCGGGGAAGGCAGCATGGACCAGTAGACGGGATGGAGCAGAGGAAAGGCAGTATGTAGCGGGGAAGGCAGCACGGATCAGGGGGAGGGATAGAGCAGAGGAGAGGCAGTATGTAGCGGGGAAGGCAGCCTGGACCAGGAGACGGGATGGAGCAGAGGAGAGGCAGTATGTAGCGGGGAAGGCAGCCTGGACCAGGAGACGGGATGGAGCAGAGGAGAGGCAGTATGTAGCGGGGAAGGCAGCACGGATCAGGGGGAGGGATGGAGCAGAGGAGAGGCAGTATGTAGCGGGGAAGGCAGCATGGATCAGGGGGTGGGATGGAGCAGAGGAGAGGCAGTATGTAACGGGGAAGGCAGCACGGATCAGGGGGTGGGATGGAGCAGAGGAGAGGCAGTATGTAGCGGGGAAGGCAGCATGGACCAGGAGACAGGATGGAGCAGAGGAGAGGCAGTATGTAGCGGGGAAGGCAGCACGGATCAGGGGGTGGGATGGAGCAGAGGAGAGGCAGTATGTAGCGGGGAAGGCAGCATGGACCATGAAGATGCAGAGTATAGCCAGCCGGGTTACATAGTGGGCTGACATAAGAAGACTAGTATCATGGGCTCGAGTCTGGGGCAATGGCAGCACTACTCTATGGCATCATGCCCTGGGAGCCACACCCAGAGTCAGCCCTAGGCATAAGTATTATAGGCACATGCCTAGGGGCATCCCAAACCTAAGGTCGGAGGCGGATTGGGGCTGCAGGACGGCAGTCCAATAAGTCAGCGGTAAGAATGAGCTTTTGAACTACAAGTATAATGGCAGCGGAAGGGCCACTGCACATGCCCAGCCATAGCTGCTCTTCCCATGGGCCTTTGCAGAGCTTGTGAGTCCCAACTCATGGCTCCGCCTGCAGCAGGCTGCACTGCAGCCACCAAGTCCAGCTACACACAGCAAGGAGCTGGGAAAAGCAGGGGTGGTCGTGGCTACCTGTACATCTTACAGCTATCGGCGTGTGCTATGAGTGATGGGCGAGGGGAGCTGACTGTGCTGTGAGTGGCGGGGTGCTGCGCTGCGAGGGGAGAATCAGAATGTGCCCTATAGAATGCCTTCTGAGATGGCGGTCTAAGGGTCTTTGCACTAAAGCCAGTCCCTCTTTTCTTTCAGTTAATGCAGTGTCCTACGAGGGGAGAGCGGTGATGGGATTATTTACTAGGGGGCACCAGCCAAAATCTTACCTAGGGCACCAAATTGGTTAGGGCCAGCTAAGGCCGCACATAGCACCCTCACTACGGAACTGGCCCCCTGTATGGGGAACAGTGAGAAAGGCTCGCCAGATGTCTGACTGCCACCAGTCTCTATCGGAGGTCAGCCAGTCGCTTCCTTGTCCCCCCAGTAAGGTCCATGTCCTAGACCGACACAGTACCACTAACATACAGCACCGTGTGTGTGTGCAGGATATAGATCCTGGCTCTTCTCTAACATTATGATGACATAAATCATTGCTGAGCTACATTCATTCATCTCCTTCTACACTTCTCCGCTCTGCGAGCTCCGGTGAAATAGCTGCTGTGCTGATGGGTAATGCGGAATCTTGCAATGTAAGTGCTGGAGGCACACAGGGGCTTATTATCTGAAAGGCGGGATGTGTGCGCGGCTCTGCCCGTGCTGCCAGGAAGCCAGGTCATAAAACATTTAAGCAGTTCCAGATATTACTGTTGTTTCAGGAGATGCCTTTTATCCAGGCGCCTGTGGGGTCTCGCACCTTATTTATTAGATGGTAACTGAGAGGCCATCAGAAATCTGCATTGAACAAAGCATTCGCCTCACGTGGGCCCCTTGGGATCTAGATCTGTGAGGGCACCTCCGTCTGCATGGGAAGAACCCCGCGGCCGGGGCAGGGTTAATTCCTGAACATATATTCGGTGAATATCCCCCCCATACCCCAGCGCGCGGGATGTGAATGCAATAAGCTTCATGTTTTCTATTGTAGATCTCCCAGGCTTTCCCCGCAGAAATATTACCATGTATTATGAATTAAAGGCGCCTCACATCTGAAGTCTCAGGCCAGCGTTGGACCAGAACATTTACAGTGTTCGGCTTTCCAAGAACCAGAGAGCAGGCTGCGGAGAGGAGACGTTTGATGTGGGAGATGTGAGCTAAACAGCATTAATATTTAGCTTACTGTCTGGGTTCAAATCAGCCGAGAGACACAAACATAATTAAATCTATATATCTGCTATTGTGTTCTTACAGAGCTACAGGTAAGAGCTGTGCTGAGGGTCTGCGCTGTGTATAATGAGGCTACCTACAAATGGGCCTAATTCAAGGTTGATTGCAAAACAACATATTCCTCTAATGGGCAAAAGCATGTGCACTGCAGGTGGGGCAGATGTAACATGTGCAGAGAGAGATTTGGGTGGGTTATTTTGTTTCTGTGCAGGGTAAATACTGGCTGCTTTATTATTACCCTGCAATTTAGATTTCAGTTTGAACACACCCCACCCAAATCTAACTCTCTCTGCACGTGTTACATCTGCCCCACCTGCACTGCACATGGTTTTGCCCATTAGAGGAAAATTTTGTTTTGCAATCAACCTTGAATTAGGCCCCATGTGCATTATACAGTATGCGTTATATATATAAACCCAAACATGTAATGGAAACAGTCTTGAGTAAGGTGGACTTCCTGTGGTGGGCGTGCCTGGCCGGCCTGATCGCTGCTCATCTTCAATGTCTGTCCTGTCGTCATCAGAAAAGGGGACTGTCCCGCTGAAGGCGGGTCAGTTGGGAGGTACGGTATAATGAGTGTGTTGTACATGTACAGTGCGTGTTATATGTGTGGTATATTTATCGTGTTGTGTATGTACAGTGTGTATAATAAGTGTGTTGTACATGTACAGTGCGTGTTATATGTGTGTTGTATATTTATAGGTGTTGTGTATGTACTGTGTGTATAATAAGTGTGTTGTACATGTACAGTGCGTGTTATATGTGTGTTGTATATTTATAGGTGTTGTGTAGGTACTGTGTGTATAATAAGTGTGTTGTACATGTACAGTGCGTGTTATATGTGTGTTGTATATTTATAGGTGTTGTGTATGTACTGTGTGTATAATAAGTGTGTTGTACATGTACAGTGCGTGTTATATGTGTGTTGTATCTTTATAGGTGTTGTGTATGTACAGTGTGTATAATAATAAGATTTTAATACCTACCGGTAAATCCTTTTCTCTTAGTCCGTAGAGGATGCTGGGGTCACATCAAGAACCATGGGGTATAGACGGGATCCGCAGGAGACATGGGCACTTTAAGACTTTCAAAGGGGTGTGACCTGACTCCTCCCTCTATGCCCCTACTCCAGACTCCAGTTAAAGGAACTGCGCCCAGGGAGACGGACATTTAGAGGAAAAGGATTTATTGTTAAACTAAGGTGAGATACATACCAGCTCACACCTCAAGCACGCCGTACAACATGGCATTTAACATAACGCAAATTAACGGCATGAACAACGTCAGCAGCAGGCTGACTAAACGTAACACAACCTGTGTTAAAAACACAACAACTGCAGATACAGTACGCACTGGGACAGGCGCCCAGCATCCTCTACGGACTAAGAGAAAAGGATTTACCGGTAGGTATTAAAATACTATTTTCTCATACGTCCTAGAGGATGCTGGGGTCACATCAAGAACCATGGGGTTATACCAAAGCTCTAGGACGGGCAGGAGAGTGCGGATGACTCTGCAGCACCGATTGACCAAACATGAGGTCCTCATCAGCCAGGGTATCAAACTTGTAGAACTTTGCAAAGGTGTTTGAACCCGACCAAGTAGCCGCTCGGCAAAGTTGTAATGCCGAGACCCCCCGGGCAGCCGCCCAGGACGAGCCCACCTTTCTGGTAGAATGGGCCTTCACCGATTTCAGTAACGGCAAACCAGCCGTAGAATGAGCATGCTGAATCGTATGACAGATCCAGCGCGCAATAGTCTGCTTGGAAGGAGGCAGGGCCGGCCATAGGCATAGGCAAACTAAGCAATTACCTAGGGCATTTGATATGCCTAGGGGCATCAGCAGCTTCTGCTGATTAAAATGATATGCGGCATGCCTATATTATGTGTGTAGCATTTCATATGCAGATATAGCCACAATCTCACAAAGTATATAGGCATGCAGCATATCACTTTA
Source organism: Pseudophryne corroboree (assembly GCF_028390025.1). Taxonomy (NCBI): domain Eukaryota; kingdom Metazoa; phylum Chordata; class Amphibia; order Anura; family Myobatrachidae; genus Pseudophryne; species Pseudophryne corroboree. The sequence goes on from NC_086450.1 coordinate 33,158,968, forward strand.
ATCACCAGAAGCTGCTTGTGCATCCTAGCCACATAGCAATGCAAATAAGATGCATTTTCATAAAAAAAGGTGCCCGACGTTAGCATTGAGGCAAGATTTATGAGGACACATCTGTATCCAAGCAGAGGCAGAGGTAACAGTGTTAGTGGAAGTGTGAGTGCTGTGTGCATGTGAGTGGGTTGGTTGTGCAGTAGTGTTCAGAATATGTGTAAGGAGCATTATGTTTGTCATGTAAAAATGCATTAATAATGTGCAACATATGTGTAAGGGGCACTATGTGTGTCATTATGTGTATAAGGGCATTAATAATGTGCGGCATATGTGTAACAGGGTACTACTGTATGTGTGTCATTATGTGTATAGGGGCACTAATAATGTGCAGCAAATGTGTAGGGGACACTATGTGTGTCATTATGTGTATAAGGGCATTAATAATGTGCGGCATATGTGTAACAGGGTACTACTGTATGTGTGTCATTATGTGTATAGGGGCACTAATAATGTGCAGCAAATGTGTAGGGGGCACTATGTGTGTCATTATGTGTATAAGGGCATTAATAATGTGCGTCATATGTGTAAGGGACATTATGTGTAAAAGGTAATTAATAAAGGTTGTCATAATGTGTAAGGTGCATTATGTTTATAAGGACATTAATAATGTGTCTCATATGTGTAAGGGGCATTACTCTGTGGCATTATGTGTATAAGGTGCTCTACTATGTGGCGTTGCGTATAGAAAGGGCACTACTGTGTCATCTAATGTGAATAAAGAGCAATAGGGTGTGATGTAATGTGAATAAGGGGCTCTACTGTGAGGAGTAACGTTTATAAGGTAAAGTGATACTACTGTGGGATGTCAAATTATGGACACTATCGCATGATCAAATGTGAATAAAGTTGCAGTACTGTGTGGCGTAATTAGAATTGGGGTTACTATTGTGTGGCCATGCCCCTTGCCAGCAAAAACACAGCCCTTTTTGAGCTGTGCGCCAAATGTGCAAACTGGTACTATTTAAAATATAGGGGGTACAAACACCAAAATACGGACTGCTATGGGTGCATATGCATATTAGCCCTCATTCCAAGTTGTTCGCCCGCTAGCTGCTTTTAGCAGCATTGCACACGCTAGGCCGCCGCCCTCTGGGAGTGTATCTTACCTTAGCAGAATAGCGAATGAAAAATTAGCAAAAATGCTACTAAATAATTCTTAGCAGTTTCTGAGTAGCTCCGGACCTACTCACAGATTGCGATCAGCTCAGTCCATTTAGTTCCTGGTTTGATGTCAAAAACACGCCCTGCGTTCGGCCAGCCACTCCCCCATTTTCACAGCCACTCCTGCATTTTTCCCTGACACGCCTGCGTTTTTTTGCAAACGCCGGGAAAACTCTGAGTTGCCGCCCAGAAACACCCCTTTCTTGTCAATCATTTACCGAACAGCAGTGCGACTGAAAAGCGCCGCAAAAACCACAGCAAAACTGCTAAGTTTTGTGTTAAATAACTAAGCGCATGCGCCCTGCGTGGCTTGCGCATGCGCAATTTGCAACAAATCGCAGCATAGCGAAAATCGGCAACGAGCGAACAACTCGGAATGACCCCCATTGTCTTATATAACTCCCCAAAAAATAATGAATAATGGAGAACAAAAATTTGGAGGATAAAATAGGGAAAGACCAAGAACCACTTCCTCCTAGTGCTGAAGCTGCTGCCACTAGCCATGACATAGACAATGAAATGCCATCAACGTCGTCTGCCAAGGCCGATGCCCAATGTGATAGTAAAGGGCATGTAAAATTCAAGAAGCCAAAGTTCAGTAAAAAGACCCAAAAAAAGAAATTTAAATGGTCTGAGGAGAAACGTAAACTTGCCAATATGCCATTTATGACACGGAGTGGCAAGGAACGGCTGAGGCCCTGGCCTATGTTCATGACTAGTGGTTCAACTTCACATAACTGAGGCCTTGACACTTATGTTGGTGTTAGACGTGAGCCCGGTATCCACCATTAGTGCAGTGGGATTTAGACAATTGATGGAGGTACTGTGTCCCCGGTACCAAGGGGGTAATTCTGAGTTGATCGCAGCAGCAAATTTGTTAGCAGTTGGGCAAAACCATGTGCACTGCAGGGGAGGCAGATATAACATGTGCAGAGAGAGTTAGATTTGGGTGGGTTATTTTGTTTCTGTGCAGGGTAAATACTGGCTGCTTTATTTTTATACTGCAATTTAGATTTCAGTTTGGACACACCCCAACCAACAGCAGTGCAAATGCTAAGCTGCCGCCCTCTGGGAGTGTATCTTAGCTTAGCAGAAGTGCGAACGAAAGGATCGCAACGCTGCTACTAAAATAAAATTGTGCAGTTTCAGAGTAGCTCCAGACCTACTCCTACCTTGCGATGACTTTAGACTATTTAGTTCCCATTTTGACGTCACAAACACGCCCTGTGTTCGGCCAGCCACTCCTCCGTTTCTCCAGCCACGCCTGCGTTTTTATCTGGCACGCCTGTGTTTTTACACACACTCCCCGAAAACGGTCAGTTACCACCCAGAAACACCCACTTCCTGTCAATCACTCAACGATCAGCAGTGCGACAGAAAAGCCGCGCTAGAGCTTGTGTAAAACTGCATCGGCTTTTGTGAAAGTATGATTCGCATGCGCAGTGCGCCCCATACGCATGCGCAGAATTGCAGTTTTTTTGCCTGATCGCTGCGCTGCGAACGAAAGCAGCTAGCGATCAACTCAGAATGATTTTTGCCCAACTGCTAACATATTTTCAGGCCCCAAATCCCATCTAGATTCCACTTCACTAGGCAGACGATAGCGAGATTTTGCCATTTAATTCCAGTGATTTGGACGTATAATTACAGTGATTTTGCCAATTAATGTCAGTGATTTATAATTATTAATTACAGTGATCTTGCCATTTAATTCCAGTGATTTGGACGTATAATTACAGTGATTTTGACAATAAATGTCAGTGATTTACAATTATTAATTACAGTGATCTTGCCCTCATTGCACCTCTTCGACATCTTTGCATGAGGTGCTGTTTGGGGCCTAGTTTTTGAAAAGTGCCATCCTGTGTGACACTGCCGTATGAGTCCAGTGGTACTGCTGTATTAGTCCTGGGGTACTGCCATATAAGTCCACCAATTGCAGATTTTTTTTAAAAGTGACTGGAGCCAGTAGCGGATCTTGCCACGGGCAAGCAGGACTTTTGCCCGGGGCGCCGCCTTCCGGAGGGCGCCGGCGCCATCCGGAGGGCGCCGCACCATGGCAAGATCCGCTACTCTGTGCTCCCCCCGCTGCCCGCTGTGTCCCCCGCTGGTCCCGCTGTCCCCCGCTGTGAAGGGAAACTAGACGCGTAGTCTAGTGTAGAGGACCTTTGCTGTGCGGTGCGCGATGACGTCATCGCGCACCGCACAGCATTGTGGGACTGACAGACGCTAGGGGTCATAATTGACCTCTAGTGTCTGTCATCCGAGGAAAGGAGCGGCACCGGCGGAGATCTGCAGCGGTCGGGAGCGGGGATAGTAAGTTGTTTTTTTCCAGAGGCGCTACTCCACTGTACAGGGAGCGTAACTGACCACGCCCACTGTATGAAGCCACGCCCCCCATTTTCCGCCCGGGCCGCCAAAGGGTCTAGAACCGGCCCTGACTGGAGAGTGCTGGAGATGCTGTCAGTGGACCGAACAATTGCGTCCCACTTTCGACATTCAGCCACTGCGTGACACTACTAGATGGGCAAGGTGGTTGTGTCGCTTAGCTTAGTCATACAGCAACCTCGGTGCACCTTTTTTTCTTCTTTGCATCATGTGCTGTTAGGGGCCTTTTTTTTATATCAGCCCTGCTGCCTGCCACTGTAGTGCCACGCCTAGATGGGCCAATTACTTTTGTCGCTTGGCTTAGTCATACAACTACCTCATTGCAAATCTTTTTCTTCTTTGCATGATGTGCTGTTTGGGGCCTTTTTTTAAAAAAATATCTGCCCTCCTGTCTGCCACTGCAGTGCTACGCCTAGATGGGTCAATTATTTGTGTCACTTGGCTTAGTCCTACCTCATTGTAACCTTTTGGCCTAAAAACAATATTGTGAGGTGTCAGGTGTTCAGAATAGACTGGAAATGAGTGGAAATGATTGTTGATAATACCGTAGGAGAAAAATTACCACCAAATTCTGTGATTTTAGATGTTTTTATGTTTTTTTCAAAAATCATCCAGATCCAAAACCAAGACCAAAATCAAAACACGCAAGGGTGGTTTTGGCAAAACCAAGCCAAAACCAAAACACGAAAGTGGAATTAGAACCAAAACCAAAACCCGAAAAGTGCCAGCCGCACATCTCTAGTATAAACACACCTTTTCTGAAAGTCCCCAGAGGCTGCAACACCACTAAGCAAGAGGCATCACACCATGAAGACCAAGGAGCTCTCCAAACAAGTCAGGGACAAAGTTGTTGAGAAGTGAGGGTTGAGTTATACAAAAATATCCAAATCTTTGATGATCCCCCGGAGCACCAACAAATCCATCATCTTTAAATGGAAAGAACATGGTACCACAACAAATCTGCCAAGAGAGGGCCGGCCACCAAAACTCACAGACCGGGGAAGGGGGGGCATTAATTAGAGATGCAGCACAGAGTCCAAAGGTAACCCTGAGGAGCTGCAGAGTTCCACAGCAGAGACTGGTGTATCTGCGCATGTGACCACAATGAGCAGTACACTTCATAGAGCTGGGCTTTATGGAAGAATGGCTAGAAAAATAGCAATTACTTAGTGTTAAAAATAAGAAGGCACGTTTTGTTTGCCAAAAGGCATGTGGACGACTCCCCAAATGTATGGAAGAAGGTGCTCTAGTCAGATGAGACTAAAATTGTACTTTTCGGCCACCAAGGAAAATGCTATGTCTGGTGCAAACCCAACACATCCCATCACCCCAAGAACACCATCCCCACAGTGAAACATGGTGGTGGCAGCATCATGCTGTGGGGATGTTTTTCAGCAGCAGGTTCTGGTAAACTGTTTCGAGTCGAGGGAAAGATGGATGGTGCTAAATACAGGGATATTCTTGAGCAAACCCTGTTTCAGTCTGCCTGTGATTTGAGACTGGGACGGAGGTTCACCTTCCAGCAGGACAATGACCCGAAGCATACTGCTAAAGCAACACTCGAGTGGTTTAAGGGGAAACATTTAAATGTGTTGGAATGCCCTAGTCAAAGCCCAGATCTCAATCCAACTGAGAATCTGTGGTCAGACTTGAAGATTACTGTTCACAAGTGGAAACCATCCAACATGAAGGAGCTGGAGCAGTTTTGCTTTGAGGAATGGGCAAAAATCCCAGTGGCAAGATGTGGCAAGCTCATAGAGACTTATCCAAAGCGACTTGCAGCTGTAATTGCCGCAAAAGGTGTCTCTACAAAGTACTGACCTTAGGGGGGTGAATAGTTATGCACGCTGACGTTTTCTGTTATTCTGTCCAATTTGTTGTTTGCTTCACAATAAAAAAAACATCTTCAAAGTTGTATCCATGTTCTGTGAATGAAATGATGCAAACCTTCAAACAATCCATTGTAATTCCTGGTTGTGAGGCAACAAAACATGAAAAATGGAAAGGGGGGTGAATACTTTAGCAAGGCACTGTATGCATTAGCATTCAGTTTGCAATCCATTTACATTCAGGATGAGACTGCATTTGGATTTTGGATTTATTTCCTGTGTTTTGCGAATTATGAATATACGAGAATTTAACATCGTATTCTTGGTCCGTGGGAGAACAAACATTATAATTATTATTACTCCTATTAATATTTTTATTACAACTACATATTATTATTATTATTATTATTATCATCATACTTTATTCATAGAGCACCAACATTATACTTAGAGATGCACTTTGGGAGGGGGGGTGGGGGGTCATAACTCATAATGCAACCAGATAATATAAAACACTGCCTGAACCTGTAGGTGCAGAAGACAATGGCCACGTGAGCTTACAATCCCATTATGACGACACAAGTGCCTCTGAATATGCTGCTGCAGAATTATGAATTGCGCAGTTCCGGAAGTTGGCCGTTGGTGTCGCGCTGGTCATCAGGAGCCCTCTGATTGGGGCGCTAAGCGCTGTAAACTCCAGAAGCGCACCGACAGAGCTGTCGCTTAGGGTGATAACGTCGCCGCGTCTCTTTCCTTTCACGCTTCTCTGTCTGAGCGAGGTGGAGGTGACACAGGAGACAGAGGAAGACGAAAGAAGGGACTGTCTTGAAAAACTGATTGAAGGTAAAGAATGAAAGAAGCCGTCAGGAGCTGGGAACTGAGGAGCCGATTCTGTCCTAGTAACAAGATATCAGGAGATGATAAAAGACAAGAAAGATCCTCAATGTTTTTGGAATTGGGCTGATTCTGTTCAATAATTTACAGAATGTGGATGGGAAGTAAAAAGCCTACGGGGGTGCGGGGGGACGCTGGGGAGCATCACAACCTGCAGAAAATCTTATTGAAGAGAGCGAAAAGAGATGATATTTAGTACGTTTCAACATGAAGCGCGGGAATATTACAGGAGAAGAAATAGCCCCGGAGACGCCTCCTCTAGATTTGTTTTGTTCCAGCAGTAAAATATTGCTCTCGTTATTTACCTGTGTGCAACGTGTACAGTGCAACGCAGGCCAGAGGTGCCCCGCCTAGTGACAGACGCTCCAGATGTTGCTCTCTTACTGGGTAAATAAAAGGCCACCAATTTTTTCCTCTTAATATTAATGGTTTACTCAATTTGGTGAGGATTGAACAGGTTTGCAGATTACCAGCCTGGCAGTTAGACGGGTTTGTATTGAAATATCGGCAGCCAGGATCCTGACAGCGGAATTTCGACACTCAGGATGTCGATGGATCATGGAAAGTACTTTATCCCTAACCCATCCTTCCCTCAGTCTAACCCTACCCATCCCATCCCGCAGCCTAAACCTAACCCTCCCTCTAGCGCCTAACTCTAACCCTAGAACCATGGGCGGATTAAAGGAGGGGCGACAGGGGCGGCTGTCCCAGGCCCCCACACATTAGGGGCCCACACATACTGTGTTTTGAATTGGAGGGGGGCAGGAGCCTTCCTCCGGTGGCTCAGCTTTATAGTAACAGTGGCCGAATAGGGACTGTGAGACACCGGCTGCTGAGGCCGTACCGGAGTGCATCGCGAAGGACAGCTCTTATCGGAAGAGCTGTCCTCCGCAATACTAATTGCTTATGTTAGTACGTATGCGATTAGTTTCTATGCGATGTGTGGTGGGATGTACACTGCAAGGTTAGTATGTCCCGCCCAATGAGAGCAGGGATTAGAGCTTTTGCAGCATCTTGTGTATTCTAAATGTGTGTTTTTTAGACACATGTAACATGATTTTGAGATACATTGAATGTGGGGCACAAAGGACAGATCAGAGTCACGGATGGCACCTAGGCAGCGAGCTTGTGGGGTAGGGTTGATTGTCGAGTTATCAACAATGATAGAGATATCAGATTTGTAAATACTACCGGTCAGTACAAGGGCAGTATCAGAGAGGAGAAGACTGACATGCAGACTCCGTGTGAGCCTCCTTTGTGGCGCAGTAGACTCTGGCATTGTCTTCGGAAACATGGCGTCCTCCGTGTTCCCAGTGACAAATCCCTACAGTGTAAATCACGGTAAATGGGCGCCGTGCCATTTTCTGGGGGACTTCTAATTCAGCGCCGATGCGGGACTAAGGAGAGGAAAGTCATTAAACATGGGCGTGCGGGTGGGCCCCTCCTGGGTAAGAGTTACTTACCCTGTGCGATTGATCCAGCGATGCAGGTTCCGCCCTCCAAACGCCTGGGCACACCTGCGTTGGACTCACTACTCCCCGAAAATGGTAAGTTGACGCCCGGTTCCGTCTTCCTCCTGTCAATCTTCTTGCGGCGGCCGCTTTCCTCGCTAGCGGCGTCACTGCCTGGCACAGTGGCACTGCCTGGCACAGTGGCCTGCGCAATGCGGCCACTGTGCATGCGCAGTTCTGACCCGATCCCACGGCTGCGAGGAAACGCAGCTTGCAATCGGGTCGGAATGACCCCCAGAGCATCATGCTGGTAACGCACTGGGACATGATTTAGCCATGGACCTATAATAACCATATACAGAGAGGTTAGGGTAAGTGACCAGGGACGGAAGGTTAGGGTTAAGCACATAGAAGGGGGTTAGGGTGCAGCTGTGGGAAGGTTAGGGTAAGTGGCCAGGAACAGAAGTTTAGGGTTAAGCACACAGAAGGGGGTTAGGGTGCAGCCGTGGGAAGGTTAGGGTAAGTGGCTAGGGACGGAAGGTTAGGGTTAAGCACATAGAAGGGGGTTAGGGTGCAGCTGTGGGAAGGTTAGGGTAAGTGGCCAGGGATGGAAGGTTAGGGTTAAGCACATAGAAGGGGGTTAGGGTGCAGCCGTGGGAAGGTTAGGGTAAGTGGCCAGGGACGGAAGGTTAGGGTTAAGCACATAGAAGGAGGTTAGGGTGCAGCCGTGGGAAGGTTAGGGTAAGTGACCAGGAACAGAAGGTTAGGGTTAAGCACACAGAAGGGGGTTAGGGTGCAGCCGTGGAAAAGTTAGGGTTAGTGGCCAGGAACAGAAGTTTAGGGTTAAGCACACTGAAGGGGGTTAGGGTGCAGCCGTGGGAAGGTTAGGGTAAGTGGCTAGGGACGGAAGGTTAGGGTTAAGCACACAGAAGGGGGTTAGGGTGCAGCCGTGGGAAGGTTAGGGTAAGTGGCCAGGGACGGAAGGTTAGGGTTAAGCACATAGAAGGGGGTTAGGGTGCAGCTGTGGAAAGGTTAGGGTAAGTGGCCAGGGACGGAAGGTTAGGGTTAAGCACATAGAAGGGGGTTAGGGTGCAGCCGTGGGAAGGTTAGGGTAAGTGGCTAGGGACGGAAGGTTAGGGTTAAGCACATAGAAGGGGGTTAGGGTGCAGCCGTGGGAAGGTTAGGGTAAGTGGCCAGGGACGGAAGGTTAGGGTTAAGCACACAGAACGGGGTTAGGGTGCAGCCGTGGGAAGGTTAGGGTAAGTGGCCAGGAACAGAAGTTTAGGGTTAAGCACACAGAAGGGGGTTAGGGTGCAGCCGTGGGAAGGTTAGGGTAAGTGGCCAGGGACGGAAGGTTATGGTTAAGCACACAGAAGGGGGTTAGAGTGCAGCTGTGGGAAGGTTAGGGTAAGTGGCCAGGAACAGAAGTTTAGGGTTAAGCACACAGAAGGGGGTTAGGGTGCAGCCGTGGGAAGGTTAGGGTAGGTGGCCAGGGACGGAAGGTTAGGGTTAAGCACATAGAAGGGGGTTAGGGTGCAGCCGTGGGAAGGTTAGGGTAAGTGGCCAGGGACGGAAGGTTAGGGTTAAGCACATAGAAGGGGGTTAGGGTGCAGCCGTGGGAAGGTTAGGGTAAGTGGCCAGGGACGGAAGGTTAGGGTTAAGCACACAGAAGGGGGTTAGGGTGCAGCCGTGGGAAGGTTAGGGTAAGTGGCCAGGGACGGAAGGTTAGGGTTAAGCACATAGAAGGGGGTTAGGGTGCAGCTGTGGGAAGGTTAGGGTAAGTGGCTAGGTACGGAAGGTTAGGGTTAAGCCAGAGCCGGCCCTAACCAATATGATGCCCTAGGCAAGATTTTGGCTGGTGCCCCCTTGCACCACCGCTGGTTCCGCCTCTGACCTTGCACCTCTTTCCCAGCACCATCACCCCTCACCCATAGCAGTCCTTATTTTGGTGTTTGTACCCCCTATATTTTAAATAGGAACAGTTCGCACATTTGGTGCACAGCCCAAAAAGGGGTGTGTTTTTGCTGGCAAGAGGCATGGCCACACAATAGTAACCCCAATTCCAATTACGCCACACAATACTGCAACTTTATTCACATTTGATCACGTGATAGTGTCCATAATTCATATTACATCCCACAGTAGTATCACTTTACCTTAAACGTTACTCCTCACAGTAGAGCCCCTTATTCACATTACATCACACTGAATTGCTCCTTATTCACATTACACTACACCATGTTGCTCTTTATTCACATTAGATGACACAGTAGTGCCCTTTCAATACGCAGCGCCACATAGTAGAGCACCTTATACACATAATGCCACACATTAGTAATGCATTTATACACATAATCCCACACGGTAATGCACCTTACACATATGAGACACATTATTAATGTCCTTATAAACATAATGCGCCTTACACATTATGACAACCTTTATTAATGTCCTTTTACACATAATGTCCCTTACACATATGCCGCACATTATTAATGCCCTTATACACATAATGACACACATAGTGCCCCCTACACATTTGCTGCACATTATTAGTGCCCCTATACACATAATGACACACATACAGTAGTACCCGGTTACACATATGCCGCACTTTATTAATGCCCTTATACACATAATGACACACATAGTGCCCCCTACAAATATGTTGCACATTATTAATGCATTTTTACATGACACATAATGCTCCTTACACATATTCTGAACACTACTGCACAACCAACCCACTCACATGCTCACAACACTCACACACTGCCACTAACACTGTGACCTCTGCCTCTGCTTGGATACAGATGTGTCCTCATAAATCTTGCCTCAATACTAATGTTGGGCACCTTTTTTTTATGAAAATGCATCTTATTTGCATTGCCATGTGGCTAGGATGCACAAGCAGCTTCTGCTGATTAAAATGATATGCAGCATGCCTATATACTGTGTGAGACTGTGGCTGTATCTGCATATGAAATGCTACACACAGAATACAGGCATGCCACATATCATTTTAATCAGCAGAAGCTGCTGATGCCCCTAGGCATATCAAATGCCCTAGGCAATTGCCTAGTTTGCCTATGCCTATGGCCGGCTCTGGGTTAAGCACATAGATGGGGGTTAGGGTGCAGCCGTGGGAAGGTTAGGGTAAGTGGCCAGGGACGGAAATTTAGGGTTAAGCACACAGAAGGGGGTTAGGGTGCAGCCGTGGGAAGGTTAGGGTAAGTGGCCAGGAACAGAAGTTTAGGGTTAAGTACACAGAAGGGGGTTAGGGTGCAGCCGTGGGAAGGTTAGGGTAAGTGGCCAGGGACGGAAGGTTAGGGTTAAGCACATAGAAGGGGGTTAGGGTGCAGCTGTGGGAAGGTTAGGGTAAGTGGCCAGGGACGGAAGGTTAGGGTTAAGCACATAGAAGGGGGTTAGGGTGCAGCCGTGGGAAGGTTAGGGTAGGTGACCAGGGACGGAAGGTTAGGGTTAAGCACACAGAAGGGGATTAGGGTGCAGCTGTGGGAAGGTTAGGGTAAGTGACCAGGGACGGAAGGTTAGGGTTAAGCACAAAGAAGGGGATTAGGGTGCAGCTGTGGGAAGGTTAGGGTAAGTGACCAGGGACGGAAGGTTAGGGTTAAGCACATAGAAGGGGGTTAGGGTGCAGCCGTGGGAAGGTTAGGGTAGGTGACCAGGGACGGAAGGTTAGGGTTAAGCACATAGAAGGGGATTAGGGTGCATCTGTGGGAAGGTTAGGGTTAAGCACATAGAAGGGGATTAGGGTGCAGCTGTGGGAAGGTTAGGGTAAGTGGCCAGGGACGGAAGGTTAGGGTTAAGCACATAGAAGGGGGTTAGGGTGCAGCTGTGGGAAGGTTAGGGTAAGTGACCAGGGACGGAAGGTTAGGGTTAAGCACATAGAAGGGGATTAGGGTGCATCTGTGGGAAGGTTAGGGTAAGTGGCCAGGGACGGAAGGTTAGGGCTAAGCACATAGAAGGGGGTTAGGGTGCAGCTGTGGGAAGGTTAGGGTAAGTGGCCAGGGACGGAAGGTTAGGGTTAAGCACATAGAAGGGGGTTAGGGTGCAGCTGTGGGAAGGTTAGGGTAAGTGGCCAGGGACGGAAGGTTAGGGTTAAGCACATAGAAGGGGGTTAGGGTGCAGCCGCGGGAAGGTTAGGGTTAGTGACCAGGGACGGAAGGTTAGGGTTAAGCACACAGAAGGGGGGTTAGGGTTAGGTTGCAGCCGCGGGAAGGTTAGGGTTAGTGGCCAATGACAGAAGGTTAGGGTTAAGCACACAGAAGGGGGGTTAGGGTTAGGTTGCAGCCACAGGAAGGTTAGGGTTAGTGGCCAATGACAGAAGGTTAGGGTTAAGCACATAGAAGGGGGTTATGGTGCAGCCGTGGGAAGGTTAGGGTTAGTGACCAGGGACGGAAGGTTAGGGTTAAGCACACAGAAGGGGGGTTAGGGTTAGGTTGCAGCCACAGGAAGGTTAGGGTTAGTGGCCAATGACAGAAGGTTAGGGTTAAACACACAGAGGGAGGATTAGGCACCAAGCGGGAAGGGTTATGTTTAGGCAGCGGGGAAGGGAGGGTTAGGGTTAGGCACCGACGGGGAGGGTTAGGGTTAGGCACCCACAAGGGAGGGTTAGGGTTAAGGTAGGGAAAAGGTAAGGGTAAGGGTGCTTAATGGGGGCCTGTCGGGATTCTGAAGGACGAGATGCCACTGTCGGAATACTGACCGTCGGCAACCTGTCCATCGGTAACTCATACTGAACCCATCACAGGGGCAGAGCTTTCTAGAAAATTCTGTCCCTGCATGCGATAATTGATACATCCATGCGATGTAATCAATTATTGAATTGCGTATTGGGTCAATTTTATCACATCCCATCATAGTCCTCAGATGCGGTTGGTGATAAATCGGCACCTAAGTGGAGGTGTAGGCGTGGAGCTGTGTGATAGCTGGAGGTATGTCTGCACTCGTATAAGGGGTACGTGTTTGGGAAGAATGTGTCTATGGCTGAGACTATTCCGATCACATGATTCACACCTTTCGTTTTACACTTTGAATACAGACACGCAGAATATTTTTCAAGCATTTACATTTGTATATATCTATACATTTCAGGGGATTTTTCCCCTCTGCCAGACGTGCATCAGGTCTGGGTAACATATAGAAGTAGCTTCAGACAACAGTCTGCATGTAAATCAGGTACGTGCCAGCCACCTCTATGTTACTTTGAAACGTATAATGTATTTTAATTAGAGGGTGTCATGAAAACACAAAAGTTCTGATAGTAAATTGCTTTGTAACTTTGCCGAGCTGCTTCAGGAAGGAATGATTACAATCACCGCTAATTGTGATTGGAGGAGTCTCGTGTAATCTGGGTAAGATATTGCAATTAGCTAAGGTCAGAGTGCGGAAATTTAGTATAATTATGTCTGCAGGTTACGGCACAAAGGTGAGGACTGTGCGAAAACGCATCGTGCTCGCGGCGCGTGTAGCAGAATCTTAATGGCTGCTCCACACACTTATTAATCAGGCAGAAAACATTTGTGTAATAAACAGCGGCAGAAATTAACGATGTTGAAGTACAGCTTGACACGTGTGGAGAACACTGCAACATTCAAGTTTTAATATCAATTACAGGAAACTTCCGAGCACCATACACTTTATTTATTACATTCTGTGAAATTTCACTTTACATAACAGAGAGAAGTGTCATTTTATCCCAAACTTCAGGCACGGCGTGTTCTGGGGCCTCATTCACCAAGCTGGGACAGCAAAGCTGTAGTTTTACCCTACAGAGAATGAACACAGTACAAAAGCTAGTTGTTATATATTATACACGGTCGAGTCACATTATTACGACCACCTCCTACAAGTGACGTCGGCAGTGGGTAGCCTATGAAGTACGTCACGTGTTGTGCGTTGACTTGGTGGGTATATAAGGTGTGCGATAGGCCGTCTGCCCACATATCACTCGTTGCTGTCATGGGTAAAAAGGGCGAGTATCTGAGTTGCAAAAAGGGATGATTGTCGGCTTTCGGGACAAGGGTGGCGGTATTTCTGACACAGCGCAGTGTGTGACCTGTCCGGGTGCTGCTGCGGTGAACGTGTATCGTGACTGGACAAATGGCACCAAATAACCGACGTGGAAACTGCGGAGCACCACGTGCTATTGATGTGAGAGGTGAACGTCGGCTACGAAGGTGCGTGAGGGCCGACCGACACCCTACAGTGGAGCAGCTCACAGTCATATTGAACCTGGGGGCTGCCAGACGTGTGTTTAAAATGACAGTTCTGCCCCTCTAGCTGCTGTCCGCGCTGCACACGGTGGTTACTCTGGCTATTAGCTGGTGGACATAATAATGTGACTCCACTGTATATATAGTGTGTGTGTTTTTTTTAAATGATAATTCGGCACTAGCAATTTATTTAAAAAAAAACCTAATAGTTACAAGTGTTGTCACCAAGCGGCAATGTTATTGCAGCAAAAGATGGTTCTACTAAGCATTAGTCTGCTGGGGGTTGGGTATGGGTCATTAGGTGGACAACACTTAGGCTACCGCTGCGCTCGGCACTGGTTACTATTCCCAGTCGTAGTCCACGTGGATCGTAAAGTATGAAAAAGGTAAAAAAATAAAAGTGAAAAACGCATGTCAACCTTTTTCCATGTCGGCCTAGTGACCATATCTAAGTGTGGTCGACCTAATGGCCGTATTCCTGGGGGCTGAATACGTTTGCAAGTAGCATTCTTTAAAAGAAAAAAACAGTTAGGAGAATGTGTGACCCAGCCGTCCTGAGGACCAATATATTGTGTGGCCTTACACACTACACAACCCGGTGTACGATCATGCGATATACAGTATCGTTACGGTAGATGCTAGAATCAAGTGGGCTAAGGGACCTTTTCCGTAAGGGGGAGGAGTTACGATGCAAGGGGGAGGAGCTGGGCCAGCGGGATAGTTCCTCTACTATCCACGCCACCAACTATTACCTTTAGTAATTAGGTGGTGAGCGAAGCGGAGCGAGCCACCGTGCCCGAAGCGTGGCGAGCGAAGCGAGCCCGCGAGGGTACTTTTCGGGTAGCCTGTTCGCCCGTAGCTCCTCCCCCTGGTGACGTAGCTCCTCCCCTAGGTACGTCACTAGGTCCCTTCAGCCACTCCGATATAGAACCAACCGATAACGATACCCCTGCATGTTTACTCCTTTGCAAGTCACTGTGTGTATGTGTGAGTGTGTGTATATCAGAGGTATATTTATGTCCCAGGGTCCTGTGTGCAGCATCCTGCTCCTACATGAAGCCGCCCCCCACCACCTCCGTCACAGAGTTGCCGACACTCTGGCTGCCCCCTCCGGGAGAGGACAGCCAGCTCGGCACAGCAGGAGGTGGGGAGGGCGGATGTGACATGACATAGGGGGCGTGGCTATGTAGTTGAGGCAGCATAGGGGGCTTAGCGCTTGTGGTCGTGTCGCTGTGGCCACGCCCCCGCTATACAGTGCCTCTATTACAGGCATTGTACAGCGGGGGCAGAGCTACGTTGGCGCAATTCAGCACGAATTGCGTCATAGGGTCCCCTCGGACTGCCCACTTGTTCTCTGTAAGGGGTGTGCGAGGGAGCTGCGGCGCTGTGGGACATTTGCCTACCTTTCCCGGGGGATTTTCGGGAGCCTCCCAGCCATTCCAGGAGGGTATTCAAGTATGCTACCTTGTGCGACCAGCGCCATCTTCCAAGTGATATTCAGGAAGGTAGCGCATATGCTAAAGTTGGTATCTGGCGCAGTTACGGAGTCTTTGCTTTCAGTACATGCATTTGTGACGAATGCTGAAAGTTTGGACTTTTCCTGTTGGCTTCTGTGAATCTCTCGGACTTGTCTCCCAGCCAGGAACACAGAGAACGGCCTTTATGAATGTTGGGATAATGTTGGGACTCTAGATTAAGTATTTATTATTGGCCGGTAAGCAGCATTTAATTAGACTGGATTGCATCGGTTTATCACGGTCTCCTGTGAAAGCCGCTCGCTCCTCATTGCTGTATATTTGGAATGTGTTTGTTATGTCTGTGGAGCTTTGATAACCATCTATAATTGAGTTTTTCTTCTAGTATATTAGTCCCCATAAATCCCAGTTATAAGCGGCTTTTTAACTATTCGGCAGCAGTGCCGGGCTCCGCTCTGTATCTCTTATCGTACGTTTGTTATTCACTCTTTGTCTCACTTTTCCTCATGACCTATGAACCTAGCCACAGTCATATTCCCGGTGTAACTCGGATCTCAGCTTCCATGAAGTCAGCGTTCAAAGGTGAATTTTCAATAAAAGCGAGATGTGAATCGCTGCCCAGTACGCCCAATCTCCGGGAAAACAAACAGCTCCAGTGCTGCGGACGGCTCAGCATCGCCATTTTCTAGGCCTTTGTATAGGGAACTCGGTCAGGATCCTGAAGGTCGGGATCCCGGCTATTGAAATACCGACGCCGGAATCCCGACACTGACCAGAATGCTGGCGCCGGCATCCCAAATGAGATCACGAATCGGAGGCGCCAGCATCTCGATAGCCAAGGTTCCGATCGAGTGACTGCTGGGCTGCTGGAATGGTAAGACGAGTGGGGAGGTTTAGGCTGCATGGGGGGGGGGGGGGGGTTAGGCTGCAGGTAGGGGGGGAATTGTTAGGTTTAGGCTGCAGGGAGGGCGGGTTAGGATTAGGTACCACCGGGGAGGGTTAGGGCTAAGCTTTGGTGGGAAAGGGTTAGGTTTAGGCTGCGGTGAGGGAGGGTTAGGGGTTCAGGGGTAACAAGCTTACCCGACCTCTGTCAGGATTCTAAACTGCACCCTACCCTAACCCTCCCTTCCCCTCTGCCTAAATCTAACCCTCCTCGCTTGATGCCTAACCCTAACCTCCCCTTCTATGTGCCTAAACCTAACCCTCCCTTGCCGGTCCCTAGCCCTAACCTTCCCGTCCCTTCACCTTCACCCTAACCCCTCTTCTGCTGCCTAAACCTAACCCTCCACCACCTGAGAAAGGACAGCAGTGCTTCCCGTTGGATGGTCGTTTGGGATTCCAGCTGTCGGTATTGTGACGCCGGTATCCCAAGCGGCATCTGTAGACACCAGGCTTGCAGTTTCCTTCAGGATCCCGACGTCGGTATATCTACCATCGGAATCCCGTCTGTTGGGAACCTAACTGCATCCCCTGGGAACATGGTGCAAGAATTGGACGCACAGTCTGTGGATTTTAGTGGACGTTCCCGGGGGTATACCAAGACGGATGACTAAGCTGACGCGGGCAAGTTGCTGAAAGCGTCTGCATCTAAAGACACAAGGCCGCTCACACAGGCGGGTATACCTGGGCGGATAAACTGCACCTGGGGAATCAGCACAGAGATGGAAATGCCCAACAGTGCGAGTGGGAGTCTCTGTTTTGTGAAAAGAATCAGGTCGGGTCTAGACAGGGAGAACCCGTTCCTAAATGGAATCCTGTACAGATAAGTTGGGGATATTTTCTGGTATCTACTACCAGACATGGGTGTTATCGTCTGGTGAAAGTGGAATATACAGTGAAAAATTGGGCGTGATAATGGGTATTAATAATGATCCCCTGCGGCCTGATTAGCGATATTTGCGTCTGGAACGGAAGGCGCCTATACTGCGCTTATTGCTCAGTCTGTGAAACTGTTTCAAGTGAGGTCATTAATTCCGGCTGCTCCTTCTGCAAAGTTTTTTAATTCTTCCACTATAATTGCTGAAGCTCCTGCCTGTTTTTTACAGGCAGCTCAGGAATCAATAGCTGCCCTGGTATTTGGTGATTGAAGAAAAGAATTGTGACTGAGCTGAACTAGGGATCTTTGTTAGGCCAGCATGGCCTGAAAACACAATCATTATATTTGTGTGGATGGGGGCCGAGGGCTTCTAATGCGTTCTGTTCTAGCAACTGAATTTATTGTATGAAGCTAAAGGAGCATTTATCTCCTGTAACAACGCATGGAATCAGAAGGCTGGAGATCCACGGGGGCCTATTGATCAAAGAAGAGAGAGATTTTTAAGGCTTTTATTCTTTGATTGACATTTTATATTTTATTCCGGTGCATCTGCAGTGTATCGCGCTCGCAGGACATTTACTGCTCGGTGAGGTCAAGTTTTGTGCTACCAAAAGAGCAGATGGTATTAAATGAAAGCATTAGGAGCATGTGATGGGGGATTGTACATAGGTGGTCATTCCGAGTTGATCGCTCGCTAGCTGTTTTTAGCAGCCGTGCAAACGCTATGCCGCCGCCCACTGGGAGTGTATTTTAGCTTAGTAGAAGTGCGAACGAAAGGATCGCAGAGCGGCTACAAAATAATTTTGTGCAGTTTCAGAGTAGCTCCAGACCTACTCAGCGCTTGCGATCACTTCAGACTGTTCAGTTCCGGATTTGACGTCACAAACACGCCCTGCGTTCGCCCAGCCACGCCTGTGTTTTTCCTGGCACGCCTGCGTCTTTCCGAACACTCCCTGAAAACGGTCAGGTGACACCCAGAAACGCCCACTTCATGTCAATCACTCCTGCCTGTGAGACTGAAAAGCATCTCTAGACCCTGTGTGAAACTACATTGTTCGTTGTAATAATACACCGCGCGTGCGCATTGCGCAGAAGTGCCTTTTTTTGCATAATCGCTGCACAGCGAACGAGTGCAGCTAGCGAACAACTCGGAATGACCACCATAGTACAATACAGTAGATGTCATTTTGTGTTTTCTTGGTACCCGGGTTGTTAGTACATAGGAGGCTGATTCTGAGTGGCATGCAAAAGCAAACAGCAGTGTGTATTTGGCAGTTGCCCATCTGTGAGTTTATGCAAATTTCCTTCGTACTCCTGCCCTTGTGTACATCCTGCAGGACTGAGACACCTACCTTTAGCACCCATGCATGCTAAAATACCGATTGTTGCACCACTGAAATTTGCAGGAGCCCTATGGCAGGTGCAGTTTCTCAGTCTGACCATGGTCGTCTGTGACTGTGCGTCTTCGAACATAGCCACTTGTATTGACACACCCGGGCACTCCCATAACGCGCCCTGTGAATGATCTCATGCACTACTAGCCACCTCCCAGTCACTGCCTGGGAACGCCCATCACTTTCTACCACATTTCTGAAATCGTCTGACCCAATCGCAACAACACCGTTGTGTGTACACTCTGCACAATGCGTGCGCCATAGGGGTTTTCAGAACTTTTCGTGCAAGCACAGTTGCAATAACTGCTCAACTATGTGAACTTTGACATTGCGTGTGACTCAGATCAGACCCATAGCCTTCTTACAAACACGCAAGAGTTGGAGGGTCTCCCATTAATATGTTTTCTACAGATAATACCTGACTACAGAGAGTACCGCACATCTATCCTTCACTCGCTTCCCCAATGGAGCTGACGTGGCAAGCCACTGCGTGATGGAGAGGGAATCCAGAAGTGGCGTTTGTCTACAAGTTGGTAGGTGCATGGCAGATTTGAGCAAGCAGGATAGTCCACATGTTGATTCCAAACCAGAGTAGGTATTATTAAATATAACAGGATATACATGACATAAGATAAACAGCAGTCAATATAAGGTATCAGTCTCTCTTGAGCTAAGTACTGTACAGCTGTAGAGTACAGTGGTGCTCCAATAACACAGTGATAGACTTGTGCACATGCAGATACTTTTACAGAGGCATGTAAACAAGTACTGCACCAGGAGTCAAGACAGTCTGACCTTTTAGTTCGGTGAAAGTCAAATGGTATTATCAGATATTATATTCAAAGAAACAGCTCAAGTTACAGAAAAGTGTGACTTGCAGAAAAAGTATGTGTCACTGGACATGCCAGTAGGGGTTCCTGTCTATAGACAGATAGGTAAAAGATAGACAGTCATTAGTTAGACACTATATGGTCGACAGTCAAAAGTCAGACAGGGTCAAAAGTCAGACAAGGTCAAAAGTCAGACAGTCAAAAGTCAGACAGGGTCAAAAGTCAGACAGTCAAAAGTCAGACAGGGTCAAAAGTCAGACAGTCAAAAGTCAGACAGGGTCAAAAGTCAGACAGTCAAAAGTCAGACACACAAAAAAATGTTTGATTTTTCAGTTTTTTACAACTTTTGCCTCATTTACTATCCATGTCACACAAACTATTACCTTTTAGTAAAGTTGTGGTGAGTGAAGCGGAGCGGAATGAGACACCGAGCCCGAAGCGTGGCGAGCGGACAAATTTCACCAATTTTGGGTTAAAAATGTTTACAAACACAAAAAAAAATATTTTTGTGTGTGTCTGACTTATGACCCTGTCTGACTTTTGACCCTGTTTGACTTTTGACTGTCTGACTTTTGACCCTGTCTGACTTTTGACTGTCTGACTTTTGACCCTGTCTGACTTTTGACCCTGTCTGACTTTTGACTGTCTGACGTTTGACCCTGTCTGACTTTTGACTGTCTGACATTTGACTGTCTAACTTTTGACCCTGTCTGACTTTTGACCCTGTCTGACTTTTGACTGTCTGACTTTTGACCCTGTCTGACTTTTGACTGTCGACCATATAGTGTCTAACTAATGACTGTCTATCTTTTAACTATGAGCTATACCACACCCGCCAGTAGCTGGAGATATATCTGAACCAGAGACTGCCAGCGTGGAAGTTCACTCACAGAACAATTGTCTGCTGTATCAAATATCGGTAAACCACATAAGAGGTATGATGAGAAATTTGCAAACATTGCATTTAGTGAACCTCAAGATATCCAGAAGCTAAAGAAAGATTGGTGTTTTGTGAGTGGAAATCCAAAATAGGGAAAGAGACTTTGCAAGATTTAAAAGTCACAAGTGCAAAAGACATGAAAAGTGATGACAGTGGCAGCAGTGCAAAGTTTGTGAGATGAAAGATTTTTACCATGGTCCATGCAGTCAGCGAGAAAAGTCTTGCTGATTTACTTATCAAGGAGGCTAAACCAAAGTCACTTGATATGTTGATTTTTTTTTTTTTTTTTGTTTAACTACACTTTTGTTACGGGTTGCTACAAGAAGCTTTATTTGAGTTTTTATGTAACATGGAGAAGCTTGCAGCGAAAGGAGGTTTTAGTAGGCTACAGAAGAGCGCTACTGTGTATATTCCAAGATGGTTCCTCCAGGGTTATTTCATTCCCTAACCAAGATGACCGCCACAGACAGTACTGCTCATGCACAGCGTCATCTTGTTACTGGGAAGAGTGACATAGTGGGAGAAGGACATTTCCCTCTTAGCTTGTGTAGCCTTAAACCGCTATTCCAGCACCTTGCACCACTATCCGCATCTTGGGCCTAATTCAGACCTGATCGTAGATGTGCTAAATTTAGCACATATACGATCAGTCACACAGACATGTGGGGGGACGCCCAGCACAGGGCTAGTCCGCCCCGCATGTCAGGGCCGACTCCCCCACCCCCACACAAGTACAAAAGCATCGCACAGCGGCGATGCTTTTGTACTGGAAGAGTACACAAACGCAAACCAAAAGAGGGCACAAACGCCGCTGGCCCTCCCCCTCCCGCCCAGCGACCGTCTCTGCCTGTCAATCAGGCAGAGGTGATTGCAGGGCTGAGACAGCCGTCGGCTGTCTAGCATACGCCGGCGGACTGAGGCACCGGCGCATACACAGTTCAGACCTGATCGGCTGCTGTGTGAAAAAACGCACGGCACCGATCAGGTCTGAATTAGGCCCCTTGAGTACAGACACCGGCTGGTGAGCTATTATATTCATGCCTTCACCAGTATAACCATTGTTGTATATAATGCATCTCATATGGCTCAGCAAAAATAGCATCAAATTGGTATCCGGGATCTAGGTCGACTTTAATTAGATTAGCAGTCAATAGGACGGACCACTAATAGTAGACATGGGCATTAGGTCGATATGTAAAAGGTCAAAAGTGCAAGATTTTGCTAGGTACAAAAATTTGACAGGTTCAAATAGTCGACACTTGTTTTTTTTTTTTTTCAACCTTATTCATACTTTACCATCCACGTGGACTACGATTGTGAATAGTAACCTACAGCATTGCGAGCAAAGCGAGGGGACGCCATACACTAATTGGGGTTCCCTGTACTCTTATGAAGAAAACAACACACACAAAAAAATACGTTGTCAACTTTTTTGTGTCGACCATTTGTCATGTTGACCTTTTCAAGTGTTGAACTTTTGACCTTTGCACTGTCGTCCTTTCACATGGTGACCTTATGCTCACGTCGACCATTTGACCATGTGGACCATTAGTGGTCGACCTAATAACTGGTGACTTAATTAGGGTTGACCCAGTGATCCATACCCCATCGAATGACAGAAGATACCAATTTACAGTGTGAAAACACAGATGTGACATTCTCTCCTGCAGGCCACTAGTATGGGTGTAGTATGGTATGCCAGCGGCCGAGATCTTGGCGGCCAGTTTACCGGCGCCGGGATCCCGACCGCCGGCATACAGACAGCTGGGCGAGCGCATATGATCCTCTTGCAGGCTCACTGCGCTCACCAGTCTGCGGGCACGGTGGCGCTATTTTTTCTCCCTCCAGGAGGGTCGTGGACCCCCAAGAGGGAGAATAGCTGTTGGTATGCCGGGTGTCGGGATCCCAACAACCGGCATACTGAGCGCCGGGATCCCGACAGCCGGCATACTGAGCGCCGGGATCCCGACAGCTGGGCGAGTGCAAATGATCCCCTTGCGGGCTCACTGCGCTCACCACTCTGCGGGCACGGTGGCGCTATTTAGTCTCCCTCCAGGATGGTCGTGGACCCCAAGAGGGAGAATAGCTGTCGGTATACCGGGTGTCGGGTTCCCAACACCCGGCATACTGAGCGCCGGGATCCCGACAGCCGGCATACTGAGCGCCGGGATCCTGACAGCCGGCATACTGAGCGTCGGGATCCCGACAGCCGGCACACTGAGCACCGGGATCCCAACAGCTGGCATACTGAGCGCCGGGATCCCAACAGCCGGCATACTGAGCGCTGGGATCCCGACAGCTGGCATACTGAGCGCCGGGATCCCAACAGCTGGCATACTAGGCGCCGGGATCCCAACAGCTGGCATACTGAGTGCCGGGAACCCAACAGCCAGCATACTGAGCGCCAGGATCCTGACAGCCGGCACACTGAGCGCCGGGATCCCAACAGCCGGCATACTGAGCGTCGGGATCCCAACAGCTGGCATACCGACAGGTGGGCGAGTACAAATGATCCCCTTGCGGGCTCACTGCGCTCACCACTCTGTGGGCACGGTGGCGCTATTTAGTCTCCCTCCAGGAGGGTCGTGGACCCCCAAGAGGGAGAATAGCTGTTGGTATACCGGGTGTCGGTTTCCCAACAGCCGGCATACTGAGCGCCGGGATCCCGACAGCCAGCATACTGACCGCTGGCATACCGACAGCTGGGCGAGTGCAAATGATCCCCTTGCGGGCTCACTGCGCTCACCACTCTGCGGGCACGGTGGCGCTATTTAGTCTCCCTCCAGGACGGTCGTGGACCCCCAAGAGGGAGAATAGCTGTCAGTATACCGGGTGTCGGGTTCCCAACAGCCAGCATACTGAGCGCCGGGATCCCGACAGCCGGCATACTGAGCGCCGGGATCCCAACAGCCGGCATACTGAGCGCTGGGATCCCGACAGCCGACATACTGAGCGCCAGGATCCCAACAGCCGGCATACTGAGCGCCGGGATCCCAACAGCCGGCATACTGAGCGACGGGATCCCAACAGCCGGCATACTGAGCGCCGGGATCCCGACAGTCGTCATACTGAGCGCCGGGATCCCCGCAGCTGGCATACTAAGCGCCGGGGTCCCCGATAGCCGGCATACTGAGCACCAGGATCCCGACAGCCGGCATACTGAGCGCCGGGATCCCGACAGCTGGCATACTGAGCGCCGGGTTCCCAACAGCCGTCATACGGAGCGTCAGGATCCCAACATCCGGTATACTGAGCGTCGGGATCCCAACAGCCGGCATACTGAGAGCTGGGATCCCGACAGTCGGCATACTGAGCGTCGGGATCACAACAGACGGCATACTGAGTGCCGGGATCCCAACAGCTGGCATACTAAGCGCCGGGATCCCAACAGCTAGCATACTGAGCGCCAGGATCCCGACAGCCGGCATACTGAGCACCGGGATCCCAACAGCCAGCATACTGAGCGCCGGGATCCCAATAGCTGGCATACTGAGCGCCGGGATCCCATCAGCTGGCATACTAAGCGCCAAGATCCCAATAGCTGCCATACTGAGCGCCGGGATCCCAACAGCCAGCATACTGAGCGCTGGGATCCCAACAGCCGGCATACTGAGCGCCGGGTTCCCAACAGCTGGCATACTGAGCACCAGGATCCCAACAGCCGGCATACTGAGCGACGGGATCCCAACAGCCGGCATACTGAGCGCCGGAATCCTGACAGTCGTCATACTGAGCGCCGGGATCCCTACAGCTGGCATACTAAGCGCCGGGATCCCGACAGCCGGCATACTGAGCACCAGGATCCCGACAGCCGGCATACTGAGCGCCGGGATCCCGACAGCTGGCATACTGAGCGCCGGGTTCCCAACAGCCGGCATACGGAGCGTCGGGATCCCAACATCCGGCATACTGAGCGTCGGGATCCCAACAGCCGGCATACTGAGCGCCGGGATCCCGACAGTCAGCATACTGAGCGTCGGGATCACAACAGACGGCATACTGAGCGCCGGGATCCCGACAGCCGGCATACTAAGCGCCGGGATCCCAACAGCTAGCATACTGAGCGCCAGGATCCCGACAGCCGGCATACTGAGCACCGGGATCCCAACAGCCAGCATACTGAGCGCCGGGATCCCAACAGCTGGCATACTAAGCGCCAAGATCCCAATAGCTGGCATACTGAGCGCCGGGATCCCAACAGCAGCATACTGAGCGCTGGGATCCCAACAGCCGGCATACTGAGCGCCGGGGTCCCAACAGCTGGCATACTGAGCGCCAGGATCCCAACAGCTGGCATACTGAATGCCACCCCCTGGTATATGTCACTGTCAGATTTCTGTGCAGGAGCAGGAACATATGAAATACAGGAGATAGTCTCTCTACAAGCCTGAGCTAAAATAATGATAATTACAGCTATGGGGAGACACAGTAACAGGCAACAGAAATCCCTTCAGTGGAAAAATGGGACCTGTCACTTACATACAACGAGCGAACCAGTAAGTATAAATTTACAATGATAATCAGCATCGCACGTCATTGCCGACTATTCCACCATTATCTCTGAGAGACAAGCAGTTCCCAAGTGCCGTCACCATCAATTCATGGAGAACTGATTAATAGATCGCATTTCCAGCCCCGAAAATGATCTGTAATCGGTGAAATTACAGCGAATGAAGGGACAAGACAGCGAGGAAATTGTTGTATCTGTACTGAGTGCAATGGACACTTACCGAATGTAGTCACTGTGACAAGCTGGCTGCTTTCATGTGGTACTAGGGGAAGATGTATCAGGCCTTGGAGAGAGAAAGAGTGGAGGCTGTGCTGCTGTGCTTGAAAAAAGGTGTGCTGTATGCAAAATCTCGCCATTAGCATCTGTGCACATGTCAGAGGGGGTCATTCCGAGTTGATTGCTAGCTGCCGTTGTTCACAGCGCAGCGATCAGGCTAAAATTCGGCATTTCTGCGCATGCGTATGCACCGCGATGCGCAGGCGCGTCGTACGGGTACAATGAGCGTTGTGGGTTTGCACAGAGTGTAACGAACTTTTCAGTCGCACGGCCGAACGCAGGAAGATTGACATGTAGTGGGCGTTTCAGGGTGGTAACTGACCATTTTCAGGGAGAGCTTAGAAAAAACGCAGGCGTGGCTGGGCGGGTGTGTGACGTCAAAAGCCGTCCCCCTGTCGTTAGAATCAACGCACACAAAGAGTAACTACAGGGCTGGTCTTGTTTTGCACAAAAAGATTTTGCAGGCGCTCTGCTGCACAAGCGTTCGCACTTCTGCAAAGCGAAAATACACTCCCCAGTGGGCGGCGACAATGCGTTTGCATGGCTGCTAAAAACTGCTAGCGAGCGATCAACTCGGAATGACCCCCAGAGTCAGTTGCATAATGTGATCTAGGACACAATGGGTTGGGTATGAAATACCGGCTGTTGCGATGCTGGCAGTCACATGACTGACCTCGGTATCCCGACAATGAGGATCCTGACACCAGACAGGGGTAAGTATTTTACCCCTCTCCTGCCCCCTGCCCTAACCCTAACCATTGGGGGTGGCAGCTAGAGATGAGCGGGTTCGGTTCCTCGGAATCCGAACCCGCCCGAACTTCATGTTTTTTTTCACGGGTCCGAGCGACTCGGATCTTCCCGCCTTGCTCGGTTAACCCGAGCGCGCCCGAACGTCATCATGACGCTGTCGGATTCTCGCGAGACTCGGATTCTATATAAGGAGCCGCGCGTCGCCGCCATTTTCACACGTGCATTGAGATTGATAGGGAGAGGACGTGGCTGGCGTCCTCTCCATTTAGATTAGAAGAGAGAGAGTGAGATTGATTTGAGACAGAGACACTTGATTTACTGGAGCTTAGGAGTACTGTAGAGAGTGCAGAGTTTAGTAGTGACTGACCACAGTGACCACCAGACAGTGCAGTTTTATTTAATATAATCCGTTCTCTGCCTGAAAAAAACGATACACAGTGACTCAGTCACATACCATATCTGTGTGCACTGCTCAGCCCAGTGTGCTGCATCATCTATGTATATATCTGACTGTGCTCACACAGCTTATAATTGTGGGGGAGACTGGGGAGCAGTGCCAGTTATAGGTTATAGCAGGAGCCAGGAGTACATATTATTAAAATTAAACAGTGCACACTTTTGCTGCAGGAGTGCCACTGCCAGTGTGACTGACCAGTGACCTGACCACACTGACCACCAGTATAGTTAGTAGTATACTATATTGTGATTGCCTGAAAAAGTTAAACACTCGTCGTGTGACTTGTGTGGTGTTTTTTTTTTTATTCTATAAAAAACTCATTCTGCTGACAGACAGTGTCCAGCAGGTCCGTCATTATATAATATATACCTGTCCGGCTGCAGTAGTGATATATATATATTTTTTATATCATTATTTATCATCCAGTCGCAGCAGACACAGTACGGTAGTTCACGGCTGTAGCTACCTCTGTGTCGGCACTCGGCAGTCCATCCATAATTGTATACCACCTACCCGTGGTTTTTTTTTCTTTCTTCTTATACACACATACTACATCTCTTTATCAACCAGTCTATATTAGCAGCAGACACAGTACAGTAGTCCACGGCTGTAGCTACCTCTGTGTCGGCACTCGGCAGTCCATCCATAATTGTATACCACCTACCCGTGGTTTTTTTTTCTTTCTTCTTTATACATACATACTACATCTCTTTATCAACCAGTCTATATTAGCAGCAGACACAGTACAGTACGGTAGTCCACGGCTGTAGCTACCTCTGTGTCGGCACTCGGCAGTCCGTCCATAATTGTATACCACCTACCCGTGGTTTTTTTTTCTTTCTTCTTTATACATACATACTACATCTCTTTATCAACCAGTCTATATTAGCAGCAGACACAGTACAGTAGTCCACGGCTGTAGCTACCTCTGTGTCGGCACTCAGCAGTCCATCCATAATTGTATACCACCTACCCGTGGTTTTTTTTTCTTTCTTCTTTATACATACATACTACATCTCTTTATCAACCAGTCTATATTAGCAGCAGACACAGTACAGTACGGTAGTCCACGGCTGTAGCTACCTCTGTGTCGGCACTCGGCAGTCCGTCCATAATTGTATACCACCTACCCGTGGTTTTTTTTTCTTTCTTCTTTATACATACATACTACATCTCTTTATCAACCAGTCTATATTAGCAGCAGACACAGTACAGTAGTCCACGGCTGTAGCTACCTCTGTGTCGGCACTCGGCAGTCCATCCATAATTGTATACCACCTACCCGTGGTTTTTTTTTCTTTCTTCTTTATACATACATACTACATCTCTTTATCAACCAGTCTATATTAGCAGCAGACACAGTACAGTACGGTAGTCCACGGCTGTAGCTACCTCTGTGTCGGCACTCGGCAGTCCGTCCATAATTGTATACCACCTACCCGTGTTTTTTTTTCTTTCTTCTTTATACATACTACATCTCATTATCATCCAGTCTATATTAGCAGCAGACACAGTACAGTACGGTAGTCCACGGCTGTAGCTACCTCTGTGTCGGCACTCGGCAGTCCGTCCATAATTGTATACCACCTACCCGTGGTTTTTTTTTTTCTTTCTTCTTTATACATACTACATCTCATTATCAACCAGTCTATATTAGCAGCAGACACAGTACGGTAGTCCACGGCTGTAGCTACCTCTGTGTCGGCACTCGGCAGTCCGTCCATAATTGTATACCACCTACCCGTGGTTTTTTTTTTCTTTCTTCTTTATACATACTACATCTCATTATCAACCAGTCTATATTAGCAGCAGACACAGTACGGTAGTCCACGGCTGTAGCTACCTCTGTGTCGGCACTCGGCAGTCCATCCATAATTGTATACCACCTACCCGTGGTTTTTTTTTTTTCTTCTTTATACATACATACTACATCTCATTATCATCCAGTCTATATTAGCAGCAGACACAGTACAGTACAATAGTCCACGGCTGTAGCTACCTCTGTGTCGGCACTCGGCAGTCCATCCATAATTGTATACTAGTATCCATCCATCTCCATTGTTTACCTGAGGTGCCTTTTAGTTGTGCCTATTAAAATATGGAGAACAAAAATGTTGAGGTTCCAAAATTAGGGAAAGATCAAGATCCACTTCCACCTCGTGCTGAAGCTGCTGCCACTAGTCATGGCCGAGACGATGAAATGCCAGCAACGTCGTCTGCCAAGGCCGATGCCCAATGTCATAGTACAGAGCATGTCAAATCCAAAACACCAAATATCAGTAAAAAAAGGACTCCAAAACCTAAAATAAAATTGTCGGAGGAGAAGCGTAAACTTGCCAATATGCCATTTACCACGCGGAGTGGCAAGGAACGGCTGAGGCCCTGGCCTATGTTCATGGCTAGTGGTTCAGCTTCACATGAGGATGGAAGCACTCAGCCTCTCGCTAGAAAACTGAAAAGACTCAAGCTGGCAAAAGCACCGCAAAGAACTGTGCGTTCTTCGAAATCCCAAATCCACAAGGAGAGTCCAATTGTGTCAGTTGCGATGCCTGACCTTCCCAACACTGGACGTGAAGAGCATGCGCCTTCCACCATTTGCACGCCCCCTGCAAGTGCTGGAAGGAGCACCCGCAGTCCAGTTCCTGATAGTCAGATTGAAGATGTCAGTGTTGAAGTACACCAGGATGAGGAGGATATGGGTGTTGCTGGCGCTGGGGAGGAAATTGACCAGGAGGATTCTGATGGTGAGGTGGTTTGTTTAAGTCAGGCACCCGGGGAGACACCTGTTGTCCGTGGGAGGAATATGGCCGTTGACATGCCTGGTGAAAATACCAAAAAAATCAGCTCTTCGGTGTGGAAGTATTTCAACAGAAATGCGGACAACATTTGTCAAGCCGTGTGTTCCCTTTGTCAAGCTGTAATAAGTAGGGGTAAGGACGTTAACCACCTCGGAACATCCTCCCTTATACGTCACCTGCAGCGCATTCATAATAAGTCAGTGACAAGTTCAAAAACTTTGGGCGACAGCGGAAGCAGTCCACTGACCAGTAAATCCCTTCCTCTTGTAACCAAGCTCACGCAAACCACCCCACCAACTCCCTCAGTGTCAATTTCCTCCTTCCCCAGGAATGCCAATAGTCCTGCAGGCCATGTCACTGGCAATTCTGACGAGTCCTCTCCTGCCTGGGATTCCTCCGATGCATCCTTGCGTGTAACGCCTACTGCTGCTGGCGCTGCTGTTGTTGCTGCTGGGAGTCGATGGTCATCCCAGAGGGGAAGTCGTAAGCCCACTTGTACTACTTCCAGTAAGCAATTGACTGTCCAACAGTCCTTTGCGAGGAAGATGAAATATCACAGCAGTCATCCTGCTGCAAAGCGGATAACTGAGGCCTTGACAACTATGTTGGTGTTAGACGTGCGTCCGGTATCCGCCGTTAGTTCACAGGGAACTAGACAATTTATTGAGGCAGTGTGCCCCCGTTACCAAATACCATCTAGGTTCCACTTCTGTAGGCAGGCGATACCGAGAATGTACACGGACGTCAGAAAAAGACTCACCAGTGTCCTAAAAAATGCAGTTGTACCCAATGTCCACTTAACCACGGACATGTGGACAAGTGGAGCAGGGCAGGGTCAGGACTATATGACTGTGACAGCCCACTGGGTAGATGTATGGACTCCCGCCGCAAGAACAGCAGCGGCGGCACCAGTAGCAGCATCTCGCAAACGCCAACTCTTTCCTAGGCAGGCTACGTTTTGTATCACCGCTTTCCAGAATACGCACACAGCTAAAAACCTCTTACGGCAACTGAGGAAGATCATCGCAGAATGGCTTACCCCAATTGGACTCTCCTGTGGATTTGTGGCATCGGACAACGCCAGCAATATTGTGTGTGCATTAAATATGGGCAAATTCCAGCACGTCCCATGTTTTGCACATACCTTGAATTTGGTGGTGCAGAATTTTTTAAAAAACGACAGGGGCGTGCAAGAGATGCTGACGGTGGCCAGAAGAATTGCGGGACACTTTCGGCGTACAGGCACCACGTACAGAAGACTGGAGCACCACCAAAAACTACTGAACCTGCCCTGCCATCATCTGAAGCAAGAAGTGGTAACGAGGTGGAATTCAACCCTCTATATGCTTCAGAGGTTGGAGGAGCAGCAAAAGGCCATTCAAGCCTATACAATTGAGCACGATATAGGAGGTGGAATGCACCTGTCTCAAGTGCAGTGGAGAATGATTTCAACGTTGTGCAAGGTTCTGATGCCCTTTGAACTTGCCACACGTGAAGTCAGTTCAGACACTGCCAGCCTGAGTCAGGTCATTCCCCTCATCAGGCTTTTGCAGAAGAAGCTGGAGACATTGAAGGAGGAGCTAACACGGAGCGATTCCGCTAGGCATGTGGGACTTGTGGATGGAGCCCTTAATTCGCTTAACAAGGATTCACGGGTGGTCAATCTGTTGAAATCAGAGCACTACATTTTGGCCACCGTGCTCGATCCTAGATTTAAAACCTACCTTGGATCTCTCTTTCCGGCAGACACAAGTCTGCTGGGGTTGAAAGACCTGCTGGTGAGAAAATTGTCAAGTCAAGCGGAACGCGACCTGTCAACATCTCCTCCTTCACATTCTCCCGCAACTGGGGGTGCGAGGAAAAGGCTCAGAATTCCGAGCCCACCCGCTGGCGGTGATGCAGGGCAGTCTGGAGCGACTGCTGATGCTGACATCTGGTCCGGACTGAAGGACCTGACAACGATTACGGACATATCGTCTACTGTCACTGCATATGATTCTCTCAACATTGAAAGAATGGTGGAGGATTATATGAGTGACCGCATCCAAGTAGGCACGTCACACAGTCCGTACTTATACTGGCAGGAAAAAGAGGCAATTTGGAGGCCCTTGCACAAACTGGCTTTATTCTACCTAAGTTGCCCTCCCACAAGTGTGTACTCCGAAAGAGTGTTTAGTGCCGCCGCTCACCTTGTCAGCAATCGGCGTACGAGGTTACATCCAGAAAATGTGGAGAAGATGATGTTCATTAAAATGAATTATAATCAATTCCTCCGCGGAGACATTGACCAGCAGCAATTGCCTCCACAAAGTACACAGGGAGCTGAGATGGTGGATTCCAGTGGGGACGAATTGATAATCTGTGAGGAGGGGGATGTACACGGTGATATATCGGAGGATGATGATGAGGTGGACATCTTGCCTCTGTAGAGCCAGTTTGTGCAAGGAGAGATTAATTGCTTCTTTTTTGGGGGGGGTCCAAACCAACCCGTCATATCAGTCACAGTCGTGTGGCAGACCCTGTCACTGAAATGATGGGTTGGTTAAAGTGTGCATGTCCTGTTTATACAACATAAGGGTGGGTGGGAAGGCCCAAGGACAATTCCATCTTGCACCTCTTTTTTCTTTTATTTTTCTTTGCGTCATGTGCTGTTTGGGGAGGGTTTTTTGGAAGGGCCATCCTGCGTGACACTGCAGTGCCACTCCTAGATGGGCCCGGTGTTTGTGTCGGCCACTAGGGTCGCTTATCTTACTCACACAGTCAGCTACCTCATTGCGCCTCTTTTTTTCTTTGCGTCATGTGCTGTTTGGGGAGGGTTTTTTGGAAGGGACATCCTGCGTGACACTGCAGTGCCACTCCTAGATGGGCCCGGTGTTTGTGTCGGCCACTAGGGTCGCTTATCTTACTCACACAGTCAGCTACCTCATTGCGCCTCTTTTTTTCTTTGCGTCATGTGCTGTTTGGGGAGGGTTTTTTGGAAGGGACA
Organism: Pseudophryne corroboree; assembly: GCF_028390025.1. Classification (NCBI taxonomy): domain Eukaryota; kingdom Metazoa; phylum Chordata; class Amphibia; order Anura; family Myobatrachidae; genus Pseudophryne; species Pseudophryne corroboree. The sequence continues at coordinate 33,191,210 of NC_086450.1, forward strand.
TCCTGCGTGACACTGCAGTGCCACTCCTAGATGGGCCCGGTGTTTGTGTCGGCCACTAGGGTCGCTTATCTTACTCACACAGCGACCTCGGTGCAAATTTTAGGACTAAAAATAATATTGTGAGGTGTGAGGTATTCAGAATAGACTGAAAATGAGTGTAAATTATGGTTTTTGAGGTTAATAATACTTTGGGATCAAAATGACCCCCAAATTCTATGATTTAAGCTGTTTTTTAGGGTTTTTTGAAAAAAACACCCGAATCCAAAACACACCCGAATCCGACAAAAAAAATTCGGTGAGGTTTTGCCAAAACGCGGTCGAACCCAAAACACGGCCGCGGAACCGAACCCAAAACCAAAACACAAAACCCGAAAAATTTCCGGCGCTCATCTCTAGTGGCAGCTAGGGCCAATCCATGGGGGGGGGGGCAGCTATCTCTAAGCAAACCCTAGTGCCTTACTCTAACCCCACACTAGTGCTTATCCCTAACCCCCCTCTAGTGCCTAACCCTAACCCTCCCCCACCTATGCCCAACCCCCAATACCCACCTTCGGCATTATGGCGGTCAGTGTTCCAGTGCTGGTGTCCCAAGTTGAGTTGGGATTCCAGTGTCAGTCACATGACCAGCGGCATACAGACCGCCAGGATGTCAAACACATCCTGACACTTCTTTAGTTCATATAACTAATGACCACTGCTGTGAGAGGTTTCTCTCTAGAAGCATTGGTGGACCCTTCAAAAAGTTGCTATAAGGTCAGCAACCTTCTAGACCTTTGCCCAGGTATTACTTATGGAGGTATATAGGCTTACCTATAGGTTGATGCAGGCAACAATATAGAGGAGAGTAAAACTCCCAGCTACGTGTGTGTGTTATTATGGGAAACAGTTAAGGCTTCTTTAGGGGCCCAGGTGAAGCATAACCCTGAGACCAGGAGCTGTTTTAGGTGCGGGCAAGCAGGGCGACAGACCGGAGTGCTGAAGGCATGGCCAAAGGTGCCCACCCACACCGTGCACACTGGCTACAGCAGGTGCCATGGGCTGCGTGGGCACCCGCTGCAGCTGACACCATTGAGGGAGACAGTCAGACGCCAGAGGTCCCACATGACCTATAGCATTTGTCTTCCTGCTCTCTTCCAGACGCTAAAGGTCGAGTGGGACCTCTAGTGTCTGATTGTCTCCCTCAATGGTGTCGGCTGCAGCAGGCGCCCACTCATTCCACGGCGCCTGCTGCAGCCAGTGTGCAGGGTGCGGTTGGGTGGCTGGAGAATATGTAAACCCTGTGGCAACAAGCATGAACCTCATGCCAATGAGCAGGAAAACCTATGGCAATGAGCAGGAAACCCGTGGCAATGAGCATGAGACCCCTGGAAATGAGCATTGGAACCCTGGCAATGAGCAGGTAATTTAAAAGTAAAAAGATTGATGTTTGTTTACATTGTGACTGCCAACCAAATACACCGCACCTTTGCTGCCGAGAGCCAGGAGCCTAACATGATGGATGGATAGTTCTCTCACCCAGGGCCGGTGCTAGATTGTTTGGCGCCCCACTGCAAATGATAAATTTGCTCCCTCCCATCCCCCCAAAAAAAAGAACAGCGCATGCCGCAAAAAGGGGTGTGGTCACACAAGGAAAGGGTGTGGCCACAATGGTACCCACAATTCAAATTACACCACACAGTATTACAATCTTATTCACAATACCCCAAACGTAGTGCCCCTGATTCATATACACCACATAGTTGTGCCCCTTATTCACATTGCGTAACACAGTAGTGCCCCTTCTTGCACACGTTACACCACACAGTACTTCCCCTTTCACACAAGGCCCACAGTAGTGCCCCTTATCAGAGGTGTAGCTAGGTGCCATGGTGCCCGGAGCAAGGGTATGTTTCATCGCCCCTTTCCGTTTATTGAATTGTGGGCATGTTGCATTTAAAAAGATATTTTAAAATCAGTGACAGGGCTTGTTCTAGACCTTGAGGAGCACAGGGCGAAAGTTTCCTTTGGTGCCCACCATGTTCAAGACAGGGACAGTGCGCGCCGAAGCCGCGGCACCAAAAATATAGGGCCATGGCCTCAGAATAGTACTAGTTCACATTACACCTCACAGTATTGTCCGTTAGTCACATTACACTGCACAGTAGTGTCCGTTATACATATTACACAGCACAGTAATGTCCGTTAGTCACATTACACTGCACAGTAGTGTCTGTTATACATATTACACAGCACAGTAGTGTCCGTTAGTCACATTACACTGCACAGTAGTGTCCGTTATACATATTACACAGCACAGTAGTGTCCGTTAGTCACATTACACTGCACAGTAGTGTCCGTTAGTCACATTACACTGCACAGTAGTGTCCGTTATTCACATTACACTGCACAGTAGAGTTCGTTATACATATAACACCACACAGTAGTGTACGTTAGTCACAATACACTGCACAGTAGTGTCCGTTAGTCACATTACACTGCACAGTAGTGTCCGTTATTCACATTACACCATACAGTAGTGTCCGTTAGTCACATTACACTGCACAGTAGTGTCCGTTAGTCACATTACACCGCACAGTAGTGTCTGTTAGTCACATTACACTGCACAGTAGTGTCTGTTAGTCACATTACACCGCACAGTAGTGTCTGTTAGTCACATTACACTGCACAGTAGTGTACGTTAGTCACATTACACTGCACAGTACTGCCCATTAGTCACATTACACTGAACAGTAGTGTCCGTTAGTCACATTACACTGCACAGTAGTGTCCGTTAGTCACATTACACTGCACAGTAGTGTCCGTTAGTCACATTACACTGCACAGTAGTGTCCGTTATACATATTACACAGCACAGTAGTGTCCGTTAGTCACATTACACTGCACAGTAGTGTCCGTTAGTCACATTACACTGCACAGTAGTGTCCGTTATTCACATTACACTGCACAGTAGAGTCCGTTATACATATAACACCACACAGTAGTGTACGTTAGTCACATTACACTGCATAGTAGTGTCCGTTAGTCACATTACACTGCACAGTAGTGTCCGTTATTCACATTACACCATACAGTAGTGTCCGTTAGTCACATTACACTGCGCAGTAGTGTCCGTTAGTCACATTACACCGCACAGTAGTGTCTGTTAGTCACATTACACTGCACAGTAGTGTCTGTTAGTCACATTACACCGCACAGTAGTGTCTGTTAGTCACATTACACTGCACAGTAGTGTACGTTAGTCACATTACACTGCACAGTAGTGCCCATTAGTCACATTACACTGAACAGTAGTGTCCGTTAGTCACATTACACCGCACAGTAGTGTCCGTTAGTCACATTACACTGCACAGTAGTGTCCGTTAGTCACATTACACCGCACAGTAGCGTCCGTTAGTCACATTACACCGCACAGTAGTGTCTGTTAGTCACATTACACTGCACAGTAGTGTACGTTAGTCACATTAAACTGCACAGTAGTGTCCGTTAGTCACATTACACTGCACAGTAGTGTACGTTAGTCACATTACACTGCACAGTAGTGTACTTTAGTCACATTACACCGCACAGTAGTGTCCGTTAGTCCCATTACACTGCACAGTAGTGCCCACTAGTCACATTACACTGCACAGTAGTGTACGTTAGTCACATTACACCGCACAGTAGTGTCTGTTAGTCACATTACACCGCACAGTAGTGTCTGTTAGTCACATTACACCGCACAGTAGTGTCTGTTAGTCACATTACACTGCACAGTAGTGTACGTTAGTCACATTACACTGCACAGTAGTGCCCATTAGTCACATTACACTGCACAGTAGTGTCCGTTAGTCACATTACACTGCACAGTAGTGTCCGTTATACATATTACACAGCACAGTAGTGTCCGTTAGTCACATTACACTGCACAGTAGTGTCCGTTATACATATTACACAGCACAGTAGTGTCCGTTAGTCACATTACACTGCACAGTAGTGTCCGTTATACATATTACACAGCACAGTAGTGTCCGTTAGTCACATTACACTGCACAGTAGTGTCCGTTAGTCACATTACACTGCACAGTAGTGTCCGTTATTCACATTACACTGCACAGTAGTGTCCTTTATACATATTACACTGCACAGTAGTGTCCGTTAGTCACATTACACTGCACAGTAGTGTCCGTTAGTCACATTACACTGCACAGTAGTGTCCGTTATTCACATTACACCATACAGTAGTGTCCGTTAGTCACATTACACTGCACAGTAGTGTCTGTTAGTCACATTACACCGCACAGTAGTGTCTGTTAGTCACATTACACTGCACAGTAGTGTACGTTAGTCACATTACACTGCACAGTAGTGCCCATTAGTCACATTACACTGAACAGTAGTGTCCGTTAGTCACATTACACCGCACAGTAGTGTCCGTTAGTCACATTACACTGCACAGTAGTGTCTGTTAGTCACATTACACCGCACAGTAGTGTCTGTTAGTCACATTACACTGCACAGTAGTGTACGTTAGTCACATTACACTGCACAGTAGTGCCCATTAGTCACATTACACTGAACAGTAGTGTCCGTTAGTCACATTACACCACACAGTAGTGTCCGTTAGTCACATTACACTGCACAGTAGTGTCCGTTAGTCACATTACACCGCACAGTAGCGTCCGTTAGTCACATTACACCGCACAGTAGTGTCTGTTAGTCACATTACACTGCACAGTAGTGTACGTTAGTCACATTAAACTACACAGAAATGTCCCTTAGTCACATTACACTGCACAGTAGTGTACGTTAGTCACATTACACTGCACAGTAGTGTACTTTAGTCACATTACACCGCACAGTAGTGTCCGTTAGTCCCATTACACTGCACAGTAGTGCCCACTAGTCACATTACACTGCACAGTAGTGTACGTTAGTCACATTACACCGCATAGTAGTGTCCATTAGTCACATTACACTGCACAGTAGTGTCCATTAGTTACATTACACTGCACAGTAGTGCCCATTAGTCCCATTACACTGCACAGTAGTGCCCACTAGTCACATTACACCGCACAGTAGCGTCCGTTAGTCACATTACACCGCACAGTAGTGTCTGTTAGTCACATTACACTGCACAGTAGTGTCTGTTAGTCACATTACACCGCACAGTAGTGTCTGTTAGTCACATTACACTGCACAGTAGTGTACGTTAGTCACATTACACTGCACAGTAGTGCCCATTAGTCACATTACACTGAACAGTAGTGTCCGTTAGTCACATTACACTGCACAGTAGTGTCCGTTATACATATTACACAGCACAGTAGTGTCCGTTAGTCACATTACACTGCACAGTAGTTTCCGTTATACATATTACACAGCACAGTAGTGTCCGTTAGTCACATTACACTGCACAGTAGTGTCCGTTAGTCACATTACACTGCACAGTAGTGTCCGTTATTCACATTACACTGCACAGTAGAGTCCGTTATACATATAACACCACACAGTAGTGTACGTTAGTCACATTACACTGCACAGTAGTGTCCGTTAGTCACATTACACTGCACAGTAGTGTCCGTTATTCACATTACACCATACAGTAGTGTCCGTTAGTCACATTACACTGCACAGTAGTGTCCGTTAGTCACATTACACCGCACAGTAGTGTCTGTTAGTCACATTACACTGCACAGTAGTGTCTGTTAGTCACATTACACCGCACAGTAGTGTCTGTTAGTCACATTACACTGCACAGTAGTGTACGTTAGTCACATTACACTGCACAGTAGTGCCCATTAGTCACATTACACTGAACAGTAGTGTCCGTTAGTCACATTTCACCGCACAGTAGTGTCCGTTAGTCACATTACACTGCACAGTAGTGTCCGTTAGTCACATTACACCGCACAGTAGCGTCCGTTAGTCACATTACACCGCACAGTAGTGTCTGTTAGTCACATTACACTGCACAGTAGTGTACGTTAGTCACATTAAACTGCACAGTAGTGTCCGTTAGTCACATTACACTGCACAGTAGTGTACGTTAGTCACATTACACAGCACAGTAGTGTACTTTAGTCACATTACACCGCACAGTAGTGTCCGTTAGTCCCATTACACTGCACAGTAGTGCCCGCTAGTCACATTACACTGCACAGTAGTGTACGTTAGTCACATTACACCGCATAGTAGTGTCCATTAGTCACATTACACTGCACAGTGGTGCCCATCACATTACACTGCACAGTAGTGTCCATTAGTTACATTACACTGCACAGTAGTGCCCATTAGTCCCATTACACTGCACAGTAGTGCCCACTAGTCACATTACACCGCACAGTAGCGTCCGTTAGTCACATTACACCGCACAGTAGTGTCTGTTAGTCACATTACACTGCACAGTAGTGTACGTTAGTCACATTAAACTGCACAGTAGTGTCCGTTAGTCACATTACACTGCACAGTAGTGTACGTTAGTCACATTACACCGCATAGTAGTGTCCATTAGTCACATTACACTGCACAGTAGTGCCCATTAGTCACATTACACTGCACAGTAGTGCCCATTAGTCACATTACACTGAACAGTAGTGTCCGTTAGTCACAATACACCGCACAGTAGTGTCCGTTAGTCACATTACACTGCACAGTAGTGTCCGTTAGTCACATTACACCGCACAGTAGCGTCCGTTAGTCACATTACACCGCACAGTAGTGTCTGTTAGTCACATTACACTGCACAGTAGTGTACGTTAGTCACATTAAACTGCACAGTAGTGTCCGTTAGTCACATTACACTGCACAGTAGTGTACGTTAGTCACATTACACTGCACAGTAGTGTACTTTAGTCACATTACACCGCACAGTAGTGTCCATTAGTCACATTACACTGCACAGTGGTGCCCATCACATTACTCTGCACAGTAGTGTCCATTAGTTACATTACACCGCACAGTAGTGCCCATTAGTCCCATTACACTGCACAGTAGTGCCCACTAGTCACATTACACCGCACAGTAGCGTCCGTTAGTCACATTACACCGCACAGTAGTGTCTGTTAGTCACATTACACTGCACAGTAGTGTACGTTAGTCACATTAAACTGCACAGTAGTGTCCGTTAGTCACATTACACTGCACAGTAGTGTACGTTAGTCACATTACACCACATAGTAGTGTCCATTAGTCACATTGCACTGCACAGTAGTGCCCATTAGTCACATTACACCGCACAGTAGCATCCGCTAGTCACATTACACCGCACAGTAGTGTACGTTAGTCACATTATACTGCACAGTAGTGTACGTTAGTCACATTACACCGCACAGTAGCGTCCGTTAGTCACATTACACCGCACAGTAGTGTCCGTTAGTCACATTACACCACACAGTAGTGTCCGTTAGTCACATTACACCACACAGTAGTGTACGTTAGTCACATTACACTGCACAGTAGTGTACGTTAGTCACATTACACTGCACAGTAGTGTCCTTATACATGTTACGCCACACAGAAAAGCCGCTTATACACGTTACACCACAGTAGAGCACCTAATACATGTTATGCCAGGTAGAGTCCATTATACACATTACGCCAGGAAGAGCCCATTATACACGTTATGCCAGGTACAGAACATTAAACACATTATGCCAGGTACAGCTGAACCCCCTCATACCTACCACCTCAAACCCACCCTGCTACTGTAAATGTAGTACCTTCTGCTTCACCACTTACACTGCCCCTTACACATAATGCCCACAGTAATAGTGCCCCTTTCATATAATGCCCACAGTAGTGTCACAAATAATGCCCACAGTATTGGGTGCCCCTTACACATATGTCTCCACAGCGCGACCCCAGGACCTGCAGGAGGTCCCGGCTCGGGCGCTGCTCCTTCTCTGCCTTCTCTGCCTCCCTCTTGCAGACTCCATTACTCCAGCAATAGCAGCTCTGGAGGATGTTGGAAGTGACGCCGAGAGGGGAGAACGGGTACTACTTACTCGAGCCTGGGACTGATGTAGGGGCCTGGTGGGGGGCCCTGGTCCGCTGCACTTCTTCCCTACCGCCTTACTGGACTGCAGCAATAGGGGTGTAGTATGTTATGCCGGCGATTGGGCTCCCGGCGGCCAGCATACCGGCCCCTAATCCCGACCGCCAGCATGCCGACAGCTGGGCAAGCACAAATGAGCCCCTTGCGGGCTCGCTGCGCTCGCCGCGCTGCAGGCACGGTGGCGCGCTACACGGTGCCTTATTCAGATTGACCCCGCCGCTGCTGATGGAGAGTGAGACCGGGCATCAAAGAGAATTGAGGGGCAGGAGAGGCGTTGCGCTCTCCTCCCCTCACACAGAACAAAGCCAGCGGGATGCAGTATGGTGGACGGCCCGGCAGTACGGTGTACCGGCTGGGAATTTCTTACCGGTACGCCGTACCGCCATACTTGCAGCGCTGAGCAAGACTCCTGCGCAGTGACTGGCACTGCGCCATGTGCATCTCCTCAGTACTGGACAAAGACTGCAGGAGAGAAATCATAATAGCCTTCACCTCTGAAAAATCCTCCATAGGCATAAAGCGACTCTCACCATCAGAGCCAGATGTCGATAACCTTGGACCAAGCTCCAAAAAGCTTCACTTTTTGGGGCTTGGTACATAAGGTTCAGACTCAGTACCCACTCACAATAATGTGGATGGCAACTGGCTCAGTGCACGGTTTGCTGTGCTGTCTCACATGGGACCAATTCTGATGATTATGGTGTGGAGTTTGTATGTTCTTTCCATGTTTTTGGTGTTTTCTCTTGGTTCTTCCCACAGTCCAAAACATACTCAAGCAAGGACTTTGGGGGACATTTACTAAGCAGTGAAAAGAGTGGAGAAGTGAGCCAGGGGAGAAGTTGACTCATCAACCAATCACCTGCTCTGTATAATTTTATAGCATGCAAATTATAGATGTTACTTCAGTGCTGATTGGTTGCCATGGGCACTTCTCCACTGGCTCACTTCTCCGCTCTTACCACTGCTTAGTAAATGTCCCCCTTTGTCCATAGCCCTCCTAAATGATGCCCCGTGATCAATGGTGGTGTATAGCTGGGGAGATATAAAGTTCAGTGACGTCACTCTGTCTACTCCTCTGAAGGTTGGTTCTAAATCGGTGTGGGAGAAGGGACCTTCTGACGTCACTAGGGGAGGAGACACGTCACTAAAGGTAATAGTTGGTGGCGTGGATAGTAGAGGAACTATCCCCCTAGCCTAGCTCCTCCCCTTGTGTCGTGGCTCCTCCCCCTGACGTAAAAGGTCCCTTAGGCCACTTGAATCTAGCATCAACCCTCCTCTGAATCCTCCTGAGCACCGTGTGTCTGTGGCTTTTGCTGTGTGAGTGACTGCTGCTGTTGCTGCAGGGTGAGGTCTGTGCTCTGATTGGCTCTCTGAGTCAGTGAGAGCCAATCAGAGCTAGCAGTGGGCCCTGTTACCAAGCAGCAGCCTAGAGAGGAGAGGGGGTGAGGGGACTGACTGAGCAGGCTCATGTATGAAGCAGAGCGAGAGTCAGACAGCCTCCAGTGAACTTAGGAAGTTTCCCTGATACAGACACAGCAGCAAGGGGAGGCATAGAAAAAACAAGCCACCATCGGAAGACCATCAAATGACTATCATTCGATGGTGATAAACATCGGGAGGGCACCATTGAATGCTTAAAAAACACTACCATCGAAAGAAAAACATTGATGGTTCGGAAACATCGACCATCGATGTCCATCCCTAGGCCAGAGGGACCTTGCACTGGGAGCCATGCTACACGCTGCCAGCGCTGCTACCTGTCTTACAGTTTGTCAGGCGTAGCTGGCAGCAGCAGGGTAGCAGAGCAGGGAGAGCGCCTCTTCATTCATGGCGCCTCCCTGCACTGCATACCCTGGCTGAGCGGGTAGCGCCGACTCTGCTCTCTCCACAACGGAGTCTGCACAGTGACTGAATATTAACGAGACATTTACAATATCCCTTTAGCAATTAAGGAAAATTTGTTGGCATAAGGAGTTCTGTAGAGAGAAGACGCATAAGAAGTAATAGGGGGTTCACGGCCTGCAATAAATCCCTCCATTCGTGGCCTAGCGGTTCTGTGTGTGCAGCAAATTCCCAAACTCTCACAGACTGGGCACAGCTTTATTATCTGACTTAATTACTATCTTAAAATGATTAACAGTAAGATTCAGAGCAATCATTTGCAAGTATATATATATATATATATAATATATATTCATACAAATAAATATACATATACATAAGTTGTAGGTTTAGTGGCGGGGACTTACAGCGTTCCCCTCGCGCCCACCGACTGTCAGCTTATCAGGTGTATGTAGGGGCCTGGCTGTCGGAGGAGGACATGAAGTAAAACAGGAATCAGTGCAGATCACTTCCAGGCTATAAACTAGAAGTGTGACAGTATGGCGACTGACCAACACTTATTAAGGAGTTAATTAAAGCTGGAGAGTGGTCAGAGAGTCATTTGTTTTTGACACAAGTGGAGCTAGCAGACAGATCTCTCCTGAAATGTACTTACAGTTTAATAGATAGATAGATAGATAGATAGATAGATAGATAGATAGATAGATAGATAGATAGATAGATAGATAGATAAATAATGTACAGTAGAGAACCTGCGATCATTCCAGAATCCTTCTATCTGCAATGCAGGTCTACTAGGCTGTCAATCTCTCTGGGCCTGACGCAGAGACAAAATCCTGTTACGCGACTGCGTCTTCTTGCGCAGCGGTATTGTAAAAATATGGTAATGCCGCAGTCGAAGGGATTGTAGAGAGACATCCACATCAGTGTATCTATTCCATTGTTTGCGTACCAAAACACACCAGCATATCCGTAGAAAAATATCCGCCAGGCCCAAAACAACTGCGTACAAGCCGGCTGTGACACGCCATTACTACCCATCAATGCATCACTCTGCGCCTAAATTCCCGCTGCGACCGCCGTCGGTAATCATTCTCACTGCGTGCGCAGTGTGACTCAGACGGATGCGCAGTGCAAAAACATATCGTTCAACGGCAAGCATTGCGTCCACCTCTGACGTACGCCCTTTGACCCTGTGATGGCTATAACAGAACAAACTGTGGCGGTATTAAAGTCATACTTCTAAAGGCCAGTACTCACTGGCCGATGTGGGAGAGATGTGTGCTAAGCGAACCACTCAGCACACATCTCTCTAGTGCCGGTCAGCACAGCGCAATGTGTGCTGAGCGTGCGGGGGGAGACGGGGGGGCGCTCATTTCACCCAGCGGGCGAAATGAGCGACCTGCTAGATTGGTCTGCATGCAGGCCAATCTAGCACCAGCGATAGCGATGCGCGGGGCTGCGCATCGCTATCACTGTGGGGGGTACACACGGAGCGATCGTGCTTAAAATCTAAGCAATCTGGTCAGATTGCTTAGATTTTAAGCAGCGATCGCTCCGTGAGTACCCCCCTTTAGATAGGCTCGGGGAGGTCTTCGTGGGCGATGGTCGTCTGTCTCTGGGCACGGGAATAGCTCTATTTACCTGTCAGGAGAAGCCACCTCTGACACTATTTCTGGCTTTAGTCCTAGTGTAATAACCGTGTTTACAAGTTAAAGAATGAATTAGCATTGTTCACTATCATTCCTCACCGTCCATTTACTGTAATAATTCTCCCATCATGATCCTAAAGCCAGGTGACAGGTTCCGGCCTATACGAGGATCAGAGAAATATCTTCCCACTTCCTGGTGTATCTCCGAGTCAGCGCTGGCTGATCCTAATCCCACATAGCAGTGCGGCCGTCAGCTGGGACACTCTGCATATACATAATAATGTCTTCTCTAGTTACTCCATGCCTGAAGTGATCCACAATGATGTCAAGGTCATCTTCCCATCGGCTTCGGTGGCTGGGGATTATGTAATGCATTATTCATAGGGAATTCTGTGCTGGTTGTACAAGCTGAAGGAGTGCGCACACCGTGTGAGGCCCAGGCGCGCACTGTGGCACATACAGCGTGATTAGAGGAAACTAAAGCACAGGGATGAAACACATTCATTTATTTATGGGTTCTTTTATTCTACAAGCTGGAAGCTGATCACAAAGCAGAGTCCATAGAGGCGAAGGAAGTGGACTGACTGGGCAGAGGCAACTTAAAAGATGAGGGGGGATGGGTGCAGCCTGTATACGGCCAACCCCCCGTTTCTGTCTACTGTGCAGATTCAGATCTCCAGGAAAATGTTGTCATTCCATTTTGCCTGGTGATTTCTCTACTACAGTATCCATGCACCATTTTCCCGGTGATTTCTCTACTATGCATGCACCATTTTCCCGGTGATCTCTCTAGTATGTATGCAGAGCCGGAGCTTCCACTAGGCAGCTTTAGGCAGCTGCCTAGGGGCGCCAGGACCTGAAGGGTGGCCTGTTACAGCTGCATGAAAAAGATAGTGTGGTCTAACCTCTCATAGCAGCCGCACTCCCCCTGGCACTCGTATCTACTGCTCCTGTATTGCAGCATCCAGCTCCACCTGGCACAGGCAGTAATTTTTACAACTCCTGGAGTCCTGGCTGGGGGTGACATGCGGCGCTGCTCTTCATTCCAGACTCTTTCACAGACTACTCAGTCCCAACTCTGCATCGCAGCCTGCAGGTAAGGTGGCTGCAAGGTGCTCTCTCTGCATTTAATAAGAAAAGAGGGGGAGAGCAGCAGTCGGGGGGGGGGGGGGGGGGGGGCAGAGAGGAGTAGCTGGCATGCACACAGATGGTGGTGGGGATAGAACAGAAGACATTTAAAAAAGTGTGGTGGGGGGGGGGGGGCATCAGGAGCCTACACAGGCTGGGGAGATGGGGAGAAGGGAGCAGCCATACAACAGACGGGGAGGGGGAGAGCAACAGTATGCCTTTCTCCTGAAGGGCAGGTAGGGGGAAGGGGCAGTAGGCAGAAGTTTTGCCTGGGGTGCCGAGAGACCTTGCACCGGCCCTGTATGTATGCATACACCATTTTCCCCGGTGATTTCTGTACTATGCATGCATCATTTTCCAGGTGATCTCTCTACTTTACATGTACCATTTTCCAGGCGACATCTCTACTATGCATGCCCCATTTTCCTGGTGATTTCTCTACTTTGCATGCACCATTTTCCCGGTGATTTCTCTACTTTGCATGCACCATTTTCCCGGTGATTTCTCTACTATGCATACACCATTTTCCCGGTGATTTCTCTACTTTGCAGTTTGCATGCACCATTTTCCTGGAGATATCTCTACTATGCATTCACCATTTTCCCGGTGATTTCTCTACTTTGCATGCACCATTTTCCCCGGTGATTTCTGTACTATGCATGCATCATTTTCCCGGTGATCTCTCTAGTATGCATGCCCCATTTTCCCGGTGATTTCTCTACTTTGCATGCACCATTTTCCCCGTGATTTCTCTACTATGCATGCCCCATTTTCCCAGTGATTTCTCTACTTTTCATGCCCCATTTTCCCTGTGATTTCTCTACTTTGCATGCACCATTTTCCTGGTGATTTCTGTACTATGCATGCATCATTTTCCCGGTGATCTCTCTACTATGCATGCCCCATTTTCCCGGTGATTTCTCTACTTTGCATGCACCATTTTCCCCGGTGATTTCTGTACTATGCATGCATCATTTTCCCGGTGATCTCTCTAGTATGCATGCCCCATTTTCCCGGTGATTTCTCTACTTTGCATGCACCATTTTCCCCGTGATTTCTCTACTATGCATGCCCCATTTTCCCAGTGATTTCTCTACTTTTCATGCCCCATTTTCCCTGTGATTTCTCTACTTTGCATGCACCATTTTCCTGGTGATTTCTGTACTATGCATGCATTATTTTCCTGGTGATCTCTCTACTATGCATGCCCCATTTTCCCGGTGATTTCTCTACTTTGCATGCACCATTTTCCCCGGTGATTTCTGTACTATGCATGCATCATTTTCCCGGTGATCTCTCTATTATGCATGCCCCATTTTCCCGGTGATTTCTCTACTTTGCATGTACCATTTTCCAGGCGACTTCTCTACTATGCATGCCCCATTTTCCTGGTGATTTCTGTACTTTGCATGCACCATTTTCCCGGTGATTTCTCTACTATGCATGCCCCATTTTCCCAGTGATTTCTCTACTTTTCATGCCCCATTTTCCCTGTGATTTCTCTACTATGCATGCACCATTTTCCTGGTGATTTCTGTACTATGCATGCATCATTTTCCTGGTGATCTCTCTACTATGCATGCCCAATTTTCCCAGTGATTTATCTACTTTGCAGGCACCATTTTCCAGGTGACTTCTCTACTATGCATGCCCCCTTTTCCTGGTGATTGCTCTACTTTGCATGCACCATTTTCCCGGTGATTTCTCTACTATGCATGCCCCATTTCCCGGTGATTTCTCTACTTTGCATGCCCCATTTTCCCTGGAATTTCTCTACTTTGCATGTACCTTTTTCCAGGTGACTTCTCTACTATGCATGCCCCATTTTCCTGGTGATTTCTCTTCTTTGCATGCACCATTCTCCTGGTGACTTCTCTACTTTGCATGCACCATTTTCACGGTGATTTCTCTACTTTGCATGCACCCCCCCTCCCCGGTGATTTCTCTACTTTGCATGCACCATTTTCCCTGGTTATTTCTCTACTATGCATGCACCATTTCCCTGGTGATTGCTCTACTTTCCATGTACCATTTTCCCGGGGATATCGCTACTTTGCATGCACCATTTTCCCGGTGATTTATCTACTTTGCATGCACCCCCCTCCCCGGTGATTGCTCTACTTTGCATGCACCATTTTCCTTGTGAGTTCTCTACTATGCATGTCCCATTTTCCCGGTGATTTCTCTAACCTTGCATGCTCCATTTTCCCTGTGATTTCTCTAACCTTGCATGCACCATTTTCCCGGTGATTTCTCTACTATGCATGCACAATTTCCCCTGTGATTTCTCTGTTATGGATGCACCATTTTCCTGGTGACTTCTCTACTTTGCATGCCCCATATTCCCTGTGAGTTTTCTACTTTGTAGGCACCATTTTCCCGGTGATTTCTCTACTTTGCATGCACCATTTTCCTGGTGATTTCTCTACTATGCATGCCCCATTTTCCCAGTGATTTCTCTACTATGCATGCACCATTTTCCCGGTGATTTCTCTACTTTGCATGCACCATTTCCCCCGGTGATTTCTGTACTATGCATGCATCATTTTCCCGGTGATCTCTCTAGTATGCATGCCCCATTTTCCCGGTGATTTCTCTACTTTGCATGCACCATTTTCCCCGTGATTTCTCTACTATGCATGCCCCATTTTCCCAGTGATTTCTCTACTTTTCATGCCCCATTTTCCCTGTGATTTCTCTACTTTGCATGCACCATTTTCCTGGTGATTTCTGTACTATGCATGCATCATTTTCCCGGTGATCTCTCTACTATGCATGCCCCATTTTCCCGGTGATTTCTCTACTTTGCATGCACCATTTTCCCCGGTGATTTCTGTACTATGCATGCATCATTTTCCCGGTGATCTCTCTAGTATGCATGCCCCATTTTCCCGGTGATTTCTCTACTTTGCATGCACCATTTTCCCCGTGATTTCTCTACTATGCGTGCCCCATTTCCCCTGTGATTTCTGTACTTTGCATGCACCATTTTCCCGGTGATTTCTCTACTATGCATGCCCCATTTTCCCAGTGATTTCTCTACTTTTCATGCCCCATTTTCCCTGTGATTTCTCTACTATGCATGCACCATTTTCCTGGTGATTTCTGTACTATGCATGCATCATTTTCCTGGTGATCTCTCTACTATGCATGCCCAATTTTCCCAGTGATTTATCTACTTTGCAGGCACCATTTTCCAGGTGACTTCTCTACTATGCATGCCCCCTTTTCCTGGTGATTGCTCTACTTTGCATGCACCATTTTCCCGGTGATTTCTCTACTATGCATGCCCCATTTCCCGGTGATTTCTCTACTTTGCATGCCCCATTTTCCCTGGAATTTCTCTACTTTGCATGTACCATTTTCCAGGTGACTTCTCTACTATGCATGCCCCATTTTCCTGGTGATTTATCTTCTTTGCATGCACCATTCTCCTGGTGACTTCTCTACTTTGCATGCACCATTTTCACAGTGATTTCTCTACTTTGCATGCACCCCCCCTCCCCGGTGATTTCTCTACTTTGCATGCACCATTTTCCCTGTTTATTTCTCTACTATGCATGCACCATTTCCCTGGTGATTGCTCTACTTTCCATGCACCATTTTCCCGGGGATATCGCTACTTTGCATGCTCCATTTTCCCGGTGATTTATCTACTTTGCATGCACCCCCCTCCCCGGTGATTGCTCTACTTTGCATGCACCATTTTCCCCGTGATTTCTCTACTATGCATGCCCCATTTTCCCAGTGATTTCTCTACTTTTCATGCCCCATTTCCCTGTGATTTCTCTACTTTGCATGCACCATTTTCCTGGTGATTTCTGTACTATGCATGCATCATTTTCCTGGTGATCTCTCTACTATGCATGCCCCATTTTCCCGGTGATTTCTCTACTTTGCATGCACCATTTTCCCCGGTGATTTCTGTACTATGCATGCATCATTTTCCCGGTGATCTCTCTAGTATGCATGCCCCATTTTCCCGGTGATTTCTCTACTTTGCATGTACCATTTTCCCGGGGATATCGCTACTTTGCATGCACCATTTTCCCGGTGATTTATCTACTTTGCATGCACCCCCCTCCCCGGTGATTGCTCTACTTTGCATGCACCATTTTCCTTGTGAGTTCTCTACTATGCATGTCCCATTTTCCCGGTGATTTCTCTAACCTTGCATGCTCCATTTTCCCTGTGATTTCTCTAACCTTGCATGCACCATTTTCCCGGTGATTTCTCTACTATGCATGCACAATTTCCCCTGTGATTTCTCTATTATGGATGCACCATTTTCCTGGTGACTTCTCTACTTTGCATGCCCCATATTCCCTGTGAGTTTTCTACTTTGCAGGCACCATTTACCCAGTGATTTATCTACTTTACATGCACCATTTTCCTGGTGATTTCTCTACTTTGCATGCCCCATTTTCCCTGTGATTTCTCTACTTTGCATGCCCCATTTTCCCCAGTGATTCTCTACTGTACATGCACCATTTTCACAGTGATTTCTCTACTTTGCATGCACCATTTTCCTGGTGATTTCTCTACTATGCATGCCCCATTTTCCCAGTGATTTCTCTACTATGCATGCACCATTTTCCCGGTGATTTCTCTACTTTGCATGCACCATTTCCCCCGGTGATTTCTGTACTATGCATGCATCATTTTCCCGGTGATCTCTCTAGTATGCATGCCCCATTTTCCCGGTGATTTCTCTACTTTGCATGCACCATTTTCCCCGTGATTTCTCTACTATGCATGCCCCATTTTCCCAGTGATTTCTCTACTTTTCATGCCCCATTTTCCCTGTGATTTCTCTACTTTGCATGCACCATTTTCCTGGTGATTTCTGTACTATGCATGCATCATTTTCCCGGTGATCTCTCTACTATGCATGCCCCATTTTCCCGGTGATTTCTCTACTTTGCATGCACCATTTTCCCCAGTGATTTCTGTACTATGCATGCATCATTTTCCCGGTGATCTCTCTAGTATGCATGCCCCATTTTCCCGGTGATTTCTCTACTTTGCATGCACCATTTTCCCCGTGATTTCTCTACTATGCATGCCCCATTTTCCCAGTGATTTCTCTACTTTTCATGCCCCATTTTCCCTGTGATTTCTGTACTTTGCATGCACCATTTTCCCGGTGATTTCTCTACTATGCATGCCCCATTTTCCCAGTGATTTCTCTACTTTTCATGCCCCATTTACCCTGTGATTTCTCTACTATGCATGCACCATTTTCCTGGTGATTTCTGTACTATGCATGCATCATTTTCCTGGTGATCTCTCTACTATGCATGCCCAATTTTCCCAGTGATTTATCTACTTTGCAGGCACCATTTTCCAGGTGACTTCTCTACTATGCCCCCTTTTCCTGGTGATTGCTCTACTTTGCATGCACCATTTTCCCGGTGATTTCTCTACTATGCATGCCCCATTTCCCGGTGATTTCTCTACTTTGCATGCCCCATTTTCCCTGGAATTTCTCTACTTTGCATGTACCATTTTCCAGGTGACTTCTCTACTATGCATGCCCCATTTTCCTGGTGATTTCTCTTCTTTGCATGCACCATTCTCCTGGTGACTTCTCTACTTTGCATGCACCATTTTCACAGTGATTTCTCTACTTTGCATGCACCCCCCCCCCCCTCCCCGGTGATTTCTCTACTTTGCATGCACCATTTTCCCTGTTTATTTCTCTACTATGCATGCACCATTTCCCTGGTGATTGCTCTACTTTCCATGCACCATTTTCCCGGGGATATCGCTACTTTGCATGCACCATTTTCCCGGTGATTTATCTACTTTGCATGCACCCCCCTCCCCGGTGATTGCTCTACTTTGCATGCACCATTTCCCCCGTGATTTCTCTACTATGCATGCCCCATTTTCCCAGTGATTTCTCTACTTTTCATGCCCCATTTCCCCTGTGATTTCTCTACTTTGCATGCACCATTTTCCTGGTGATTTCTGTACTATGCATGCATCATTTTCCTGGTGATCTCTCTACTATGCATGCCCCATTTTCCCGGTGATTTCTCTACTTTGCATGCACCATTTTCCCCGGTGATTTCTGTACTATGCATGCATCATTTTCCCGGTGATCTCTCTAGTATGCATGCCCCATTTTCCCGGTGATTTCTCTACTTTGCATGTACCATTTTCCAGGCGACTTCTCTACTATGCATGCCCCATTTTCCTGGTGATTTCTGTACTTTGCATGCACCATTTTCCCGGTGATTTCTCTACTATGCATGCCCCATTTTCCCAGTGATTTCTCTACTTTTCATGCCCCATTTTCCCTGTGATTTCTCTACTATGCATGCACCATTTTCCTGGTGATTTCTGTACTATGCATGCATCATTTTCCTGGTGATCTCTCTACTATGCATGCCCAATTTTCCCAGTGATTTATCTACTTTGCAGGCACCATTTTCCAGGTGACTTCTCTACTATGCATGCCCCCTTTTCCTGGTGATTGCTCTACTTTGCATGCACCATTTTCCCGGTGATTTCTCTACTATGCATGCCCCATTTCCCGGTGATTTCTCTACTTTGCATGCCCCATTTTCCCTGGAATTTCTCTACTTTGCATGTACCATTTTCCAGGTGACTTCTCTACTATGCATGCCCCATTTTCCTGGTGATTTCTCTTCTTTGCATGCACCATTCTCCTGGTGACTTCTCTACTTTGCATGCACCATTTTCACGGTGATTTCTCTACTTTGCATGCACCCCCCCTCCCCGGTGATTTCTCTACTTTGCATGCACCATTTTCCCTGGTTATTTCTCTACTATGCATGCACCATTTCCCTGGTGATTGCTCTACTTTCCATGCACCATTTTCCCGGGGATATCGCTACTTTGCATGCACCATTTTCCCGGTGATTTATCTACTTTGCATGCACCCCCCTCCCCGGTGATTGCTCTACTTTGCATGCACCATTTTCCTTGTGAGTTCTCTACTATGCATGTCCCATTTTCCCGGTGATTTCTCTAACCTTGCATGCTCCATTTTCCCTGTGATTTCTCTAACCTTGCATGCACCATTTTCCCGGTGATTTCTCTACTATGCATGCACAATTTCCCCTGTGATTTCTCTATTATGGATGCACCATTTTCCTGGTGACTTCTCTACTTTGCATGCCCCATATTCCCTGTGAGTTTTCTACTTTGCAGGCACCATTTACCCAGTGATTTATCTACTTTACATGCACCATTTTCCTGGTGATTTCTCTACTTTGCATGCCCCATTTTCCCTGTGATTTCTCTACTTTGCATGCCCCATTTTCCCCAGTGATTCTCTACTGTACATGCACCATTTTCACGGTGATTTCTCTACTTTGCATGCACCATTTTCCTGGTGATTTCTCTACTATGCATGCCCCATTTTCCCAGTGATTTCTCTACTATGCATGCACCATTTTCCCGGTGATTTCTCTACTTTGCATGCACCATTTCCCCCGGTGATTTCTGTACTATGCATGCATCATTTTCCCGGTGATCTCTCTAGTATGCATGCCCCATTTTCCCGGTGATTTCTCTACTTTGCATGCACCATTTTCCCCGTGATTTCTCTACTATGCATGCCCCATTTTCCCAGTGATTTCTCTACTTTTCATGCCCCATTTTCCCTGTGATTTCTCTACTATGCATGCACCATTTTCCTGGTGATTTCTGTACTATGCATGCATCATTTTCCTGGTGATCTCTCTACTATGCATGCCCAATTTTCCCAGTGATTTATCTACTTTGCAGGCACCATTTTCCAGGTGACTTCTCTACTATGCATGCCCCCTTTTCCTGGTGATTGCTCTACTTTGCATGCACCATTTTCCCGGTGATTTCTCTACTATGCATGCCCCATTTCCCGGTGATTTCTCTACTTTGCATGCCCCATTTTCCCTGGAATTTCTCTACTTTGCATGTACCATTTTCCAGGTGACTTCTCTACTATGCATGCCCCATTTTCCTGGTGATTTATCTTCTTTGCATGCACCATTCTCCTGGTGACTTCTCTACTTTGCATGCACCATTTTCACAGTGATTTCTCTACTTTGCATGCACCCCCCCTCCCCGGTGATTTCTCTACTTTGCATGCACCATTTTCCCTGTTTATTTCTCTACTATGCATGCACCATTTCCCTGGTGATTGCTCTACTTTCCATGCACCATTTTCCCGGGGATATCGCTACTTTGCATGCTCCATTTTCCCGGTGATTTATCTACTTTGCATGCACCCCCCTCCCCGGTGATTGCTCTACTTTGCATGCACCATTTTCCCCGTGATTTCTCTACTATGCATGCCCCATTTTCCCAGTGATTTCTCTACTTTTCATGCCCCATTTCCCCTGTGATTTCTCTACTTTGCATGCACCATTTTCCTGGTGATTTCTGTACTATGCATGCATCATTTTCCTGGTGATCTCTCTACTATGCATGCCCCATTTTCCCGGTGATTTCTCTACTTTGCATGCACCATTTTCCCCGGTGATTTCTGTACTATGCATGCATCATTTTCCCGGTGATCTCTCTAGTATGCATGCCCCATTTTCCCGGTGATTTCTCTACTTTGCATGTACCATTTTCCCGGGGATATCGCTACTTTGCATGCACCATTTTCCCGGTGATTTATCTACTTTGCATGCACCCCCCTCCCCGGTGATTGCTCTACTTTGCATGCACCATTTTCCTTGTGAGTTCTCTACTATGCATGTCCCATTTTCCCGGTGATTTCTCTAACCTTGCATGCTCCATTTTCCCTGTGATTTCTCTAACCTTGCATGCACCATTTTCCCGGTGATTTCTCTACTATGCATGCACAATTTCCCCTGTGATTTCTCTATTATGGATGCACCATTTTCCTGGTGACTTCTCTACTTTGCATGCCCCATATTCCCTGTGAGTTTTCTACTTTGCAGGCACCATTTACCCAGTGATTTATCTACTTTACATGCACCATTTTCCTGGTGATTTCTCTACTTTGCATGCCCCATTTTCCCTGTGATTTCTCTACTTTGCATGCCCCATTTTCCCCAGTGATTCTCTACTGTACATGCACCATTTACCCAGTGATTTATCTACTTTACATGCACCATTTTCCTGGTGATTTCTCTACTTTGCATGCCCCATTTTCCCTGTGATTTCTCTACTTTGCATGCCCCATTTTCCCCAGTGATTCTCTACTGTACATGCACCATTTTCACAGTGATTTCTCTACTTTGCATGCACCATTTTCCTGGTGATTTCTCTACTATGCATGCCCCATTTTCCCAGTGATTTCTCTACTATGCATGCACCATTTTCCCGGTGATTTCTCTACTTTGCATGCACCATTTCCCCCGGTGATTTCTGTACTATGCATGCATCATTTTCCCGGTGATCTCTCTAGTATGCATGCCCCATTTTCCCGGTGATTTCTCTACTTTGCATGCACCATTTTCCCCGTGATTTCTCTACTATGCATGCCCCATTTTCCCAGTGATTTCTCTACTTTTCATGCCCCATTTTCCCTGTGATTTCTCTACTTTGCATGCACCATTTTCCTGGTGATTTCTGTACTATGCATGCATCATTTTCCCGGTGATCTCTCTACTATGCATGCCCCATTTTCCCGGTGATTTCTCTACTTTGCATGCACCATTTTCCCCGGTGATTTCTGTACTATGCATGCATCATTTTCCCGGTGATCTCTCTAGTATGCATGCCCCATTTTCCCGGTGATTTCTCTACTTTGCATGCACCATTTTCCCCGTGATTTCTCTACTATGCATGCCCCATTTTCCCAGTGATTTCTCTACTTTTCATGCCCCATTTTCCCTGTGATTTCTGTACTTTGCATGCACCATTTTCCCGGTGATTTCTCTACTATGCATGCCCCATTTTCCCAGTGATTTCTCTACTTTTCATGCCCCATTTACCCTGTGATTTCTCTACTATGCATGCACCATTTTCCTGGTGATTTCTGTACTATGCATGCATCATTTTCCTGGTGATCTCTCTACTATGCATGCCCAATTTTCCCAGTGATTTATCTACTTTGCAGGCACCATTTTCCAGGTGACTTCTCTACTATGCCCCCTTTTCCTGGTGATTGCTCTACTTTGCATGCACCATTTTCCCGGTGATTTCTCTACTATGCATGCCCCATTTCCCGGTGATTTCTCTACTTTGCATGCCCCATTTTCCCTGGAATTTCTCTACTTTGCATGTACCATTTTCCAGGTGACTTCTCTACTATGCATGCCCCATTTTCCTGGTGATTTCTCTTCTTTGCATGCACCATTCTCCTGGTGACTTCTCTACTTTGCATGCACCATTTTCACAGTGATTTCTCTACTTTGCATGCACCCCCCCCTCCCCGGTGATTTCTCTACTTTGCATGCACCATTTTCCCTGTTTATTTCTCTACTATGCATGCACCATTTCCCTGGTGATTGCTCTACTTTCCATGCACCATTTTCCCGGGGATATCGCTACTTTGCATGCACCATTTTCCCGGTGATTTATCTACTTTGCATGCACCCCCCTCCCCGGTGATTGCTCTACTTTGCATGCACCATTTCCCCCGTGATTTCTCTACTATGCATGCCCCATTTTCCCAGTGATTTCTCTACTTTTCATGCCCCATTTCCCCTGTGATTTCTCTACTTTGCATGCACCATTTTCCTGGTGATTTCTGTACTATGCATGCATCATTTTCCTGGTGATCTCTCTACTATGCATGCCCCATTTTCCCGGTGATTTCTCTACTTTGCATGCACCATTTTCCCCGGTGATTTCTGTACTATGCATGCATCATTTTCCCGGTGATCTCTCTAGTATGCATGCCCCATTTTCCCGGTGATTTCTCTACTTTGCATGTACCATTTTCCAGGCGACTTCTCTACTATGCATGCCCCATTTTCCTGGTGATTTCTGTACTTTGCATGCACCATTTTCCCGGTGATTTCTCTACTATGCATGCCCCATTTTCCCAGTGATTTCTCTACTTTTCATGCCCCATTTTCCCTGTGATTTCTCTACTATGCATGCACCATTTTCCTGGTGATTTCTGTACTATGCATGCATCATTTTCCTGGTGATCTCTCTACTATGCATGCCCAATTTTCCCAGTGATTTATCTACTTTGCAGGCACCATTTTCCAGGTGACTTCTCTACTATGCATGCCCCCTTTTCCTGGTGATTGCTCTACTTTGCATGCACCATTTTCCCGGTGATTTCTCTACTATGCATGCCCCATTTCCCGGTGATTTCTCTACTTTGCATGCCCCATTTTCCCTGGAATTTCTCTACTTTGCATGTACCATTTTCCAGGTGACTTCTCTACTATGCATGCCCCATTTTCCTGGTGATTTCTCTTCTTTGCATGCACCATTCTCCTGGTGACTTCTCTACTTTGCATGCACCATTTTCACGGTGATTTCTCTACTTTGCATGCACCCCCCCTCCCCGGTGATTTCTCTACTTTGCATGCACCATTTTCCCTGGTTATTTCTCTACTATGCATGCACCATTTCCCTGGTGATTGCTCTACTTTCCATGCACCATTTTCCCGGGGATATCGCTACTTTGCATGCACCATTTTCCCGGTGATTTATCTACTTTGCATGCACCCCCCTCCCCGGTGATTGCTCTACTTTGCATGCACCATTTTCCTTGTGAGTTCTCTACTATGCATGTCCCATTTTCCCGGTGATTTCTCTAACCTTGCATGCTCCATTTTCCCTGTGATTTCTCTAACCTTGCATGCACCATTTTCCCGGTGATTTCTCTACTATGCATGCACAATTTCCCCTGTGATTTCTCTATTATGGATGCACCATTTTCCTGGTGACTTCTCTACTTTGCATGCCCCATATTCCCTGTGAGTTTTCTACTTTGCAGGCACCATTTACCCAGTGATTTATCTACTTTACATGCACCATTTTCCTGGTGATTTCTCTACTGTGCATGCCCCATTTTCCCTGTGATTTCTCTACTTTGCATGCCCCATTTTCCCCAGTGATTCTCTACTGTACATGCACCATTTTCACGGTGATTTCTCTACTTTGCATGCACCATTTTCCTGGTGATTTCTCTACTATGCATTAGAGATGAGCGGGTTCGGTTTCTCTGAATCCGAACCCGCACGAACTTCATGTTTTTTTCACGGGTCCGAGCAGACTCGGATCCTCCCGCCTTGCTCGGTTAACCCGAGCGCGCCCGAACGTCATCATGACGCTGTCGGATTCTCGCGAGACTCGGATTCTATATATGGAGCCGCGCGTCGCCGCCATTTTCACACGTGCATTGAGATTGATAGGGAGAGGACGTGGCTGGCGTCCTCTCCATTTAGATTAGGGTTGAGAAAGAGAGAGAGAGATTGACCTGAGGCTGTGATACTGTAGAAGAGAGTGCAGAGTTTAGTGACTGACGACCACAGTGACCACCAGACAGTGCAGTTGTTTGTTTTATTTAATATATCCGTTCTCTGCCTGAAAAAAACGATACACACAGTGACTCAGTCACATACCATATCTGTGTGCACTGCTCAGCCCAGTGTGCTGCATCAATGTATATATATATCTGACTGTGCTCAGCTCACACAGCTTATAATTGTGGGGGAGACTGGGGAGCACTGCAGTGCCAGTTATAGGTTATAGCAGGAGCCAGGAGTACATAATATTATATTAAAATTAAACAGTGCACACTTTTGCTGCAGGAGTGCCACTGCCAGTGTGACTAGTGACCAGTGACCTGACCACCAGTATATATAATATTAGTAGTATACTATCTCTTTATCAACCAGTCTATATTAGCAGCAGACACAGTACAGTGCGGTAGTTCACGGCTGTGGCTACCTCTGTGTCGGCACTCGGCAGCCCGTCCATAATTGTATATACCACCTAACCGTGGTTTTTTTTTCTTTCTTTATAGTCATACTAGTTACGAGTATACTATCTCTTTATCAACCAGTCTATATTAGCAGCAGACACAGTACAGTGCGGTAGTTCACGGCTGTGGCTACCTCTGTGTCGGCACTCGGCAGCCCGTCCATAATTGTATATACCACCTAACCGTGGTTTTTTTTTCTTTCTTTATACATACATACTAGTTACGAGTATACTATCTCTTTATCAACCAGTCTATATATTAGCAGCAGACACAGTACAGTGCGGTAGTTCACGGCTGTGGCTACCTCTGTGTCGGCACTCGGCAGCCCGTCCATAATTGTATATACCACCTAACCGTGGTTTTTTTTTCTTTCTTTATACATACATACTAGTTACGAGTATACTATCTCTTTATCAACCAGTCTATATATTAGCAGCAGACACAGTACAGTGCGGTAGTTCACGGCTGTGGCTACCTCTGTGTCGGCACTCGGCAGCCCGTCCATAATTGTATATACCACCTAACCGTGGTTTTTTTTTCTTTCTTTATACATACATACTAGTTACGAGTATACTATCTCTTTATCAACCAGTCTATATATTAGCAGCAGACACAGTACAGTGCGGTAGTTCACGGCTGTGGCTACCTCTGTGTCGGCACTCGGCAGCCCGTCCATAATTGTATATACCACCTAACCGTGGTTTTTTTTTCTTTCTTTATACATACATACTAGTTACGAGTATACTATCTCTTTATCAACCAGTCTATATATTAGCAGCAGACACAGTACAGTGCGGTAGTTCACGGCTGTGGCTACCTCTGTGTCGGCACTCGGCAGCCCGTCCATAATTGTATATACCACCTAACCGTGGTTTTTTTTTCTTTCTTTATACATACATACTAGTTACGAGTATACTATCTCTTTATCAACCAGTCTATATATTAGCAGCAGACACAGTACAGTGCGGTAGTTCACGGCTGTGGCTACCTCTGTGTCGGCACTCGGCAGCCCGTCCATAATTGTATATACCACCTAACCGTGGTTTTTTTTTCTTTCTTTATACATACATACTAGTTACGAGTATACTATCTCTTTATCAACCAGTCTATATTAGCAGCAGACACAGTACAGTGCGGTAGTTCACGGCTGTGGCTACCTCTGTGTCGGCACTCGGCAGCCCGTCCATAATTGTATATACCACCTAACCGTGGTTTTTTTTCCTTTCTTTATACATACATACTAGTTACGAGTATACTATCTCTTTATCAACCAGTCTATATATTAGCAGCAGACACAGTACAGTGCGGTAGTTCACGGCTGTGGCTACCTCTGTGTCGGCACTCGGCAGCCCGTCCATAATTGTATATACCACCTAACCGTGGTTTTTTTTTCTTTCTTTATAGTCATACTAGTTACGAGTATACTATCTCTTTATCAACCAGTCTATATTAGCAGCAGACACAGTACAGTGCGGTAGTTCACGGCTGTGGCTACCTCTGTGTCGGCACTCGGCAGCCCGTCCATAATTGTATATACCACCTAACCGTGTTTTTTTTTTCTTTCTTTATACATACATACTAGTTACGAGTATACTATCTCTTTATCAACCAGTCTATATATTAGCAGCAGACACAGTACAGTGCGGTAGTTCACGGCTGTGGCTACCTCTGTGTCGGCACTCGGCAGCCCGTCCATAATTGTATATACCACCTAACCGTGGTTTTTTTTCTTTCTTTATACATACATACTAGTTACGAGTATACTATCTCTTTATCAACCAGTCTATATATTAGCAGCAGACACAGTACAGTGCGGTAGTTCACGGCTGTGGCTACCTCTGTGTCGGCACTCGGCAGCCCGTCCATAATTGTATACTAGTATCCAATCCATCCATCTCCATTGTTTACCTGAGGTGCCTTTTAGTTGTGCCTATTAAAATATGGAGAACAAAAATGTTGAGGTTCCAAAATTAGGGAAAGATCAAGATCCACTTCCACCTCGTGCTGAAGCTGCTGCCACTAGTCATGGCCGAGACGATGAAATGCCAGCAACGTCGTCTGCCAAGGCCGATGCCCAATGTCATAGTACAGAGCATGTCAAATCCAAAACACCAAATATCAGTAAAAAAAGGACTCCAAAACCTAAAATAAAATTGTCGGAGGAGAAGCGTAAACTTGCCAATATGCCATTTACCACACGGAGTGGCAAGGAACGGCTGAGGCCCTGGCCTATGTTCATGGCTAGTGGTTCAGCTTCACATGAGGATGGAAGCACTCAGCCTCTCGCTAGAAAAATGAAAAGACTAAAGCTGGCAAAAGCAGTAGCACCGCAAAGAACTGTGCGTTCTTCGAAATCCCAAATCCACAAGGAGAGTCCGACTCCAATTGTGTCGGTTGCGATGCCTGACCTTCCCAACACTGGACGTGAAGAGCATGCGCCTTCCACCATTTGCACGCCCCCTGCAAGTGATGGAAGGAGCACCCGCAGTCCAGTTCCTTATAGTCAGATTGAAGATGTCAGTGTTGAAGTACACCAGGATGAGGAGGATATGGGTGTTGCTGGCGCTGGGGAGGAAATTGACCAGGAGGATTCTGATGGTGAGGTGGTTTGTTTAAGTCAGGCACCCGGGGAGACACCTGTTGTCCGTGGTAGGAATATGGCCGTTGACATGCCTGGTGAAAATACCAAAAAAATCAGCTCTTCGGTGTGGAAGTATTTCACCAGAAATGCGGACAACAGGTGTCAAGCCGTGTGTTCCCTTTGTCAAGCTGTAATAAGTAGGGGTAAGGACGTTAACCACCTCGGAACATCCTCCCTTATACGTCACCTGCAGCGCATTCATAATAAGTCAGTGACAAGTTCAAAAACTTTGGGTGACAGCGGAAGCAGTCCACTGACCAGTAAATCCCTTCCTCTTGTAACCAAGCTCACGCAAACCACCCCACCAACTCCCTCAGTGTCAATTTCCTCCTTCCCCAGGAATGCCAATAGTCCTGCAGGCAATGTCACTGGCAATTCTGACGAGTCCTCTCCTGCCTGGGATTCCTCCGATGCATCCTTGCGTGTAACGCCTACTGCTGCTGGCGCTGCTGTTGTTGCTGCTGGGAGTCGATGGTCATCCCAGAAGGGAAGTCGTAAGCACACTTTTACTACTTCCACCAAGCAATTGACTGTCCAACAGTCCTTTGCGAGGAAGATGAAATATCACAGCAGTCATCCTGTTGCAAAGCGGATAACTGAGGCCTTGACAACTATGTTGGTGTTAGACGTGCGTCCGGTATCCGCCGTTAGTTCACAGGGAACTAGACAATTTCTTGAGGTAGTGTGCCCCCGTTACCAAATACCATCTAGGTTCCACTTCTCTAGGCAGGCGATACCGAGAATGTACACGGACGTCAGAAAAAGACTCACCAGTGTCCTAAAAAATGCAGTTGTACCCAATGTCCACTTAACCACGGACATGTGGACAAGTGGAGCAGGGCAGGGTCAGGACTATATGACTGTGACAGCCCACTGGGTAGATGTATGGACTCCCGCCGCAAGAACAGCAGCGGCGGCACCAGTAGCAGCATCTCGCAAACGCCAACTCTTTCCTAGGCAGGCTACGCTTTGTATCACCGGTTTCCAGAATACGCACACAGCTGAAAACCTCTTACGGCAACTGAGGAAGATCATCGCGGAATGGCTTACCCCAATTGGACTCTCCTGTGGATTTGTGGCATCGGACAACGCCAGCAATATTGTGTGTGCATTAAATCTGGGCCAATTCCAGCACGTCCCATGTTTTGCACATACCTTGAATTTGGTGGTGCAGAATTTTTAAAAAAACGACAGGGGCGTGCAAGAGATGCTGTCGGTGGCCAGAAGAATTGCGGGACACTTTCGGCGTACAGGCACCACGTACAGAAAACTGGAGCACCACCAAAAACTACTGAACCTGCCCTGCCATCATCTGAAGCAAGAAGTGGTAACGAGGTGGAATTCAACCCTGTATATGCTTCAGAGGTTGGAGGAGCAGCAAAAGGCCATTCAAGCCTATACAATTGAGCACGATATAGGAGGTGGGATGCACCTGTCTCAAGCGCAGTGGAGAATGATTTCAACGTTGTGCAAGGTTCTGATGCCCTTTGAACTTGCCACACGTGAAGTCAGTTCAGACACTGCCAGCCTGAGTCAGGTCATTCCCCTCATCAGGCTTTTGCAGAAGAAGCTGGAGACATTGAAGGAGGAGCTAACACGGAGCGATTCCGCTAGGCATGTGGGACTTGTGGATGGAGCCCTTAATTCGCTTAGCAAGGATTCACGGGTGGTCAATCTGTTGAAATCAGAGCACTACATTTTGGCCACCGTGCTCGATCCTAGATTTAAAGCCTACCTTGGATCTCTCTTTCCGGCAGACACAAGTCTGCTGGGGTTCAAACACCTGCTGGTGAGTAAATTGTCAAGTCAAGCGGAACGCGACCTGTCAACAACATCTCCTCCTTCACATTCTCCCGCAACTGGGGGTGCGAGGAAAAGGCTCAGAATTCCGAGCCCACCCGCTGGCGGTGATGCAGGGCAGTCTGGAGCGACTGCTGATGCTGACATCTGGTCCGGACTGAAGGACCTGACAACGATTACGGACATGTCGTCTACTGTCACTGCATATGATTCTCTCCCCATTGAAAGAATGGTGGAGGATTATATGAGTGACCGCATCCAAGTAGGCACGTCACACAGTCCGTACTTATACTGGCAGGAAAAAGAGGCAATTTGGAGGCCCTTGCACAAACTGGCTTTATTCTACCTAAGTTGCCCTCCCACAAGTGTGTACTCCGAAAGAGTGTTTAGTGCCGCCGCTCACCTTGTCAGCAATCGGCGTACGAGGTTACATCCAGAAAATGTGGAGAAGATGATGTTCATTAAAATGAATTATAATCAATTCCTCCGTGGAGACATTGACCAGCAGCAATTGCCTCCACAAAGTACACAGGGAGCTGAGATGGTGGATTCCAGTGGGGACGAATTGATAATCTGTGAGGAGGGGGATGTACACGGTGATATATCGGAGGATGATGATGAGGTGGACATCTTGCCTCTGTAGAGCCAGTTTGTGCAAGGAGAGATTAATTGCTTCTTTTTTGGTGGGGGTCCAAACCAACCCGTCATATCAGTCACAGTCGTGTGGCAGACCCTGTCACTGAAATGATGGGTTGGTTAAAGTGTGCATGTCCTGTTTATACAACATAAGGGTGGGTGGGAGGGCCCAAGGACAATTCCATCTTGCACCTCTTTTTTCTTTTCTTTTTCTTTGCGTCATGTGCTGTTTGGGGAGGGTTTTTTGGAAGGGACATCCTGCGTGACACTGCAGTGCCACTCCTAGATGGGCCCGGTGTTTGTGTCGGCCACTAGGGTCGCTTATCTTACTCACACAGCTACCTCATTGCGCCTCTTTTTTTCTTTGCGTCATGTGCTGTTTGGGGAGGGTTTTTTGGAAGGGACATCCTGCGTGACACTGCAGTGACACTCCTAGATGGGCCCGGTGTTTGTGTCGGCCACTAGGGTCGCTTATCTTACTCACACAGCTACCTCATTGCGCCTCTTTTTTTCTTTGCGTCATGTGCTGTTTGGGGAGGGTTTTTTGGAAGGGACATCCTGCGTGACACTGCAGTGCCACTCCTAGATGGGCCCGGTGTTTGTGTCGGCCACTAGGGTCGCTAATCTTACTCACACAGCTACCTCATTGCGCCTCTTTTTTTCTTTGCGTCATGTGCTGTTTGGGGAGGGTTTTTTGGAAGGGCCATCCTGCGTGACACTGCAGTGCCACTCCTAGATTGGCCCGGTGTTTGTGTCGGCCACTAGGGTCGCTTATCTTACTCACACAGCGACCTCGGTGCAAATTTTAGGACTAAAAATAATATTGTGAGGTGTGAGGTATTCAGAATAGACTGAAAATGAGTGGAAATTATGGTTTTTGAGGTTAATAATACTTTGGGATCAAAATGACCGCCAAATTCTATGATTTAAGCTGTTTTTTAGGTTTTTTGGAAAAAAACACCCGAATCCAAAACACACCCGAATCCGACAAAAAAAATTCGGTGAGGTTTTGCCAAAACGCGGTCGAACCCAAAACACGGCCGCGGAACCGAACCCAAAACCAATACACAAAACCCGAAAAATTTCCGGCGCTCATCTCTACTATGCATGCCCCATTTTCCCAGTGATTACTCTACTATGCATGCACCATTTTCCCGGTGATTTCTCTACTTTGCATGCACCATTTCCCCCGGTGATTTCTGTACTATGCATGCACCATTTTCCCCGTGATTTCTCTACTATGCATGCCCCATTTTCCCAGTGATTTCTCTACTTTTCATGCCCCATTTTCCCTGTGATTTCTCTACTTTGCATGCACCATTTTCCTGGTGATTTCTGTACTATGCATGCATCATTTTCCCGGTGATCTCTCTACTATGCATGCCCCATTTTCCCGGTGATTTCTCTACTTTGTATGCACCATTTTCCCCGGTGATTTTTGTACTATGCATGCATCATTTTCCCGGTGATCTCTCTAGTATGCATGCCCCATTTTCCCGGTGATTTCTCTACTTTGCATGCACCATTTTCCCCGTGATTTCTCTACTATGCATGCCCCATTTTCCCAGTGATTTCTCTACTTTTCATGCCCCATTTCCCCTGTGATTTCTCTACTTTGCATGCACCATTTTCCTGGTGATTTCTGTACTATGCATGCATCATTTTCCTGGTGATCTCTCTACTATGCATGCCCCATTTTCCCGGTGATTTCTCTACTTTGCATGCACCATTTTCCCCGGTGATTTCTGTACTATGCATGCATCATTTTCCCGGTGATCTCTCTAGTATGCATGCCCCATTTTCCCGGTGATTTCTCTACTTTGCATGTACCATTTTCCAGGCGACTTCTCTACTATGCATGCCCCATTTTCCTGGTGATTTCTGTACTTTGCATGCACCATTTTCCCGATGATTTCTCTACTATGCATGCCCCATTTTCCCAGTGATTTCTCTACTTTTCATGCCCCATTTTCCCTGTGATTTCTCTACTATGCATGCACCATTTTCCTGGTGATTTCTGTACTATGCATGCATCATTTTCCTGGTGATCTCTCTACTATGCATGCCCAATTTTCCCAGTGATTTATCTACTTTGCAGGCACCATTTTCCAGGTGACTTCTCTACTATGCATGCCCCCTTTTCCTGGTGATTGCTCTACTTTGCATGCACCATTTTCCCGGTGATTTCTCTACTATGCATGCCCCATTTCCCGGTGATTTCTCTACTTTGCGTGCCCCATTTTCCCTGGAATTTCTCTACTTTGCATGTACCATTTTCCAGGTGACTTCTCTACTATGCATGCCCCATTTTCCTGGTGATTTCTCTTCTTTGCATGCACATTCTCCTGGTGACTTCTCTACTTTGCATGCACCATTTTCACAGTGATTTCTCTACTTTGCATGCACCCCCCCCCCCCTCCCCGGTGATTTCTCTACTTTGCATGCACCATTTTCCCTTGTTATTTCTCTACTATGCATGCACCATTTCCCTGGTGATTGCTCTACTTTCCATGCACCATTTTCCCGGGGATATCGCTACTTTGCATGCACCATTTTCCCGGTGATTTATCTACTTTGCATGCACCCCCCTCCCCGGTGATTGCTCTACTTTGCATGCACCATTTTCCTTGTGAGTTCTCTACTATGCATGTCCCATTTTCCCGGTGATTTCTCTAACCTTGCATGCTCCATTTTCCCTGTGATTTCTCTAACCTTGCATGCACCATTTTCCCGGTGATTTCTCTACTATGCATGCACAATTTCCCCTGTGATTTCTCTATTATGGATGCACCATTTTCCTGGTGACTTCTCTACTTTGCATGCCCCATATTCCCTGTGAGTTTTCTACTTTGCAGGCACCATTTACCCAGTGATTTATCTACTTTACATGCACCATTTTCCTGGTGATTTCTCTACTTTGCATGCCCCATTTTCCCTGTGATTTCTCTACTTTGCATGCCCCGTTTTCCCCAGTGATTCTCTACTGTACATGCACAATTTTCCCGGTGATTTATCTACTATGCATGCACCATTTTCCCGGTGATTTTCTACTCTGCATGCACCATTTTCCCGGTGTTTTCCCTACTATTCATGCACCATTTCCCCGGTGATTTCTCTACTATGCATGCACCATTTTTCCGGTGATTCTCTACTATGCATGCACCACCTTCCTGGTGATTTCTCTACTTTGCATGCACCATTTCCCCTGTTAATTCTCTACTATGCATGCTCTATTATCCCTGTGATTTTTTTCTACTATGCATGCACCATTTTCCCGGTGTTTTCTCTACTATGCATGCACCACCTTCCTGGTGATATCTCTATTTTGCATGCACCATTTTCCCGGTGATTCTCTACTTTGCATATACCATTTTCCCTGTTAATTCTCTACTATGCATGCTCTATTATCCCTGTGATTTTTCTACTTTGTATGCACCATTTTCACCATTTTTGTCAGTGATTTCTGTGGTGGAGAGGAAAGTATCATCTACAGCAGTGTCATGACAAGATGGCACTGTGCCCTGTGGCAGCCCCGCCTCCTGCACCCGTGACATCATTACGTCAATACTAGTGGGTGGGGTCGCTCAAAGGCATCACTATAGGGGTGTGGGCTGCACATGGGTGTCACCCCTCAGAGAGGTTGACACCAAAATGTTGGCTCCTCTGCAATGACAGAAGCCAGGTGCTGCAGAGTGACATTGGCTCCAGTCATAGAGGAGGAGCTGACAGCGTAGCACTAGTCTTCGGGGTGGCCAGCATCTGGTAACAACATATCTATGTCTCTTGGTGACAATGGCTAAGTAAAGGGCTTGCATAGCTGCATCCTGATGTGATGCTGTCACGCATTGTGCACTTCTAGGCCACAACATCATGGAGGGTGCCTGAGGTGAATCCAGAACTAAGAGCTTGGTCCAAGAGGCAAAAGGCCAGGGGCGCTTCTAGAGAGGAGGAGGCCCGTGTGCAGACTCTGTCTGGGCCCCCTGCTCTCTAGCTGGCAGTGATGCAGACTCTAGGCACTAGGGGACCCTAGCGCTGTCCCAGAATCTATTGTTCATGTGCAGGTCTCTGGGAAAATGGCTCGGCGGCAAATGGAGGCCACCGCCCCATTATCATGGCAATTTCTGCAGCACCGATGTGGGACTCCGGATGGTGAGTATTGAAGAAAATGGGTGCAGTGTGTGAGGTGTGGGCCCCCCTTGACCTCAGGGGCCCATGCGCACCAGTGCCTGATTCTGAGTTGGATGCAGAACCACACGCAGCAGCATCTATTGGCGGTCGCTTGTCTGCAATTAATACAAATGCTGCGGTGTACATTCTGCGAATGTGCAATGTACCTGTATACAGCTGCTTCCATCATGCGCCTGTGACACTCCCATAACACGCCCGCTGAACAGCCCATTCCTGCTTGCTCTATGAGCGACAGTCACCGCCCAGGAACAGCCATCACTTATATGCAACTCTATGTAACGGCTTAGCCCCGTGTTTGGCACCCCTGCCGAATGCCATCCACAGTAGTTACGGCCCTGCTAGCATGCACTACCACTCCCAGCATTGCCCTGTCACCCAGCTTGCCTTTGCCATGTCATGATCAGGTACTGTACATTTATCAGACGCTGTTGTACTGTATGTGGCTGGACACTGTACTGTGCTACAATACTGCTGCTGTACTGCTTGCGCTGCATGTAAGCTCTCCTTAAGAGCAAATGTGATAGCCCACTGGTATTAGGTGTGCAAAATCTGCAGTCACTGTGTATAGTGCATCACACTTACTCTGCCCCGGCTAGTCATGGGTTCAGGCACGGATACCAGAGGGCGCCCTGAATAATCAGGTGTTTAATTACAAGTGCATTGTGGGTGTGGACTACAGGTGTTGGTGCAGCGCATAAAGAATTGGGCGCCAGGCCATCTCAGAAAAACAGCATAAAGTTTATTTAAACATCAAACAGGGATATTGCAGGGATAACTTGTGAACACTCCTCCAGCACAAAGCATAAGTTACAGGGGATCCCATATCAGGGCACCTCCTCCAGCGCATCGCTTAGTCGCAGCGGCATATATATGGTGAACATCAGTACGTACCAGGGCATTCTGTGACCAGTAGTGCTACACATCAGGTGACCGTCTCTCTCTCTCTCTTACTTAGCAAGGATTCTTTTCCTTGGGGGCGTTTACTCACGCCGCGTGGCTTTCCGACCACTTCACCCAGATACCTCTCGAGATACTTTTCCATGGGGGCGCTTACTCACGCCGCGTGGCTTCCGACCACTTCACCCAGATACCTCTTGAGACTCACACCATTAGCACACTTTTCTCCTGGCATCACCCTTTCACTGGATTCTGCATACTGCTGCTCTCACACTGCGATGTCTCCCTCTGTCAAGTGCTTTGCTGTGGCTGGCATCACTCCCCACCAAAACATGTGGGGAGCCCTCACTGGGGCTACATCTTTCTGGCTAATCCACCTCACTGTCTGCTCACTCTCCTCACTGACTGTCCTCCCCCTAGGCTGCTGCAGGACAACCTTTTTATAACCCTGCATTCCCAGGTACACATTCTATCTGGGATTTCCCGCTCTGTGTTTCCCGCTCTCAGTTTCCTGCTCTGAGTCTGCAAATGAGTGAGTCATGCCCTTTGCATTTTGCAGACTAATCTGTATAGCTATGAGCTGTGCTGTTAACTCCTTCTGTGCTGCAAGCCGTAGGCTGCTGGCACAGAGCTATGCAACTCCAGCAAACATTTTACTTTTATTAAAGTCATGCTGGCACCTGTAGTACCACAGTTGATTTGGGCTGCAGTTTCAGGGTATCACACAAATAAAACGATTTGTATTTTATGAGTGCGTTTTACTACCTGATATATGAACTAACATGTTGCTTGACAATCAGCTGCTTGAGGTGTGCGGACTGACCAAGATTTTACTTTTGCATCGAATTCATGTATGACATCATTAGGCATTGGGCTGTTCCGCTGCACTATGGTGTAGGGAATTACTGGTCCTGGTTCTGCATTCATGGCTGGTACTGGCCTGTGCAAGTTCTTCAATCTCCTTCTGAAGTCCCTTCTTCAAACCAAAAGCTCAGCAGTCCTAGGCTGTATAGCAGAATAATTAGCGAGGATATGGGCTAGAAGATAGTTCCTGTAAGGCTTGTTTTATAGCTCTCCAGGTATTGGCGGTGGGAGCCAGAGGTGGGCCCCCCTCTCTGTAAGAGACTGGGACACCAGTCCCCACAGTTCCCCCCTGATGGCTGGAGGTACCCACAAAACGAAGTGCTGACAGCCATTTACTTTATGGAAGCATATGGAGAGATGGTGTGGGACCACAGGAGGGGCATGTTATGATGATTTTATTTTATGTGTTATTGTTTTCCCGTGAATCAGTGCATTGCTTTGCCCACAGTCTACAATGCTGTTAAGATGGCACTGGTTCACTCTGGGGCTAATATATCCCACCCCATGACAGGTGCCATTGTAATGAGATAGTCAGTGTTATTTACTTCAGCTGTTGGTGTTTGTAATGTTATGGCTGATTGGTGTATTTATACAGCCCTTGAAGTTGATGCGTTAGAAGCAGGAAAAATGGGCAAGCGCATGAGCGACTTTGACAAGTGATGGCTAGCATAGGCTCTGGAGCAGGTAAGGGGGGCAAATGGTCCGCCCCCCCCACCCTCACAAATATTTGAGATGTGCCAGTCAAAGTACTGGGAAGTGGAGCGCAGTCCGACCGCCATCTACAGTTAATTCGAGCAGTGTCAGGACGGAGATAATACCCTTTCCAACTGATTCACCTCCTCCCTCCCCACAGTCCTTCCATGCCCACCTCCAGGGCCCTCCTCCGCCATGCCACAGACCCAACCCGTACAGAGTTTGGCTAGTTACTGTGGGCTGGCTCCTCCTCTGGGGCCATCCCTATGCCCTTCTCTCCTCCCACTTTACATGTCCCTCCCCTCTTCCCCCTCAGCTCTCCATCTCCTGTCACACTGGCAGTCTGTCTCTCAGATCTCCATCTCCTGTCACACTGGCAGTCTCTCAGCTCTCCATCTCCGGTCACACTGGCAGTCTCTCAGCTCTCCATCTCCTGTCACATTGGCAGTCTGTCTCTCACTGTAACCTCTGGTTGGGGGGGGGGGGGGGAGGGTGGTCGGACTGTACTGTGAGCTCCGGTTGTTGTACTGCCCGCGACTGCACTGTAACACTGGAACTACCATGGACACACATTGTGGTGCAGGACTACTGGTGTTGCCAGTGGGACTGCGCCCACAGTGCATATGCGCTGTCTGCCATGCACCCCTGGCACACACCTAGTTAGGCCTTGCTCTGCCCTATCAAGTAATCTGGTTAAGGTTAAACTATTAATGTAAACCTAACAAAGTAAGGGGTCTGTTTATCTCACATAACAAGAGGGCAACATCCTAATTCTCCTGCGGACCCTCCAGTTTTACATTGTACCTCAGGCAGGGAATAATACGTAAAGGTGCCATTTTTTTAATCTGCATATAGCTCAACTTTTCACAGTTTGATAAATATAATCTCAGTATCTCAGCATGGCGCTATGCGCAATGCCGTAACTAGACATTTTAGCGCTGTGTGCAAGAATCGGCATCGGCGCCCCCACCCCCCTCACGTAAAATAGGGGCAGTACACGGCGTAGGCGCGCGCCAAAAAAGGGGAGTGGCTTCATGGGGAAGGGGTGTGGCCACAAAATAATACGAATTCATATTACAGTGCACGGTAGTCTCCATTATTCAAATTACGCCGCACAGTAGCGCCACTACACCAGGTAGAGCCCCCTTTTTACACATTACGGCAGACAGATTCCTCTTTTTACACATTACGGTAGACAGCGTCCCCTTTTTTACACATTACGGCAGACAGCATCCCCTTTTTTACACATTACGGGAGACAGCGACCTCTTTTTTACACATTGCGGCAGACAGAGTACCCTTATTACACATTGCGGCAGACAGCGTCCCCTTTTTTATACACATTACGGCAGACAGTATCCCCTTTTTTACACATTACGGCAGACAGAGTCCCCTTATTACACATTGCGGCAGACAGTGTCCCCTTTTTTACACATTACGGCAGACAGCGTCCCCTTTTTTTTTACACATTACGGCAGACAGCGTCCCCTTTTTTTACACATTACGGCAGACAGCGTCCCCTTTTTTTTACACATTACGGCAGACAGCGTCCCCTTTTTTACACATTACGGCAGACAGCGTCCTTTTTTACACATTACGGCAGACAGCATCCCCTTTTTTACACATTACGGCAGACAGTGACCCGTTTTTTACACATTGCGGCAGAGTCCCCTTTTTTACACATTACGACATATAGAATAGACAGACAGACAGACGGAAAGAATAGATGATACTATTACTTACTCTCTCCCCGCTGGCTCAGGCAGTCAAGCTGCCCACCGTTCGGAACGGCCCCTTCCCGCCCCACGACCGCCTCTGCCTGTCAATCAGGCCCCCCCCCCCCCCCGCAGAAAGTGCGGACCCATGCGCAGTACGGCCCGCGGCACCACCACAAAAATTCCAGTTGGATCGCGATTTGCGATCCAACCTGAAAATGCCCATTTTTACTATCAGTACCACTAAGAAAAAATAAGATTTTACTCACCGGTAAATCTATTTCTCGTAGTCCGTAGTGGATGCTGGGTACTCCGTAAGGACCATGGGGAATAGACGGGCTCCGCAGGAGACTGGGCACTCTTTAAAGAAAGATTAGGTACTACATCTGGTGTGCACTGGCTCCTCCCTCTATGCCCCTCCTCCTGACCTCAGTTAGGGAAACTGTGCCCGGAATAGCTGACATTACTAGGAAAGGATTTGGAATCCAGGGTAAGACTCATACCAGCCATACCAATTACACCGTACAACTCGTGATAACTATACCCAGTTAACAGTATGAACAACAACTGAGCCTCATTAAACAGATGGCTCAGAACAAAAACCCTATAGTTAAGCAATAACTATATACAAGTATTGCAGAAGTCCGCACTTGGGACGGGCTCCCAGCATCCACTACGGACTACGAGAAATAGATTTACCGGTGAGTAAAATCTTATTTTCTATGACGTCCTAGTGGATGCTGGGTACTCCGTAAGGACCATGGGGATTATACCAAAGCTCCCAAACGGGAGGGAGAGTGCGGATGACTCTGCAGCACCGAATGAGCAAACTCAAGGTCCTCCTCAGCCAGGGTATCAAACTTGTAGAATTTTGCAAACGTGTTTGATCCTGACCAGGTAGGCAGCTCGGCAAAGTTGTAAAGCCGAGACCTCTTGGGCAGCCGCCCAAGAAGAGCCCACCTTCCTCGTGGAATGGGCTTTGACTGATTTAGGATGCGGCAGTCCAGCCGCAGAATGTGCAAGTTGAATCGTGCTACAGATCCAGCGAGCAATAGTCTGCTTAGAAGCAGGAGCACCCAGCTTGTTGGGTGCATGCAGGATAAACAGCGAGTCAGTTTTTCTGACTCTAGCCGTCCTGGAAACATAAATTTTCAGGGCCCGGACTACATCCAGCAACTTGGAAGCCTCCAAGTCCCGAGTAGCCGCAGGCACCACAATAGGTTGGTTCAAATGAAACGCTGATACCACCTTAGGGAGAAATTGGGGACGAGTCCTCAATTCTGCCCTGTCCATATGGAAGATCAGATAGGGGCTTTTACATGACAAAGCCGCCAATTCTGACACACGCCTAGCCGAAGCCAAGGCCAAAAGCATGACCACTTTCCACGTGAGATATTTCAACTCCACGGTCTGAAGTGGCTCAAACCAATGTGATTTTAGGAAATCCAACACAACGTTGAGATCCCAAGGTGCCACTGGAGGCACAAAAGGGGGCTGAATATGCAGCACTCCCTTAACAAACGTCTGAACTTCAGGCAGTGAAGCCAGTTCTTTTTGAAAGAAAATAGACAGGGCCGAAATCTGGACTTTAATGGATCCCAATTTTAGGCCCATAGTCACTCCTGATTGTAGGAAGTGCAGAAATCGACCCAGCTGAAATTCTTCTGTTGGGGCCTTCATAGCCTCACACCAAGCAACATATTTCCGCCATATGCGGTGATAATGTTTTGCTGTCACATCCTTCCTAGCTTTTATCAGCGTAGGAATGACTTCAACCGGAATGCCCTTTCCATCAGGATCCGGCGTTCAACCGCCATGCCGTCAAACGCAGCTTGGAACAGACAGGGCCCCTGCTGCAGCAGGTCCTGTCGGAGCGGCAGAGGCCAAGGGTCCTCTGAGATCATTTCTTGTAGTTCCGGGAACCAAGTCTTTCTTGGCCAATCCGGAACGATGAGTATAGTTCTTACTCCTCTCTTTCTTATTATCCTCAGTACCATTGGTATAAGAGGAAGAGGAGGGAACACATAAACCGACTGGTACATCCACGGTGTCACTAGAGCGTCCACAGCTATCGCCTGAGGGTCCCTTGACCTGGCGCAATATCTTTTTAGCTTTTTGTTGAGGCGGGACGCCATCATGTCCACCTGTGGCCTTTCCCAACGATTTACAATCAGCTGGAAGACTTCTGGATGAAGTCCCCACTCTCCCGGGTGGAGGTCGTGCCTGCTGAGGAAGTCTGCTTCCCAGTTGTCCACTCCCGGAATGAACACTGCTGACAGTGCTATCACGTGATTTTCCGCCCATCGGAGAATCCTTGTGGCTTCTGCCATCGCCACCCTGCTTCTTGTGCCGCCCTGTCGGTTTACATGGGCGACCGCCGTGATGTTGTCTGACTGAATCAGCACCGGCTGGTTTTGAAGCAGGGGTTTTGCTTGACTTAGGGCATTGTAAATGGCCCTTAGTTCCAGAATATTTATGTGTAGGGAAGCCTCCTGACTCGACCATTGTCCTTGGAAGTTTCTTCCCTGAGTGACTGCCCCCCAACCTCGGAGGCTTGCATCCGTGGTCACCAGGACCCAGTCCTGTATGCCGAATCTGCGGCCCTCGAGAAGATGAGCAGTCTGCAGCCACCACAGCAGAGACACCCTGGCCCTCGGGGACAGGGCGATCAACCGATGCATCTGAAGATGCGATCCGGACCACTTGTCTAACAGATCCCACTGAAAGATCCTTGCATGGAACCTGCCGAAGGGAATCGCTTCGTAAGAAGCTACCATCTTTCCCAGGACTCGCGTGCAGTGATGCACCGACACCTGTTTTGGTTTCAGGAGGTCTCTGACCAGAGATGACAACTCCGTGGCCTTCTCCTCCGGGAGAAACACCTTCTTCTGTTCCGTGTCCAGAATCATACCCAAGAACAGCAGACGCGTCGTAGGAACCAGCTGCGACTTTGGGATATTCAGAATCCAGCCGTGCTGTTGTAGCACTTCCTGAGATAGTGCTACTCCGACCAACAACTGCTCCATGGACCTCGCCTTTATAAGGAGATCGTCCAAGTACGGGATAATTATAACTCCCTTCTTTCGAAGGAGTATCATCATTTCGGCCATTACCTTGGTAAATACCCTCGGTGCCGTGGACAGACCAAACGGCAACGTCTGGAATTGGTAATGGCAGTCCTGTACCACAAAACGGAGGTACTCCTGGTGAGGTGGGTAAACGGGGACATGTAGGTAAGCATCCTTGATATCCAGTGATACCATATAATCCCCCTCTTCCAGGCTTGCAATAACCGCTCTGAGCGATTCCATTTTGAACTTGAACCTTCTTATATAAGTGTTCAAGGATTTCAAATTTAGAATGGGTCTCACCGAACCGTCTGGTTTCGGTACCACAAACATTGTGGAATAGTAACCCCATCCCTGTTGAAGGAGGGGAACTTTGATTATCACCTGCTGGAGGTACAGCTTGTGAATTGCCGCCAGTACTACCTCCCTGTCCTGGGGAGTAGCTGGCAAGGCTGATTTGAGGTAACGGCGAGGGGAAGACGTCTCGAATTCCAGCTTGTATCCCTGAGATACCACTTGTAGAACCCAGAGATCCACCTGTGAGCGAACCCACTGGTCGCTGAAGTTCCGGAGACGGGCCCCCACCGCACCTGGCTCCACCTGTGGAGCCCCAGCGTCATGCGGTGGATTTAGTGGAAGCAGGGGAGGATTTTTGTTCCTGGGAACTGGCTGTCTGATGCAGCTTCTTTCCTCTTCCCCTGCCTCTGGGCAGAAAGGATGCGCCTCTGACACGCTTGCCTTTCTGAGGCCGAAAGGACTGTACTTGATAATACGGTGCTTTCTTAGGCTGTGAGGGAATGTGAGGTAAAAAAGTCGACTTCCCAGCTGTCGCTGTGGATACAAGGTCCGAGAGACCGTCCCCAAACAATTCCTCACCCTTATAAGGCAAAACCTCCATGTGCCTTTTAGAGTCGGCATCACCTGTCCACTGCCGAGTCCATAATACTCTCCTGGCAGAAATGGACATCGCATTTATTCTGGATGCCAGTCGGCAAATGTCCCTCTGTGCATCCCTCATATATAGGACTACATCCTT
Organism: Pseudophryne corroboree; assembly: GCF_028390025.1. Lineage (NCBI taxonomy): Eukaryota > Metazoa > Chordata > Amphibia > Anura > Myobatrachidae > Pseudophryne > Pseudophryne corroboree. Next base: position 33,234,281 of record NC_086450.1, read on the forward strand.
AATATGCTCTATAGTTAGCAAAATAGTATCCCTGTCGAGGGTATCAATGTTGTCTGACAGGGTATCAGACCATGCTGCTGCAGCACTACACATCCATGCCGAAGCAATTGCAGGTCTCAGTATAGTACCTGAGTGTGTATATACAGACTTCAGGATAGCCTCCTGCTTTCTATCTGCAGGCTCCTTTAAGGCGGCCGTATCCTGAGAGGGCAGTGCCACCTTTTTAGATAAACGTGTGAGCGCCTTGTCCACCCTAGGGGATGTTTCCCAACGTAACCTATCTGTTGGCGGGAAAGGGTACGCCGTCAGTAACCTCTTAGAAATTACTAGTTTCTTATCTGGGGAACACCACGCTTCTTCACACAGTTCATTCAACTCATCAGATGGGGGAAAAGTCACTGGCTGCTTTTTCTCCCCAAACATAATACCCTTTTTTGTGGTAACCGGGTTTATGACAGCAATGTGTAAAACATTTTTCATAGCCGTAATCATACATCGGATGGCCCTTGTGGACTGTACATTTATCTCATCCTCGTCGACACTGGAGTCAGACTCCGTATCGACATCTGTGTCTGCCATCTGAGTCAGCGGGCGTTTTTGAGCCCCTGATGGCCTCTGAGACGCCTGGGCAGGTGCGGGCTGAGATGCCGACTGTCCCATGGCTGTCACGTTGTCAAACCTTTTATGTAAGGAGTTGACACTGTCGGTTAAAACCTTCCACATATCCATCCACTCCGGTGTCGGCCCCGCAGGGGGTGACATCACACTTATCGGCTCCTGCTCCGCCTCCACGTAAGCTCTGACTGAGGACAGGACCCCACAAAGTCCTTTGGGGAGACAGAGAGAGAGAGTATGCCAGCACACACCACAGCGCTATATAATCAGGGATTTACACTAACAAAAGTGATTTTCCCTATAGCTGCTTTTATATATAGTTTGCGCCTAAATTTAGTGCCCCCCCTCTCTTTTTTACCCTTGAAGCCTGGAAACTGCAGGGGAGAGCCTGGGGAGCTGTCTTCCAGCGGAGCTGTGAAGAGAAAATGGCGCCGGTGTGCTGAGGAAGATAGCCCCGCCCCCTTCTCGGCGGACTTCTCCCGCTTTTTTATCTGTATAATGGCGGGGGATTATGCACATATACAGCTTAAAAGCTGTATTATGTGTCAATTAGCCATGTAAGGTACTCTAATTGCTGCCCAGGGCGCCCCCCCCCCCCAGCGCCCTGCACCCATTAGTGACCGGAGTGTGTGGTGTGCATAGGGAGCAATGGCGCACAGCTGCAGTGCTGTGCGCTACCTTAATGAAGACCGAAGTCTTCAGCCGCCGATTTTCAGGATTCTCGTCTGTCTTCTGGCTCTGCAAGGGGGACGGCGGCGCGGCTCCGGGACCGGACGATCGAGGTCGGGCCCTGTGTTCGATCCCTCTGGAGCTAATGGTGTCCAGTAGCCTTAGAAGCACAAGCTAGCTGCAAGCAGGTAGGTTCGCTTCTCTCCCCTCAGTCCCTCGTAGCAGTGAGTCTGTTGCCAGCAGATCTCACTGAAAATAAAAAACCTAACAAATACTTTCTTTTCTGGAAGCTCAGGAGAGCCCCTAGTGTGCAACCAACTCGGGCCGGGCACAGATTCTAACTGAGGTCTGGAGGAGGGGCATAGAGGGAGGAGCCAGTGCACACCAGATGTAGTACCTAATCTTTCTTTAAAGAGTGCCCAGTCTCCTGCGGAGCCCGTCTATTCCCCATGGTCCTTACAGAGTACCCAGCATCCACTAGGACGTCAGAGAAAAGTGAGATGCCGGTTTGCTGCACAGCTGACCGGGGTCACAGAGCAGGAGCCTGGCGACCAGCTGACTGGAGTAGAGACTCAGCAACCACCGATCACTGAACCCCTGTGTGCAGATGAGTATTTTATTTTATTTTTTACTTTTTTCTTTTTTTACAGTGATCAGCTTGTGGTCTAGAGTATTTAGACCACAAAGCTGATCACAGAGGCGACTCCCAGCTTTGCTTTGGCTGTCAGTAGGGGAACAAGGGCGGAACGCTGCATAACACTATCTCAAGATAGCGTTATTATCACAGGGCTCCCTCTAGTATTAATTTAGGGTTTTCTTTTTTTAGTAAATTCGGCCAGATCGCATTTCCCAGTACAAGTAAAGGAAATGTTATCTGGTTACTAAAAATTTTTAATTTATGGGTTTGGAGGAGAATTTAGTGAATTGTTCTTCATTTGCCCTTTAGGATACTAAAATACTGTGAATGCTCTTTTTCACATTATTTTAGTAAAAATAACATTGATAAATATGTCGATAGTATGATGGAGCTCTACAGTACCAGCCAAAAATATTTTATGACAACTTCTTACAGACAGCTGCTCCCCCTTCATTTTGATAGTATTACATCAGGGAAGGTTACTTGATTTTGTTAAGTTACAGTAAGAAGTGATGCTGGCTAATAGAGGTCTCTAATAATATTCTGTGCCCGCTTTAGTAGTAGAATAATAATCTGTGCCCCTTCCCATGGGAGAGGGCGGAGCTTTGAAGCAGTGCGGGCCGCAGAGGATTTTCCCTGCACTCCAGTGTGCAATTCCTACGGGTGTAGTATGGCATGCCGGCGGCCGGGCTCCCGGCGACCAGCATACCGGCGCCGGGAGCCCGACCGCCGGCATACCGACAGTGTGGCGAGCGCAAAGGAGCCACGCTATTTATTCTCCCTCCAGGGGGGTCGTGGACCCCCACGAGGGAGAATAGCTGTCGGTATGCCGGGTGTCGGGATCCCGGCGCCGGTATACTGTGCGCCGGGATCCCGACATTCGGCATACTGAAGACCACCCCATTCCTACACTTCATGTCTAATTTGTATTCTAGTCATGCATCCACCAACTGTGAGAATGAATCGGGATGTCTGTGTTGCTTACTGCAAGTATAGAGAATAGATTTTCAGTTTGCTCACATTTCACTAGCACCATGGGGGTGGGGGTGGTGGGGGGGGGGTGAAGTATCAAGATATTTAATGAGGGGACAGCAATCAGCTTCTACCTATCATTTTGTAGAATGTACTTAATAAATGTTACGTCAAAGCTGATTTGTTGTTACAGGCAACTTCTCCCTTCTCCACTCTTTAGAATGGAATCTTGCATTAGCATAAGGTATGTGTAATTCATGAAAAGCCCCTTTGTAACCATTTCTACCCTTATCAGGACTGGATATAAAATATAAACACTTTAGAACAAAGATCTTATGAAAACTGTCCAATTTAGATCATCTCTCTCTCTCTCTCTCTATACAGTATATGGAAGGTAATTAGTAATAAGAATTAACTGACAGCTGAAATTCGTCTATTAACCATGTACAGCCATATGTGATGAGTGAGGTATGACTGTACATGAGTCACCAGCGCCCTCTAATGGTCACTTACTGTACATGCAGATGTGTGTTCTGTGATGTTTTTACATACATTTATACAACATATTTCAATAATCCTGAATGCACCCATTTATCTTCCTGGGGTTGGCATTGATGCACCGCCACAGTTTGCTCCATACAATCGCAATGCATTCACTTTGTGGGATTGTATATCTGTAAGCCATCAAACCAGGACCGGTTCTAGACCTTGTGGAGCCCAGGGCGAAAGTTTCCTGTCCCCCCCCCCCCCCGGTAAAATAGAGAAAATAGGGGTGTGGACAGTTGTCCCCCTGTACTTGTGCCCCCCTGTAGCTGTGCCCCAGTAGTTGTGCCCCTGTAGCTGTGCCCCCAATAGTTCTGCCCCCTGTAGCTTTGCCCCGCACTGCCCCCCATAGTTCTGCCCCCAGTAGCTGTGCCCCCAGTAGTTGTGACCCCTGTAGCTGTGCCCAGTAGTGCCACTTACTTACAAACACAATAAAAAAGAAACAACTAGTTACCGGCCCCGCTCCTGTTTCCAGACCGCTGCTGCGCTGCCCTCCGTCTCCGACTGCCGCCTCCTCTCTATGGGAGAGACGTCATGACGTCTCTCCTACAGCAGCGCCGCACTGACACTAGAGGTCAATTATGACCTCTAGTGTCTGTCAGTGGAGCCGGCTGCAGAGGGCGCCCACACAGCCCATAGCGCCTGCTGCAGCCGGGGAGAGGGGATCAGTAGCGGCTCTTGCCACGGTAATGGTGGCGCCCTGGGGACAGCGGCGTCCCGGGCAAAAAGCCTGCTTGCCCATGGCAAGGACTGCTACTGAATCATACATCAACTCCCAGGGTCAGATTTTCTCTCCTACAGTATAACACCGCTACTTCCAATAACAGTGGCATATGTCACCTGACTTTTTTGGTTTCCATGAACTCTATACCTGCAGAAGAATCTAGACTTAAAATCATGGTACACAAATTATCTATGATGATTAAAAAAAAATTGTAACCGTGCAGCCTATATATGTAATCTTGTGCCCATTACACATGTAGTGGCCATCAGGGGGGAGTGAGTGGTCATCCCCAAGGTGGGGAGAGGGCGAGAGAGGTGTGTTTTGAGTCATATTCAAGTTTCGGTATAACTGCGACATTGTGGGATAGCTGACCAGATGTGGGAGTTCCCAGAAGGACGAAACACGGGACAGTACTTCCTTATTGGGCACCACTTCCCGCAGTTAGATAACATGTAACCATTACTAATAATGTAAATGGAAACTAGACTAATAAACTGTATCAAAAACACACAATCCTAAAATAAATACAAGGAAATACATTAATACTGTATGTATCTAAGAGTAGTGATGAGCACCGGAAATTTTTCGGGTTTTGTGTTTTGGTTTTGGGTTCGGTTCCGCGGCCGTGTTTTGGGTTCGAACGCGTTTTGGCAAAACCTCACCGAATTTTTTTTGTCGGATTCGGGTGTGTTTTGGATTCGGGTGTTTTTTTCAAAAAACCCTAAAAAACAGCTTAAATCATAGAATTTGGGGGTCATTTTGATCCCAAAGTATTATTAACCTCAATAACCATAATTTCCACTCATTTTCAGTCTATTCTGAACACCTCACACCTCACAATATTATTTTTAGTCCTAAAATTTGCACCGAGGTCGCTGGATGACTAAGCTCAGCGACCCAAGTGGCCGACACAAACACCTGGCCCATCTAGGAGTGGCACTGCAGTGTCACGCAGGATGGCCCTTCAAAAAACTACTCCCCAAACAGCACATGACGCAAAGAAGAAAAAAAAGAGGCGCAATGAGGTAGCTGTGTGACTAAGATAAGCGACCCTAGTGGCCGACACAAACACCTGGCCCATCTAGGAGTGGCACTGCAGTGTCACGCAGGATGGCCCTTCCAAAAAACACCCCCCAAACAGCACATGACGCAAAGAAAAAAAGAGGCGCAATGAGGTAGCTGTGTGACTAAGATAAGCGACCCAAGTGGCCGACACAAACACCTGGCCCATCTAGGAGTGGCACTGCAGTGTCACGCAGGATGGCCCTTCCAAAAAACACCCCCCAAACAGCACATGATGCAAAGAAAAAAAGGCGCAATGAGGTAGCTGTGTGACTAAGATAAACGACCCAAGTGGCCGACACAAACACCTGGCCCATCTAGGAGTGGCACTGCAGTGTCACGCAGGATGGCCCTTCCAAAAAACACCCCCCAAACAGCACATGACGCAAAGAAAAAAAGAGGCGCAATGAGGTAGCTGTGTGACTAAGATAAGCGACCCAAGTGGCCGACACAAACACCTGGCCCATCTAGGAGTGGCACTGCAGTGTCAAGCAGGATGGCCCTTCCAAAAACTACTCCCCAAACAGCACATGACGCAAAGAAAAATGAAAGAAAAAAGAGGTGCAAGATGGAATTGTCCTTGGGCCCTCCCACCCACCCTTATGTTGTATAAACAGGACATGCACACTTTAACCAACCCATCATTTCAGTGACAGGGTCTGCCACACGATTGTGACTGAAATGACGGGTTGGTTTGGACCCCCACCAAAAAAGAAGCAATTCATCTCTCCTTGCACAAACTGGCTCTACAGAGGCAAGATGTCCACCTCATCATCATCCTCCGATATATCACCGTGTACATCCCCCTCCTCACAGATTATCAATTCGTCCCCACTGGAATCCACCATCTCAGCTCCCTGTGTACTTTGTGGAGGCAATTGCTGCTGGTCAATGTCTCCACGGAGGAATTGATTATAATTCATTTTAATGAACATCATCTTCTCCACATTTTCTGTATGTAACCTCGTACGCCGATTGCTGACAAGGTGAGCGGCGGCACTAAACACTCTTTCGGAGTACACACTTGTGGGAGGGCAACTTAGGTAGAATAAAGCCAGTTTGTGCAAGGGCCTCCAAATTGCCTCTTTTTCCTGCCAGTATAAGTACGGACTGTCTGACGTGCCTACTTGGATGCGGTCACTCATATAATCCTCCACCATTCTTTCAATGGGGAGAGAATCATATGCAGTGACAGTAGACGACATGTCCGTAATCGTTGTCAGGTCCTTCAGTCCGGACCAGATGTCAGCATCAGCAGTCGCTCCAGACTGCCCTGCATCACCGCCAGCGGGTGGGCTCGGAATTCTGAGCCTTTTCCTCGCACCCCCAGTTGCGGGAGAATGTGAAGGAGGAGATGTTGACAGGTCGCGTTCCGCTTGACTTGACAATTTTGTCACCAGCAGTTCTTTGAACCCCAGCAGACTTGTGTCTGCCGGAAAGAGAGATCCAAGGTAGGTTTTAAATCTAGGATCGAGCACGGTGGACAAAATGTAGTGCTCTGATTTCAACAGATTGACCACCCGTGAATCCTTGTTAAGCGAATTAAGGGCTCCATCCACAAGTCCCACATGCCTAGCGGAATCGCTCTGTGTTAGCTCCTCCTTCAATGTCTCCAGCTTCTTCTGCAAAAGCCTGATGAGGGGAATGACCTGACTCAGGCTGGCAGTGTCTGAACTGACTTCACGTGTGGCAAGTTCAAAAGGTTGCAGAACCTTGCACAACGTTGAAATCATTCTCCACTGCGCTTGAGACAGGTGCATTCCACCTCCTATATCGTGCTCAGTTGTATAGGCTTGAATGGCCTTTTGCTGCTCCTCCAACCTCTGAAGCATATAGAGGGTTGAATTCCACCTCGTTACCACTTCTTGCTTCAGATGATGGCAGGGCAGGTTCAGGCATTTTTGGTGGTGCTCCAGTCTTCTGTACGTGGTGCCTGTACGCCAAAAGTGTCCCGCAATTCTTCTGGCCACCGACAGCATCTCTTGCACGCCCCTCTCGTTTTTTAAATAATTCTGCACCACCAAATTCAAGGTATGTGCAAAACATGGGACGTGCTGGAATTTGCCCATATTTAATGCACACACAATATTGCTGGCGTTGTCCGATGCCACAAATCCACAGGAGAGTCCAATTGGGGTAAGCCATTCTGCGATGATCTTCCTCAGTTGCCGTAAGAGGTTTTTAGCTGTGTGCGTATTCTGGAAAGCGGTGATACAAAGCGTAGCCTGCCTAGGAAAGAGTTGGCGTTTGCGAGATGCTGCTACTGGTGCTGCCGCTGCTGTTCTTGCAGCGGGAGTCCATACATCTACCCAGTGGGCTGTCACAGTCATATAGTCCTGAGCCTGCCCTGCTCCACTTGTCCACATGTCCGTGGTTAAGTGGACATTGGGTACAACTGCATTTTTTAGGACACTGGTGAGTCTTTTTCTGAGGTCTGTGTACATTTTCGGTATCGCCTGCCTAGAGAAATAGAACCTAGATGGTATTTGGTACCGGGGACACAGTACCTCCAACAAGTCTCTAGTTGGCTCTGCAGTAATGATGGATACCGGAACCACGTTTCTCACCGCCCAGGATGCCAAGGCCTCAGTTATCCGCTTTGCAGCAGGATGACTGCTGTGATATTTCATCTTCATCGCAAAGGACTGTTGGACAGTCAATTGCTTGGTGGAAGTAGTAAAAGTGGTCTTACGAGTACGACTTCCCCTCTGGGATGACCATTGACTCCCAGCAGCAACAACAGCAGCGCCAGCAGCAGTAGGCGTTACACGCAAGGATGCATCGGAGGAATCCCAGGCAGGAGAGGACTCGTCAGAATTGCCAGTGACATGGCCTGCAGGACTATTGGCATTCCTGGGGAAGGAGGAAATTGACACTGAGGGAGTTGGTGGGGTGGTTTGCGTGAGCTTGGTTACAAGAGGAAGGGATTTACTGGTCAGTGGACTGCTTCCGCTGTCGCCCAAAGTTTTTGAACTTGTCACTGACTTATGATGAATGCGCTGCAGGTGACGTATAAGGGAGGATGTTCCGAGGTGGTTAACGTCCTTACCCCTACTTATTACAGCTTGACAAAGGCAACACACGGCTTGACAAATGTTGTCCGCATTTCTGTTGAAATACTTCCACATCGAAGAGCTGATTTTTTTGGTATTTTCACCAGGCATGTCAATGGCCCTATTCCTCCCACGGACAACAGGTGTCTCCCCGGGTGCCTGACTTAAACAAACCACCTCACCATCAGAATCCTCCTGGTCAATTTCCTCCCCAGCGCCAGCAACACCCATATCCTCCTCATCCTGGTGTACTTCAACACTGACATCTTCAATCTGACTATCAGGAACTGGACTGCGGGTGCTCCTTCCAGCACTTGCAGGGGGCGTGCAAATGGTGGAAGGCGCATGCTCTTCACGTCCAGTGTTGGGAAGGTCAGGCATCGCAAACGACACAATTGGACTCTCCTTGTGGATTTGTGATTTCGAAAAACGCACAGTTCTTTGCTGTGCTTTTGCCAGCTTGAGTCTTTTCATTTTTCTAGCGAGAGGCTGAGTGCTTCCATCCTCATGTGAAGCTGAACCACTAGCCATGAACATAGGCCAGGGCCTCAGCCGTTCCTTGCCACTCCGTGTGGTAAATGGCATATTGGCAAGTTTACGCTTCTCCTCCGACAATTTTATTTTAGATTTTTGAGTCCTTTTTTTACTGATATTTGGTGTTTTGGATTTGACATGCTCTGTACTATGACATTGGGCATCGGCCTTGGCAGACGACTTTGATGGCATATCATCGTCTCGGCCATGACTAGTGGCAGCAGCTTCAGCACGAGGTGGAAGTCGATCTTGATCTTTCCCTATTTTTGGAACCTCAACATTTTTGTTCTCCATATTTTAATAGGCACAACTAAAAGGCACCTCAGGTAAACAATGGAGATGGATGGATACTAGTATACTTATGGATGGACGAGCGACTGCCGACACAGAGGTAGCTACAGCCGTGGACTACCGTACTGCGTCTGCTGCTAATATAGACTGGATGATAATGATATAAAAAATATATATATATCACTACTGCAGCTGGACAGGTATATATTATATAATGACGGACCTGCTGGACACTGTCAGCACTGCAGACTCCTAAAGTAAGCTACTAGTATCAAGAAGATAGAAAAAAAAAAACACCACAGGTAGGTGGTATACAATTATGGATGGACGAGCGACTGCCGACACAGAGGTAGCTACAGCCGTGGACTACCGTACTGCGTCTGCTGCTAATATAGACTGGATGATAATGATATAAAAAATATATATATATCACTACTGCAGCCGGACAGGTATATATTATATAATGACGGACCTGCTGGACACTGTCAGCACTGCAGACTCCTAAAGTAAGCTACTAGTATCAAGAAGATAGAAAAAAAAAAACACAACAGGTAGGTGGTATACAATTATGGATGGACGAGCGACTGCCGACACAGAGGTAGCTACAGCCGTGGACTACCGTACTGCGTCTGCTGCTAATATAGACTGGATGATAATGATATAAAAAATATATATATATCACTACTGCAGCCGGACAGGTATATATTATATAATGACGGACCTGCTGGACACTGTCAGCATGTCACGAACCGGTCTCTTACCTTTGCGGGTTCTGGGGTTCATCCATTGCCAGTGCGGTTGCTCACGGTGCTGTGCGCCCGTGTGGGGACGCGCCGTGATCGGTGGCACAGGTAATGCAGAATCTGGGAACTGTGAGTGCGGGGACCAAATGGCCTAAGGCACTGCGGTGTGTCTGCTGTATAGGAGGTGGCCATGTTGGAGACCAAATAGGTAATACAGAGCACTTGTGAAAACACCTGTGGGCAGGTGTAAGCCAATCCCGTGCTTGTGCTGCCTTTAAGTAGGCTGGGATTATGTTACTCTGGGCCAGTGCTTTGTTGTATCAACGCTGTGCTCTAGCTCTGAGCTCTCTCCGTGCATTCCTGTGTGATTCCCGTGGTCCAGATATCGCCTCCGTTCCCAGAGGTCCGTCTGCAGCCTTCACTGCTGAAAGATCCACCGGCTCTCCGCTGTGCTGTCAGTTAATTGCTCACCTACTGGAAACAGTTGAATTCCCAGAGTCTTGCATGAGGTTACCTTGTCGGCCTACCATTCAAAGTTTGGAGGATTCCATTTCCCTCAGCTGTTCGTTTGTTCAACTCTGCATTTAACCCATTCATCACCTTGTCATCTACTACAGTTTCACAGTGATCTCCGGAACCCGCAAGTAACCCTATTCAGTACTTTATATTTGCTATGTTGTCATAACAAGGATAATTCTTCACAGTCTCTCAGTTAACTCTCAAAACTCCATTGCAAATCCTTACAGTTATTTCTTCATGTCTGCATTATCCAGTTAATCACATTCTGCAGTTCAGCATCAAAGCTTGTTTATATTTGGACAATTCAACATTTATTCATCAGCTTGTTTTATATACAGTACCATGAACATTTCTTTTATTTGTCTTTGAGATTTATCCTGCATATTATTTCTGCCATTCCTGCAATACTTCAGTATGATATGATGATTAACAACTTGTCATTTAACTCTTTACTGGAATTGTTAATTTCAATAAATATATGGAATGGAACTTTCTTCGTCCTCCCTGCTTTCTTCATACCCCAGCACCTACACCTGTGGTTGGTCCCGGGTTAACGGATTCACAAAAACACCCGGACCTGACACAGCACTGCAGACTCCTAAAGTAAGCTACTAGTATCAAGAAGATAGAAAAAAAAAAACACAACAGGTAGGTGGTATACAATTATGGATGGACGAGCGACTGCCGACACAGAGGTAGCTACAGCCGTGGACTACCGTACTGCGTCTGCTGCTATAATAGACTGGATGATAATGATATAAAAAATATATATATATCACTACTGCAGCCGGACAGGTATATATTATATAATGACGGACCTGCTGGACACTGTCAGCACTGCAGACTCCTAAAGTTAACTACTAGTATGAAGAAGATAGAAAAAAAAAAACCCACCACAGGTAGGTATACAATTATGGACGAGCGACTGCCGACACAGAGGTAGCTACAGCCGTGGACTACCGTACTGCGTCTGCTGCTAGTATAGACTGGATGATAATGATATAAAAAATATATATATATCACTACTGCAGGAAAGGTATATATTATATAATGACGGACCTGCTGGACACTGTCAGCAGAATGCGTTTATAGAATAAAAACACCACACGACGAGTGTTTAACTTTTTCAGGCAGACAATCACAATATACTGGTGGTCACTGGTCACTGGTCAGTCACACTGGCAGTGGCACTCTGGCAGCAAAAGTGTGCACTGTTAAATATATGTACTCCTGCTATAACTGCTCCCCAGTCTCCCCCACAATTAAGCTGTGTGAGCAGTGAGCACTCAGCACAGTCAGATATACATAGATGATGCAGCACACTGAGGCTGAGCACAGATATGGTATACTGTGTCACTGTGTATCGTTTTTTTTTCAGGCAGAGAACGGATTATATTAAATAATAATAAAACTGCACTGGTGGTCACTGGTCAGTCACTAGTAAACTCTGCACTCTCTGAGTACTCCTAAGCTCCAGTAAATCAAGTGTCTCACTCTCACTATCTATTTCTATTCTAAACGGAGAGGACGCCAGCCACGTCCTCTCCCTATCAATCTCAATGCACGTGTGAAAATATAGAGATGTGCACTTGAAATTTTTCGGGTTTTGTGTTTTGGTTTTGGGTTCGGTTCCGCGGCCGTGTTTTGGGTTCGACCGCGTTTTGGCAAAACCTCACCGAATTTTTTTTGTCGGATTCGGGTGTGTTTTGGATTCAGGTGTTTTTTTCAAAAAACCCTAAAAAACCGCTTAAATCATAGAATTTGGGGGTCATTTTGATCCCAAAGTATTATTAACCTCAATAACCATTATTTCCACCCTTTTTTAGTCTATTCTGAATACCTCACACCTCACAATATTATTTTTAGTCCTAAAATTTGCACCGAGGTCGCTGGATGACTAAGCTAAGCGACCCTAGTGGCCGACACAAACACCGGGCCCATCTAGGAGTGGCACTGCAGTGTCACGCAGGATGGCCCTTCCAAAAAACACTCCCCAAACAGCACATGACGCAAAGAAAAAAAGAGGCGCAAGAGGTAGCTGTGTGAGTAAGATAAGCGACCCTAGTGGCCGACACAAACACCGGGCGCATCTAGGAGTGGCACTGCAGTGTCACGCAGGATGGCCCTTCCAAAAAACACTCCCCAAACAGCACATGACGCAAAGAAAAAAAGAGGCGCAATGAGGTAGCTGTGTGAGTAAGATAAGCGACCCTAGTGGCCGACACAAACACCGGGCCCATCTAGGAGTGGCACTGCAGTGTCACGCAGGATGGCCCTTCCAAATAACACTCCCCAAACAGCACATGACGCAAAGAAAAAAAGAGGCGCAATGAGGTAGCTGTGTGAGTAAGATAAGCGACCCTAGTGGCCGACACAAACACCGGGCCCATCTAGGAGTGGCACTGCAGTGTCACGCAGGATGGCCCTTCCAAAAAACACTCCCCAAACAGCACATGACGCAAAGAAAAAAAGAGGCGCAATGAGGTAGCTGTGTGAGTAAGATAAGCGACCCTAGTGGCCGACACAAACACCGGGCCCATCTAGGAGTGGCACTGCAGTGTCACGCAGGATGGCCCTTCCAAAAAACACTCCCCAAACAGCACATGACGCAAAGAAAAATTAAAGAAAAAAGAGGTGCAAGATGGAATTGTCCTTGGGCCCTCCCACCCACCCTTATGTTGTATAAACAGGACATGCACACTTTAACCAACCCATCATTTCAGTGACAGGGTCTGCCACACGACTGTGACTGAAATGACGGGTTGGTTTGGACCCCCACCAAAAAAGAAGCAATTAATCTCTCCTTGCACAAACTGGCTCTACAGAGGCAAGATGTCCACCTCATCATCATCCTCCGATATATCACCGTGTACATCCCCCTCCTCACAGATTATCAATTCGTCCCCACTGGAATCCACCATCTCAGCTCCCTGTGTACTTTGTGGAGGCAATTGCTGCTGGTCAATGTCTCCACGGAGGAATTGATTATAATTCATTTTAATGAACATCATCTTCTCCACATTTTCTGGAAGTAACCTCGTACGCCGATTGCTGACAAGGTGAGCGGCGGCACTAAACACTCTTTCGGAGTACACACTTGTGGGAGGGCAACTTAGGTAGAATAAAGCCAGTTTGTGCAAGGGCCTCCAAATTGCCTCTTTTTCCTGCCAGTATAAGTACGGACTGTGTGACGTGCCTACTTGGATGCGGTCACTCATATAATCCTCCACCATTCTTTCAATGGGGAGAGAATCATATGCAGTGACAGTAGACGACATGTCCGTAATCGTTGACAGGTCCTTCAGTCCGGACCAGATGTCAGCATCAGCAGTCGCTCCAGACTGCCCTGCATCACCGCCAGCGGGTGGGCTCGGAATTCTGAGCCTTTTCCTCGCACCCCCAGTTGCGGGAGAATGTGAAGGAGGAGATGTTGACAGGTCGCGTTCCGCTTGACTTGACAATTTTCTCACCAGCAGGTCTTTGAACCCCAGCAGACTTGTGTCTGCCGGAAAGAGAGATCCAAGGTAGGTTTTAAATCTAGGATCGAGCACGGTGGCCAAAATGTAGTGCTCTGATTTCAACAGATTGACCACCCGTGAATCCTTGTTAAGCGAATTAAGGGCTCCATCCACAAGTCCCACATGCCTAGCGGAATCGCTCCGTGTTAGCTCCTCCTTCAATGTCTCCAGCTTCTTCTGCAAAAGCCTGATGAGGGGAATGACCTGACTCAGGATGGCAGTGTCTGAACTGACTTCACGTGTGGCAAGTTCAAAGGGCAGCAGAACCTTGCACAACGTTGAAATCATTCTCCACTGCGCTTGAGACAGGTGCATTCCACCTCCTATATCGTGCTGAATTGTATAGGCTTGAATGGCCTTTTGCTGCTCCTCCAACCTCTGAAGCATATATAGGGTTGAATTCCACCTCGTTACCACTTCTTGCTTCAGATGATGGCAGGGCAGGTTCAGGCGTTTTTGGTGTTGCTCCAGTCTTCTGTACGTGGTGCCTGTACGCCGAAAGTGTCCCGCAATTCTTCTGGCCACCAACAGCATCTCTTGCACGCCCCTGTCATTTTTAAAAAAATTCTGCACCACCAAATTCAAGGTATGTGCAAAACATGGGACGTGCTGGAATTTGCCCAGATTTAATGCGCACACAATATTGCTGGCGTTGTCCGATGCCACAAATCCACAGGAGAGTCCAATTGGGGTAAGCCATTCCACGATGATCTTCCTCAGTTGCCGTAAGAGGTTTTCAGCTGTGTGCGTATTCTGGAAACCGGTGATACAAAGCGTAGCCTGCCTAGGAAAGAGTTGGCGTTTGCGAGATGCTGCTACTGGTGCCGCCGCTGCTGTTCTTGCGGCGGGAGTCCATTCATCTACCCAGTGGGCTGTCACAGTCATATAGTCCTGACCCTGCCCTGCTCCACTTGTCCACATGTCCGTGGTTAAGTGGACATTGGGTACAACTGCATTTTTTAGGACACTGGTGACTCTTTTTCTGAGGTCTGTGTACATTTTCGGTATCGCCTGCCTAGAGAAATGGAACCTAGATGGTATTTGGTACCGGGGACACAGTACCTCCAACAAGTCTCTAGTTGGCTCTGCAGTAATGATGGATACCGGAACCACGTTTCTCACCACCCAGGATGCCAAGGCCTCAGTTATCCGCTTTGCAGCAGGATGACTGCTGTGATATTTCATCTTCCTCGCAAAGGACTGTTGGACAGTCAATTGCTTGGTGGAAGTAGTAAACAACAGCAGCGCCAGCAGCAGTAGGCGTTACACGCAAGGATGCATCGGAGGAATCCCAGGCAGGAGAGGACTCGTCAGAATTGCCAGTGACATGGCCTGCAGGACTATTGGCATTCCTGGGGAAGGAGGAAATTGACACTGAGGGAGTTGGTGGGGTGGTTTGCGTGAGCTTGGTTACAAGAGGAAGGGATTTACTGGTCAGTGGACTGCTTCCGCTGTCGCCCAAAGTTTTTGAACTTGTCACTGACTTATGATGAATGCGCTGCAGGTGACGTATAAGGGAGGATGTTCCGAGGTGGTTAACGTCCTTACCCCTACTTATTACAGCTTGACAAAGGCAACACACGGCTTGACAAATGTTGTCCGCATTTCTGTTGAAATACTTCCACACCGAAGAGCTGATTTTTTTGGTATTTTCACCAGGCATGTCAACGGCCATATTCCTCCCACGGACAACAGGTGTCTCCCCGGGTGCCTGACTTAAACAAACCACCTCACCATCAGAATCCTCCTTGTCAATTTCCTCCCCAGCGCCAGCAACACCCATATCCTCCTCATCCTGGTGTACTTCAACACTGACATCTTCAATCTGACTATCAGGAACTGGACTGCGGGTGCTCCTTCCAGCACTTGCAGGGGGCGTGCAAATGGTGGAAGGCGCATGCTCTTCACGTCCAGTGTTGGGAAGGTCAGGCATCGCAACCGACACAATTGGACTCTCCTTGTGGATTTGGGATTTCGAAGAACGCACAGTTCTTTGCGGTGCTTTTGCCACCTTGAGTCTTTTCATTTTTCTAGCAAGAGGCTGAGTGCTTCCATCCTCATGTGAAGCTGAACCACTAGCCATGAACATAGGCCAGGGCCTCAGCCGTTCCTTGCCACTCCGTGTGGTAAATGGCATATTGGCAAGTTTACGCTTCTCCTCCGACAATTTTATTTTAGATTTTGGAGTCCTTTTTTTACTGATATTTGGTGTTTTGGATTTTACATGCTCTGTACTATGACATTGGGCATCGGCCTTGGCAGACGACGTTGCTGGCATTTCATCGTCTCGACCATGACTAGTGGCAGCAGCTTCAGCACGAGGTGGAAGTGGATCTTGATCTTTCCCTAATTTTGGAACCTCAACATTTTTGTTCTCCTTTTTTTAATAGGCACAACTAAAAGGCACCTCAGGTAAACAATGGAGATGGATGGATACTAGTATACTTATGGATGGACAAGCGACTGCCGACACAGAGGTAGCTACAGCCGTGGACTACCGTACTGTGTCTGCTGCTAATATAGACTGGATGATAATGAGATGAAATCAATATATATATAATATCACTAGTACTGCAGCCGGACTGGTATATAATATATATTTATTATGTAATGACTGATGACGGACCTGCTGGACACTGTCAGCTCAGCAGCACCGCAGACTGCTACAGTAAGCTACTATAGTAGTATGTATAAAGAAGAAAGAAAAAAAAAAACCACGGTTAGGTGGTATACAATTATGGATGGACCAGCGACTGCCGACACAGAGGTAGCTACAGCCGTGGACTACCGTACTGTGTCTGCTGCTAATATAGACTGGATGATAATGAGATGAAATCAATATATATATATATATATAATATCACACTAGTACTGCAGCCGGACAGGTAGATATATTTATTATGTAATGACTGATGACGGACCTGCTGGACACTGTCAGCTCAGCAGCACCGCAGACTGCTACAGTAAGCTACTTTAGTAGTATGTATAAAGAAGAAAGAAAAAAAAAAACCACGGGTAGGTGGTATACAATTATGGATGGACCAGCGACTTCCGACACAGAGGTAGCTACAGCCGTGGACTACCGTACTGTGTCTGCTGCTAATATAGACTGGATGATAATGAGATGAAATCAATATATATATATATAATATCACTAGTACTGCAGCCGGACAGGTATATAATATATATTTATTATGTAATGACTGATGACGGACCTGCTGGACACTGTCAGCTCAGCAGCACCGCAGACTGCTACAGTAAGCTACTATAGTAGTATGTATAAAGAAGAAAAAAAAAAAAAAAACACGGGTAGGTGGTATACAATTATGGATGGACCAGCGACTGCCGACACAGAGGTAGCTACAGCCGTGGACTACCGTACTGTGTCTGCTGCTAATATAGACTGGATGATAATGAGATGAAATCAATATATATATATATATAATATCACACTAGTACTGCAGCCGGACAGGTAGATATATTTATTATGTAATGACTGATGACGGACCTGCTGGACACTGTCAGCTCAGCAGCACCGCAGACTGCTACAGTAAGCTACTATAGTAGTATGTATAAAGAAGAAAGAAAAAAAAAAACACGGGTATGTGGTATACAATTATGGATGGACCAGCAACTGCCGACACAGAGGTAGCTACAGCCGTGGACTACCGTACTGTGTCTGCTGCTAATATAGACTGGATGATAATGAGATGAAATCAATATATATATATATAATATCACTAGTACTGCAGCCGGACAGGTATGTAATATATATTTATTATGTAATGACTGATGACGGACCTGCTGGACACTGTCAGCTCAGCAGCACCGCAGACTGCTACAGTAAGCTACTATAGTAGTATGTATAAAGAAGAAAGAGAAAAAAAAAACCACGGGTAGGTGGTATACAATTATGGATGGACCAGCAACTGCCGACACAGAGGTAGCTACAGCCGTGGACTACCGTACTGTGTCTGCTGCTAATATAGACTGGATGATAATGAGATGAAATCAATATATATATATATATATATAATATCACTAGTACTGCAGCCGGACAGGTATATAATATATATTTATTATGTAATGACTGATGACGGACCTGCTGGACACTGTCAGCTCAGCAGCACCGCAGACTGCTACAGTAAGCTACTATAGTAGTATGTATAAAGAAGAAAGAAAAAAAAAACCACGGGTAGGTGGTATACAATTATGGATGGACCAGCGACTGCCGACACAGAGGTAGCTACAGCCGTGGACTACCGTACTGTGTCTGCTGCTAATATAGACTGGATGATAATGAGATGAAATCAATATATATATATATATATATAATATCACTAGTACTGCAGCCGGACAGGTATATAATATATATTTATTATGTAATGACTGATGACGGACCTGCTGGACACTGTCAGCTCAGCAGCACCGCAGACTGCTACAGTAAGCTACTATAGTAGTATGTATAAAGAAGAAGAAAGAAAAAGAAAAAAAAACGGGTAGGTGGTATACAATATTATATATATATTATATACAATTATATATATATATTATATATATTAAACTGGTGGTGATTATTAAACTGGTGGTCAGGTCACTGGTCACACTATCAGCAACTTGCAAGTAGTACTCCTAAGCAGACAATCACAATATATATTATACTGGTGGTCAGTGTGGTCACAATGGCAGTGTGGCACTCTGGCAGCAAGTCCTGCTCTCAGACTCTAACTGCTCCCCACTGTCAGTGTCTCCCCCACAAGTCAGATATACATTATACAGTCACACTATCTATCTATCACTTCAGCAAGTAGTAGTACTCCTCCTAATGCTCCCCAAAATTACTACTGTGTCTCTCTCTACTCTAGTCTCACTCTCTTCTCTATAAACGGAGAGGACGCCAGCCACGTCCTCTCCCTATGAATCTCAATGCACGTGTGAAAATGGCGGTGACGCGCGGCTCCTTATATAGAATCCGAGTCTCGCGATAGAATCCGAGCCTCGCGAGAATCCGACAGCGGGATGATGACGTTCGGGCGCGCTCGGGTTAACCGAGCAAGGCGGGAAGATCCGAGTCGCTCGGCCCCGTGTAAAAAAAACTGAAGTTCGGGCGGGTTCGGATTCCGAGGAACCGAACCCGCTCATCTCTAGTGAAAATGGCGGCGACGCGCGGCTCCTTATATAGAATCCGAGTCTCGCGATAGAATACGAGCCTCGCGAGAATCCGACAGCGGGATGATGACGTTCGGGCGCGCTCGGGTTAGCCGAGCAAGGCGGGAAGATCCGAGTCTGCCTCGGACCCGTGTAAAAAGCGTGAAGTTCGGGGGGGTTCGGTTTCCGAGAAACCGAACCCGCTCATCACTATCTAAGAGACAGAAATCGCACAGCGGGCGATTATGGAATGACTGCGCATGCGTATGCACCGCAATGCACAGGCGCAACGCCAAACAGCGATAGAATGGTGTGAAAATTTTGATCGCTAGGCGTATGCAAGGTGATTGACAGGAACTGGACGTTTGGGGGCGGTAACTGGCCATTTTCTGGGAATGTCAGGAAAAACACAGGCGTGCCCAAGTGTTTTCAGGGCGGGTGTGTGACGTCAGCTCCGGCCCCGATCAGCCTGATTCTATTGCATTGTAGGAGTAAGTCCTGGGCTACGCACACACTGCACAGACTGTAAAAATCATTTGATGGTGAATAAGTTGCGAACGGATTTGCAGCAGTCCGCTGTCTGGAAAAGTTTTTGCACGGCGTACGCATGCATTTGCACACCTGCATGGGGCAGTTTTTCACTCTAAATGGGCAGCAGCTATCTGAACGCATATCTCTGCAAAAACGCAGAGGAGCGTTCAGGTCTGCATCCGGCCCTATATTTGGTGTTATAATAGCCAGAGAAGCACCAAAACTCAGTTTTCTATGATCTTATAAACAAGATATTATGGGGGGTATGCAATTGGTATCCGGACTCCAGATCGACAGCAGAAAGGTCGACAAACCTTAGGTCGACGCCAATTGGTCGACAAACCTTAGGTCGACATGGACAAAAGGTCGACATGGACAAAAGGTCGACATGAGTTTTTCACGATTTTTTTCTTTTTTGGAACCTTTTCATACTTAACGATCCACGTGGACTACGATTGGAACGGTAATCTGTGCCGAGCGAAGGCACCATGCCCGAAGCATGGCGAGCGAAGCGAGCCATGCGAGGGGACGCGGTGCACTAATTGGGGTTCCCGGTCACTCTACGAAGAAAACGAGAAAAAAAACCTCATGTCGACCTTTTTCCACGTCGACCTTTTTCCTGTCGACCTTTTGTCCATGTCGACCTACGGTGTGTCGACCAATTGGCGTCGACCTAATGTTTGTCGACCTTTTTGCTGTCGATCCTGAGTCCCAGACCCATGCAATTAGCTCTGTTTTTTTCACTTAGGCGAACAAAAACTGAGCTTTTCAATATTTTTAGGGTGAATGGGGATTCGCCCTATGCAATATCAGGGCCAGATTTTTGCCTAGGTGAAAAATGCAGCGGGGTGATAAACACATGGATTGGCGAATCCACGTGTTTTCCGTCTAAAACGCGGGCCATTTTCGACGATTTTGAGGCATTTTTTCGCCAAATTCTTTTTCACTTAAAAAAAAAAGTAAAAATGCGTTGGCGAAAAATGCCTTTAAAATGGATGAAAATGGCCCAAATTGAATACTCAGTGGGGCGAATTCATTAGCTCCGAAATGATCAGAGCTAATTGCATACCCCCCTATATCTCCGTAACTAAAATCATAGGGGAGAAAATGGGACAAAGAGAGAAAGTTTACCCCTCTAGAAGCATGTGATAATGGTGGTGTAAGGCAAAATACTGTATGAGTGAAAGTAATATAATAAACAGCGTATAACACAGATTAAAAGACCTAAAACTATTCTTGATATATATATATATATATATATATATATACATATACTGTGTATATATATATATATATATATATATATATAGATAGATATACTGTATATATATATATATATATATATATATATAAAAGACACAACAGTATCCTTATCTTGCGCTAAGCTGGGAGCAGCACAACGGGAGAGATCCCTGTTGAAAGACCTCAATAACGTACAAGATATAAAACAATTTCCCAAGTGCGCTTAAATAAAACGTATTTACAATGGTTCTTCCAGTGTTATTTCCGTAGATGTGAATTGTATACTGGAGAAAGTTTTGTATCTGGGGACCTGTAACAGACACCCCTCACCAGATAGTCACCCAAACAAGAGGCCCAAGGCCAATTAGTAAAAAATTATTTTAATAGCATACATTTGAACAAATAAAAATTTTACATAAAATCCATCATGTAATGTTCACAAAAATGTATTTTGTTAAAAATGATAATGTCAGAAAGTATAACCAATACGTTTGTTGTGTAGTATTAACTCTAGATACTCCCTCACCTTTTACAAGGTGCAAGCTCGAGAGGGAGTATCTTCACAAACTAGGTTGGAGACTTCTGGTTTAAAAAGGAGAAAAATATTTTAGGAAGCTAGTAACAAGATATAAGCTTATCTTAGTAAGGAGGGTCTTTTTCTCCACATACATATTTTTTATATACCATTTTTATAGTTTACCGCATACATTTGTTTTTTTTCTTTTATTACGTATGTATTTATATGTAAAATATTTTCTTATCTCCGCATGTTTCTTAAAAATAAATTTATTGTAACATATTTTTTAACAAAAAATACTTTTTTGTCTCCGTATTTATTATACTAAAGTTTTTCTTTTAAATACATATAATTAAGGAACACCATTGGTTGCCGGAACCCCTACCCACTCACATCCTAATTTAAATCTAAACAGCATCTTACCAATGCTGAACTTTTAGGGGGTGGCTGACGCCCTATAGACTATAAGGGAGTGTTCATAGCTGTCAAATATTGGACCTTTAAGCGTATTTATCACTCTCACTAGGGGCGCTATACTTCCATTACATATATACAGTATATATATATATATATATGAAATGGGGAGATAGGGGTAATGGCGACAAGTGCGGCTAAAAACAGTGGTTTGATGTGCTTAAAATTAAAAGCCAAAAAATTTTATAAAATTATAAAAACAATTTTTTAATATATATGAGAGTAGAAACAGGTTAAAAGAAAAGAAGTTTAAAATACAAGAACATTTTTTTTCATATAAAAGACCATATGAAAAATTTATAAAAGGATAGGAATTCAGACTTGACTTGAAGTCAGTGGGTGGTCAGTACAGGTCCAACGCGTTTCATCTCATCAGACTTCTTCAAGGGGTCCTATACCAGTGTTGTATTTTTAGGGTTTGGCTGACACCATTTGATAAGGTTACGTGGGCTCTTAATTTTTTTATTGCAACATATTAGTCGTTTACATAGTCTTACTGAGATTTCACCTCACAAGTGGCGCTGTACTATCTCTTTTTGCATATATATATATATATATATATATATATATATATATATACACACATTTATTTATTGCCAGTTATTTATATAGCGCATGTACATTCCGCAGTGCTTTACATGGAATATTTGTCCAGTAATATCATTCCCTGACCCAGTGGAGCTTACCATCTATTTTCCCTACATGCACAACGGGGCGTATTTAGGGGTCATGGCACCCCTAGGCATAACAGTAATGGCTTCCCCCTCTGCCTAAATTTATTTTCATTGATTGGTTATAACTTAAGCCCACATTTAATGATTGCCAACTTAATATAAGAAGAAGAAAGCCATGAACTATAACATTTCAGGGTTTTTTAAATTATGTATGCATATTTACTAAGTAGGACAGCTTACAGGGGCAGTATGTACATGTCCTACCCTTTTACACTCCACTCAAGATCCCGTATGGTACAGTAGAGTTGAAATATTTTACAGTTACTGGTAAATTTTGGTCTGACAGTACCAACACAAGCATCCAAGTGCGGCCCTCCAACCGGTGACAACCCTAGGCACGTGTGGCACTTGCCTAATTGTTAAAATAATAAATGACTCAGATGTCCACTGGTGCTAATAACAGAAAAAAGGCGTTCTAAAATCTGACTCCAATGTGAACATAGCTTCAATGAGAAAAGAAACAAAACAGAGTGTGAAGACTTAGTTGAGGATCTGCTTTCTGCCATTTGTGCAGTGCATCGGTCAGGCGATGAGAGTCCTCAGGCAGTGGTACAGTGAAATCAGACAAGGGATGCTTCTGCTGTCAGCCCTATCCTGCTAGACTATCACAAGGACACTTGAAAGGATCTAAAAGCATTTGGCCTTGAAAAGTACAATTAGGCCTCAGCACGGGGGAGATTACTAGGGAATTATTTAAAAATTATAGTGAGTGAAATCACTGTCCATTTGGGAAGACTTCTAACGGGGGCTACTACGGTTCTCTCATTAGTGGCTCCCCTGGGTGTCACTACGCTACACTGCTGCAGCACCGGGGGTATACTAGTATTTTTGTACAGCTTCTTGTATTAATTATTATTATTATTATTACACGGTTTATCCCATTATTACTATTGCATTGCCTATTTAATCATTACACAGGCTATTACCTCCTTGTTATTATACAGATTATTTCATTATTACACAGTATTATTATTATTTCACAAAACACTTATTACACAATTTACTGTATTATTTTAATTACACGGTTCAATCCATTATTACTATTAAAGTGCTTATTTCATTATTACACAGATTATTACTCTCTCTTTTTTTGCATAGTTTATTATAATAATATTATCAGCAAGGTTACAGCATTATTATTTATTACCAGTTATTTATATAGCGCACACATATTCCGCAGCGCTTCACAGAGAATATTTGCCCATTCACACCAGTCCCTGCCCCAGTGGAGCTTACTTACTTACTTACTCTATATTCCCTACCACATGTACACACAGACACACACACACACTAGGGTTAATATTGTTGGGAGCTAATTGACCTACCAGTATATTTTTGGATTGTGGTAGGAAACTGGAGTACCCAGAGGAAACCCACGCAAGTACGGGGAGAATATACAAACTCCACACAGTTAGGGCCATGGTGGGAATTGAACCCATGACCTCAGTGCTGTAAGGCAGTAATGCTAACCATTACACCATCCGTACATTATGGTGGGAATGTCTGCATTTTGTGGAGGTCACTTACATAGCACAAACAGTTTTGCCCTTATTACCTCCTCCCAGCTTCTCTACCAGTTATGCATGGGTTTGTACCACCTGTGTGGTGGGGCAGAATTTTGCATGGGCTGTGATTTACCTTTATAAACAAGACTAAACTTGTACGTGTTCTACCCAAGCTATGTGCTGTATGTACACTATTACTTAAGGGCCCTACACATTTAGCGATCCGCCGCCGAGCTTCCCGACGGCGGATATGGGCGACCCGGCGGCAGGGGGGGAGTGAAGTTTATTCACTCCCCCCGTCACCCGGCTCTATAGCAGCACAGGCAAATATGGACGAGAACGTCCATATTGGCCTGCATGCACAGGCGACGGGGCACCAGCGATGAACGAGTGTGGGGCCGCACATTGTTCATCGCTGGAGCCTCCACACTGAAAGATATGAACGTTATCTTGTCCATTAATGAACAAGATCGTTCATATCTTTGGCTATTATCACCCAGTGTGTAGGGCCTATTAGAGTGTAAGCCTTTTCTCCCAGGATTCTCGTTATGTCTGCAGTACGGCCAGGATTTGCCTGAGCCTTATCTGGAAATCATTTACCAAACACCCTTGATGCACTGTGGAAAGTCTATCCGCCCTGCACCAGAGCCCATTGCAGAGGAGGAATAGGTTGGATACCTCTTTAATTAATTTGTTTCTGGCACAATACTAATGAGGCAGCCGCACAGACCAACAGGTCACTAACTTACAGCAGGTATGAGAAAAGCAGGAGAAACACTAAGGGGTAGGGGGTCCACAGCAATCTCTGCTGGACCCCAGTGGGTTAGGACTCGGAGATAGGAACCAATGACCCTAATTATGCATTATTGCAGCCATCATGACATATAGTGCTCTGTTACCTGGTTCTGTACGTCTGCGCGGCCATACATATTCCGGTCGCATCTCCTATGGATGTGACCGCAATGTGATTGACAGGCAAGGCCGTTGTGGGGGCGGACTTTTGGCACTGCGGGGGCGACGCCAGGAAAACCGGGATGGGACACAACTTTTTTTTGGGGTGGCTGCATGACGTCATACACAGTTGGTCCGGAAAAATAATGTCCACTGACCCCCTGGCTGCGCTGCCAGGGTTCAACCTTAGATCCGATGCGTTCGTGCATCAGGAGGCGGCCCCACACACACTGGGTGGCCCTCAGCATGTGTAGAGATTAATGCAGATCTGGCTGCGTGTGCAGCCCAGCGTCTGTAGTACGTTGAATTGTCTTTCTCTAACGTCCTAAGTGGATGCTGGGGACTCCGTAAGGACCATGGGGATAGCGGCTCCGCAGGAGACTGGGCACATCTAAAGAAAGCTTTAGGACTATCTGGTGTGCACTGGCTCCTCCCCCTATGACCCTCCTCCAAGCCCCAGTTAGATCTCTGTGCCCGAACGAGAAGGGTGCACACTAGGGGCTCTCCTGAGCTTCTTAGTGAAAGTTTTAGTTTAGGTTTTTTATTTTCAGTGAGACCTGCTGGCAACAGGCTCACTGCATCGAGGGACTAAGGGGAGAAGAAGCGAACTCACCTGCGTGCAGAGTGGATTGGGCTTCTTAGGCTACTGGACATTAGCTCCAGAGGGACGATCACAGGCCCAGCTTGGATGGGTCCCAGAGCCGCGCCGCCGGCCCCCTTACAGAGCCAGAAGGCAGAAGAGGTCCGGAAAATCGGCGGCAGAAGACGTCCTGTCTTCAACAAGGTAGCGCACAGCACTGCAGCTGTGCGCCATTGCTCTCAGCACACTTCACACTCCGGTCACTGAGGGTGCAGGGCGCTGGGGGGGCGCCCTGAGACGCAATAATAAACACCTTGGATGGCAAAAAATGCATCACCTATAGCTCCTGGGCTATATGGATGCATTTAACCCCTGCCAAAATACATAAAAAAACGGGAGATAAGGCCGCCGATAAGGGGGCGGAGCCTATCTCCTCAGCACACTGGCGCCATTTTCCCTCACAGCTCCGTTGGAGGGAAGCTCCCTGGCTCTCCCCTGCAACAGAAAGGGTTAAAAAAAGAGAGGGGGGCACAAATTAGGCGCAGTATTAACTATACAGCAGCTATAAGGGGGAAAACACTTATATAAGGTTATCCCTGTATATATATATAGCGCTCTGGTGTGTGCTGGCAAACTCTCCCTCTGTCTCCCCAAAGGGCTAGTGGGGTCCTGTCCTCTATCAGAGCATTCCCTGTGTGTGTGCTGTATGTCGGTACTTTTGTGTCGACATGTATGAGGAGAAAAATGATGTGGAGACAGAGCAGATTGCCTGTAATAGTGATGTCACCCCC
The DNA here is from genome assembly GCF_028390025.1 of Pseudophryne corroboree. Lineage (NCBI taxonomy): Eukaryota > Metazoa > Chordata > Amphibia > Anura > Myobatrachidae > Pseudophryne > Pseudophryne corroboree. The sequence goes on from NC_086450.1 coordinate 33,260,634, forward strand.
TAGGGGGTCGACACCTGAGTGGATGAACTGTTGGAAGAAATTACGTGACAGTGTCAGCTCTGTATAAAAGACAGTGGTTGACATGAGACAGCCGGCTACTCAGCTTGTGCCTGTCCAGACGTCTCATAGGCCGTCAGGGGCTCTAAAGCGCCCGTTACTTCAGATGGCAGATATAGACGCCGACACGGATACTGACTCCAGTGTCGACGGTGAAGAGACAAATGTGACTTCCAGTAGGGCCACACGTTACATGATTGAGGCAATGAAAAATGTTTTACACATTTCTGATAATACGAGTACCACCAAAAAGGGGTATTATGTTCGGTGAGGAAAAACTACCTGTAGTTTTCCTGAATCTGAGAAATTAAATGAGGTGTGTGATGATGCGTGGTTTCCCCCGATAACAACTGATAATTTCTAAAATGTTATTGGCATTATATCCTTTCCCGCCAGAGGTTAGGGTGCGTTGGGAAACACCCCCTAGGGTGGATAAAGCGCTCACACGCTTGTAAGGGCTCTATCCTCTCCTGAGATGGCCGCCCTTAAGGATCCTGCTGATAGAAAGCAGGAGGGTATCCTAAAATGTATTTACACACATACTGGTGTTATACTGCGACCAGCAATCGCCTCAGCCTGGATGTGCAGTGCTGGGTTGGCGTGGTCGGATTCCCTGACTGAAAATATTGATACCCTAGATAGGGACAGTATATTTTTGCCTATAGAGCATTTGAAAGATGCATTTCTATATATGCGTGATGCACAGCGGAATATTTGCCGACTGGCATCAAGTCTAAGTGCGTTGTCCATTTCTACCAGTAGAGGGTTATGGACATGTCAGTGGTCAGGTGATGCGTATTCCAAACGGCATTTGGAAGTATTGCCTTATTAATAGGAGGAGTTATTTGGGGTCGGTCTTTCAGACCTGGTGGCCACGGCAACAGCTGGGAAATCCACGTTTGTACCCCAGGTCGCCTCTCAACATGAGAAGACGCCGTATTATCAGGCGCAGTCTTTTCGTGGATAAGCGGGCAAAAGGTTCCTCATTTCTGCCCCGTGACAGAGGGAGAGGAAAAAGGCTGCAGAAATCAGCCAGTTCCCAGGAACAGAAACCCTCTCCCGCCTCTGCCAAGCCCTCAGTATACGCTGGGGCTTTACAAGCAGAATCAGGCACGGTGGGGGGCCCGTCTCAATGAATTTCAGCGCGCAGTGGGCTCACTCGCAAGTAGACCCCTGGATCCTTCAGGTGATATCTCAGGGGTACAAATTAGAATTCGAGACGTCTCCCCCTCGCCGTTTCCTAAAGTCGGCTTTACCGATGTCTCCTTCTGACAGGGAGACAGTTTTGGAAGCCATTCACAAGCTGTATTCCCAGCAGGTGATATTCAAGATACCCCTCCTGCAACAGGGAACGGGGTATTATTCCACACTGTTGTGGTACCGAAGCCGGACGGCTCGGTGAGACCGATTCTAAATCTAAAATCTTTGAACACTTACATACAAAGGTTCAAATTCAAGATTGAGTCACTCAGAGCAGTGATTGCGAACCTGGAAGAAAGGGACTACATGATGTCTCGGGACATCAAGGATGCTTACCTTCATGTCAAAATGTACCCTTCTCACCAAGGGTACCTCAGGTTTATGGTACAGAACTGTCACTATCAGTTCAGACGCTGCCGTATGGATGGTCCACGGCACCCCGGGTCTTTACCAAGGTAATGGCCGAAATGATGATATTCCTTCAAAGGAAGGGAATTTTAGTTATCCCTTACTTGGACAATTCCCTGATAAGGGTAAGATCCAGGGAACAGTTGGAGGTCGGTGTAGCACTATCTCAGGTAGTGTTGCTGCAGCACGGTTGGACTCTCAATATTCCAAAATCGCAGCTGGTTCCGACGACTTGTCTTCTGTTCCTAGGGATGATCCTGGACACAGTCCAGAAAAAGGTGTTTCTCCCGGAGGAGAAAGCCAGGGAGTTATCCGAGCTAGTCAGGAACCTCCTAAAACCGAGCCAAGTCTCAGTGCATCAATGCACAAGGGTTCTGGGTAAAAGGGTGGCTTCCTACGAAGCAATCCCATTCGGCAGATTCCACGCAAGAACTTTCCAGTGGGACCTACTGGACAAATGGTCCGGGTCGCATCTTCAGATGCATCAGCGGATAACCCTGTCACCAAGGACAAGGGTGTCCCTCCTGTGGTGGTTGCAGAGTGCTCATCTTCTAGAGGGCCGCAGATTCGGCATTCAGGACTGGGTCCTGGTAACCACGGATGCCAGCCTGCGAGGCTGGGGAGCAGTCACACAGGGAAGGAATATCCAGGACTTATGGTCAAGCCTGGAGACATCACTTCACATAAATATCCTGAAGCTAAGGGACATTTACAATGCTCTAAGCTTAGCAAGACCTCTGCTTCAAGGTCAGCCGGTGTTGATCCAGTCGGACAACATCACGGCAGTCACCCACGTAAACAGACAGGGTGGCACAAGAAGCAGGACAATGGCAGAAGCTGCAAGGATTCTTCGCTGGGCGGAAAATCATGTGATAGCACTGTCAGCAGTATTCATTCCGGGAGTGGACAACTGGGAAGCAGACTTCCTCAGCACGACCTCCACCCGGGATAGTGGGGACTTCACCCAGAAGTCTTCCACATGATTATAAACCGTTGGGAAAAACTCGACAGGTATTGCGCCAGGTCCAGGGACCCTCAGGTAATAGCTGTAGACGCTCTGGTAACACCGTGGGTGTACCAGTCAGGGTATGTGTTCCCTCCTCTGCCTCTCATACCCAAGGTACTGAGATTGATAAGATGGAGAGGAGTAAGCACTATATTCGTGGCTCCGAATTGGCCAAGAAGGATTTGGTAACCGGAACTTCAAGAGATGCTCACGGAGGATCCGTGGCCTCTACCTCTAAGAAGGGACCTGCTCCAGCAAGGACCCTGTCTGTCCCAAGACTTACCGCGGCTGCGTTTGACGGCATGGCGGTTGAACGCCGGATCCTGAAGGAAAAAAGGCATTCCGGATGAAGTCATCCCTATCCTGATCAAAGCCAGGAAGGATGTAACCGCAAAAACATTATCACCGCAATTGGCGAAAATATGTTGCGTGGTGCGAGGCCAGTAAGGCCCGACGGTGGAAATTCAACTGGGTCGATTCCTACATTTCCTGAAAACAGGAGTGTCTATGGGCCTGAAATTGGGGTCCATTAAGGTTCAAATTTCGGCCCTGTCAATTTTCTTCCAAAAAGAACTAGCTTCAGTCCCTGAAGTTCAGACGTTTGTAAAAGGGGTACTGCATATACAGCCTCCTTTTGTGCCTCCAGTGGCACTTTGGGATCTCAATGTAGTTTTGGGTTCCAAAAGTCACATTGGTTTGAACCACTTAAATCTGTGGAGTTAAAATATCTCACATGGAAAGTGGTCATGCTGTTGGCCCTGGCCTGGGCCAGGCGCATGTCAGAATTGGCGGCTTTATCCTGAAAAAGCCCTTATCTGATGTTCCATTCGGACAGGGCGGAATTGAGGACTCGTCCTCAGTTTCTCCCTAAGGTGGTTTCAGCGTTTCACCTGAACCAACCTATTTGTGGTGCCTGCGGCTACTAGGGACTTGGAGGACTCCAAGTTGCTAGACGTTGTCAGGGCCCTGAAAATATATGTTTCCAGGAGGGCTGGAGTCAGGAAATCTGACTCGCTGTTTATCCTGCATGCACCCAACAAGCTGGGTGCTCCTGCTTCTAAGCAGACTATTGCTCGTTGGATTTGTAGTACAATTCAGCTTGCACATTCTGTGGCAGGCCTGCCACAGCCAAAAATCTGTAATGCCCACTCCACAAGGAAGGTGGGCTCATCTTGGGCGGCTGCCCGAGGGGTCTCGGCTTTACAACTTTGCCGAGCAGCTACTTCGTCAGGAGCAAATACGTTTGTAAAATTCTACAAAATTGATATCCTGGCTGAGGAGGACCTGGAGTTCTCTCATTTGGTGCTGCAGAGTCATCCGCACTCTCCCGCCCGTTTGGGAGCTTTGGTATAATCCCCATGGTCCTTACGGAGTCCCCAGCATCCACTTAGGACGTTAGAGAAAATAAGAATTTACTTACTGATAATTCTATTTCTCATAGTCCGTAGTGGATGCTGGGCGCCCATCCCAAGTGCGGATTGTCTGCAATACTTGTACATAGTTATTGTTACAAAAATCGGGTTATTATTGTTGTGAGCCATCTTTCAGAGGCTCCTCTGTTATCATGCTGTTAACTGGGTTCAGATCACAGGTTATACGGTGTGATTGGTGTGGCTGGTATGAGTCTTACCCGGGATTCAAAATCCTTCCTTATTGTGTACGCTCGTCCGGGCACAGTATCCTAACTGAGGCTTGGAGGAGGGTCATAGGGGGAGGAGCCAGTGCACACCAGATAGTCTTAAAGCTTTCTTTAGATGTGCCCAGTCTCCTGCGGAGCCGCTATCCCCATGGTCCTTACGGAGTCCCCAGCATCCACTACGGACTATGAGAAATAGAATTATCGGTAAGTAAATTCTTATTTTCTCTGCCTTTATGATGCAAATAAACCCACACTGGGTATCTATGGAGTATTGAGGGTGAGGACACATCTGTATGAATGTACAGGACCACCAGACATTAAGAATTTATCCTTCGGCCCTCTCTAGTGAAACATCTTCCAGATGAATATTTATCTCATGTCCATAATCTCGCTCTGTAGTTCCATTTATATAGCTCTGTGAAAGTGCCGCTGTTCCGCCGCCGATAAAGTTCCCCTCAGCTGGCGAAGACTTCTGCCCTTCTGCAAATGCCCGCCATGTTCATTCGCTACGCACTTTGGTGGCAATCTAGGACATGTTTGTGATGCTGCGCAATTTAACTCTGTCGTCTTTTCCAACTCTGCAGCCATTGTAGCGTCTGCTTATGTTCCACGCGCATTATGTGCTAAGGAGAAGAGGAGCCAATACCCTGCCAGGTTCAGGATAGAATTATCACCCCCCCAAGTTGATGATTTTCCTGTTAACCCCTTCTCTGCCAGGGGTCTGCACCATCGCTGAATCTCATTCTTTGTTATTTTTCTACTACTATTTTTTTTAATATGAACTGATTTTGGGTGAAATGTATCAAACGTTCGTGAGAGATAAAGTGGAGACGTTGCCCATAGAAACCAATAAGCTTCTGTCATTTTATGACCTGTGCTGGATAATCCATCTCTCTCCAAGGCTCGATATATCCCCTCTTTTATGACGAACAGAAGCAAATCTTATCGCTCACCACCAGGGCCGGATTAAGCCTTGGGGGGGCCTGGGACACATAGGACAGGGGGGCTCTGGAGGAGGGGGAGGGTGTACTGTACATAAGATTGTGCATACCTCTCAACGTGACCCATTCTGGGAGGGACAAAATACTCTCTACCTGAGCTTCCCTTTTAATACATGATTGGCATCGCATGTGTTGAACTATTTAATTGATAAAAAAAGGTATTTCAACAAAAATGATTACAATCATAAATTAAGAGGGAAGTCCAGGTAGAGAGCATTGTGTCCCTCTTGGAATGGGTCAAGGGGAGGTATGGATTGTGTATTTTAAATATAAACCAATGGTGTGTATTAGATTTAAACTAAAAGATTAATAATGCCTGTGTACTGTTTATATCTCCATCTAATAGAGAAACAACTATTTTATAATGTTTTCCTGTAGTGGAATAAAACAAAGACAATTTAAGATTAAAATACACATAGAAAAATAAAATCTATAATTTATCTTGCAAAAATGCAATAGCAGCAGCCACTGTACTACTAACAAACTGGGACAGGACTCAGGAGAATGCTTTGTGTGTGTGTGTGTGTGTCTCTCTCTAGAAATGAACGCTATCATTAGATAACAGGCTACACAGGACCCTGACAGCCAGGTGGGAGGAGAGGACAAAACGATTTACACCCACAAGAAATTGCGCTAATGAGCCGCAGGCAAATGGACACCCAAATAGGGTGTACCCTCACCCCAAATCACAACACTCTTAAAAACACTAAATTTTCTGAGACTGTATGTCATGTTATTATTGACAGCACATTTGGGAGTGATGACTTTGGAAAATTGAAAGAAGCTCCGAGTCTGAGATAAGTGAAAAATTTCCTTTTGTTTTAATTAGAGAGAGCGCAGGAGAGAGGACACTCCGAAAATTTAGTGTTTTTAAGAGGTGGGAGGAGAGGCTGGGATCCCTGGGTCACTCACAGCTCTCTCCCCTCTGCTATCTCTCCTCTGGTCAAGAAGCTCTGTCAGTATCACATGAAACCTGATACTCCTGTTTCTCTGCCTGGAATGCATACTGTCCAGCTCACATTCTGACGGCCTGGTTCTGCTGCGGCACAAGAGGGAGAGCTAGTGATGTCAGTGTGCTCTGGCTGGGGGGCCCCTTGACAGAGGGGGGCCCGGGGTACAGTATGCCCTGCATCGCCCCCTTAATCTGGCTATGCTCACCACACAACTGAACCTAAGGATGACATATAAATACAATTTACTTAATTTAATATTTATTTCTAAATAGAAAGTTTTGGCCTAGGGGTGCCATGAAAAAAATGTCTGATACTCTAGTGCGTCGTGATTCAAAAAACGTTTGGGAAGCACTGACCTAGTCAAAGAAATATCTTTTACATTTATAGAATACCAAAAGACTGATGCTTGAACTAGAAATTCACAATAAAACATAAATATAACCAAAGCGCTGGATTAGAGTGTCTCAAAAATAAGGGCTAAGCATTTATTTATATCAGTTAGGGATTCGACATGGCTTTTGCCTGGCTTTTGGAACATGGGTTAATTCCTGGACCCAGCATGGCCGTCTTTTCGTATGGGCTCAATGGGCACTTGCCCGAGTGCCCCACGGAAATTAGGGCCCTAGGATGATAGTTGAGGGGTACCAGATTTTTGAAAATCGGCCCTGTGGAACTGGAGATATTCAACTTCAAAGCTGTGGTCCCCATACGAGCCTGTTAATTGCTTTTCCCATCCAGATATCTCGGGCTCTGTCTTCCTTAGAGTTTTCTGAGGGTATACTCCGAATGCTGGGACTCTCCCCTTTCATTGGACACTGGCAGCTTGTCTCTACTATGCCCAGAACCAGAGATATCAGCCTTCCAGCAGCTGGTCCCTGCTCCAGCTCCACACGCCTGGTATGCAGTTATATATGTTCATTGGTGGATTGCTCTGGCTCCTGACCTCTGATCCCCGAGTCCCCAGAACCTCCTGAAAGGTGGGACTCTCTAGTTTTTTTTATACCATTAAAAACTATTTGCACCAGGAACTGGAGATATCTGCAGTAGAGATGAGCGGGTTCGGTTCCTCGGAATCCGAACCCGCCCGAACTTCAGCTTTTTTTACACGGATCCGAGCGACTCGGATCTTCCCGCCTTGCTCGGTTAACCCGAGCGCGCCCGAACGTCATCATGACGCTGTCGGATTCTCGCGAGGCTCGGATTCTATCGCGAGACTCGGATTCTATATAAGGAGCCGCGCGTCGCCGCCATTTTCACACGTGCATTGAGATTGATAGGGAGAGGACGTGGCTGGCGTCCTCTCCATTTAGATTAGAAGAGAGAGAGTGAGATTGAGACAGAGACACTTGATTTACTGGAGCTTAGGAGTACTAGAGAGTGCAGACAGAGTTTACTAGTGACTGACCACTGACCAGTGACCACCAGTGCAGTTTTATTTAATATAATCCGTTCTCTGCCTGAAAAAAACGATACACAGTGACTCAGTCACATACCATATCTGTGCTCAGCCCAGTGTGCTGCATCATCTATGTATAATATCTGACTGTGCTCACACAGCTTAATTGTGGGGGAGACTGGGGAGCAGTTATAGGTTATAGCAGGAGCCAGGAGTACATATTATTAAAATTAAACAGTGCACACTTTTGCTGCAGGAGTGCCACTGCCAGTGTGACTGACCAGTGACCTGACCACACTGACCACCAGTATAGTATACTATATTGTGATTGCCTGAAAAAGTTAAACACTCGTCGTGTGACTTGTGTGGTGTTTTTTTATTCTATAAAAAACTCATTCTGCTGACAGACAGTGTCCAGCAGGTCCGTCATTATATAATATATACCTGTCCGGCTGCAGTAGTGATATATATATTTTTTTTATATCATTATTTATCATCCAGTCGCAGCAGACACAGTACGGTAGTTCACGGCTGTAGCTACCTCTGTGTCGGCACTCGGCAGTCCATCCATAATTGTATACCACCTACCCGTGGTTTTTTTTTTCTTCTTTATACATACTACATCTCATTATCATCCAGTCTATATTAGCAGCAGACACAGTACAGTACGGTAGTCCACAGCTGTAGCTACCTCTGTGTCGGCACTCGGCAGTCCATCCATAATTGTATACCACCTACCCGTGGTTTTTTTTTCTTTCTTCTTTATACATACTACATCTCATTATCAACCAGTCTATATTAGCAGCAGACACAGTACAGTACGGTAGTCCACAGCTGTAGCTACCTCTGTGTCGGCACTCGGCAGTCCGTCCATAATTGTATACCACCTACCCGTGGTTTTTTTTTCTTTCTTCTTTATACATACTACATCTCATTATCATCCAGTCTATATTAGCAGCAGACACAGTACAGTACGGTAGTCCATGGCTGTAGCTACCTCTGTGTCGGCACTCGGCAGTCCATCCATAATTGTATACCACCTACCCGTGGTTTTTTTTTTCTTCTTTATACATACTACATCTCATTATCATCCAGTCTATATTAGCAGCACACACAGTACAGTACGGTAGTCCACGGCTGTAGCTACCTCTGTGTCGGCACTCGGCAGTCCATCCATAATTGTATACCACCTACCCGTGGTTTTTTTTTCTTTCTTCTTTATACATACTACATCTCATTATCATCCAGTCTATATTAGCAGCAGACACAGTACAGTACGGTAGTCCACGGCTGTAGCTACCTCTGTGTCGGCACTCGGCAGTCCATCCATAATTGTATACTAGTATCCATCCATCTCCATTGTTTACCTGAGGTGCCTTTTAGTTGTGCCTATTAAAATATGGAGAACAAAAATGTTGAGGTTCCAAAATTAGGGAAAGATCAAGATCCACTTCCACCTCGTGCTGAAGCTGCTGCCACTAGTCATGGCCGAGACGATGAAATGCCAGCAACGTCGTCTGCCAAGGCCGATGCCCAATGTCATAGTACAGAGCATGTCAAATCCAAAACACCAAATATCAGTAAAAAAAGGACTCCAAAACCTAAAATAAAATAGTCGGAGGAGAAGCGTAAACTTGCCAATATGCCATTTACCACACGGAGTGGCAAGGAACGGCTGAGGCCCTGGCCTATGTTCATGGCTAGTGGTTCAGCTTCACATGAGGATGGAAGCACTCAGCCTCTCGCTAGAAAAATGAAAAGACTCAAGCTGGAAAAAGCACAGCAAAGAACTGTGCGTTCTTCGAAATCCCAAATCCACAAGGAGAGTCCAATTGTGTCGGTTGCGATGCCTGACCTTCCCAACACTGGACGTGAAGAGCATGCGCCTTCCACCATTTGCACGCCCCCTGCAAGTGCTGGAAGGAGCACCCGCAGTCCAGTTCCTGATAGTCAGATTGAAGATGTCAGTGTTGAAGTACACCAGGATGAGGAGGATATGGGTGTTGCTGGCGCTGGGGAGGAAATTGACCAGGAGGATTCTGATGGTGAGGTGGTTTGTTTAAGTCAGGCACCCGGGGAGACACCTGTTGTCCGTGGGAGGAATATGGCCGTTGACATGCCTGGTGAAAATACCAAAAAAATCAGCTCTTCGGTGTGGAAGTATTTCACCAGAAATACGGACAACATTTGTCAAGCCGTGTGTTCCCTTTGTCAAGCTGTAATAAGTAGGGGTAAGGACGTTAACCACCTCGGAACATCCTCCCTTATACGTCACCTGCAGCGCATTCATAATAAGTCAGTGACAAGTTCAAAAACTTTGGCTGACAGCGGAAGCAGTCCACTGACCAGTAAATCCCTTCCTCTTGTAACCAAGCTCACGCAAACCACCCCACCAACTCCCTCAGTGTCAATTTCCTCCTTCCCCAGGAATGCCAATAGTCCTGCAGGCCATGTCACTGGCAATTCTGACGATTCCTCTCCTGCCTGGGATTCCTCCGATGCATCCTTGCGTGTAACGCCTACTGCTGCTGGCGCTGCTGTTGTTGCTGCTGGGAGTCGATGGTCATCCCAGAGGGGAAGTCGTAAGCCCACTTGTACTACTTCCAGTAAGCAATTGACTGTTCAACAGTCCTTTGCGAGGAAGATGAAATATCACAGCAGTCATCCTACTGCAAAGCGGATAACTGATGCCTTGGCATCCTGGGTGGTGAGAAACGTGGTTCCAGTATCCATCATTACTGCAGAGCCAACTAGAGACTTGTTGGAGGTACTGTGTCCCCGGTACCAAATACCATCTAGGTTCCATTTCTCTAGGCAGGCGATACCGAAAATGTACACAGACCTCAGAAAAAGAGTCACCAGTGTCCTAAAAAATGCAGCTGTACCCAATGTCCACTTAACCACGGACATGTGGACAAGTGGAGCAGGGCAGGGTCAGGACTATATGACTGTGACAGCCCACTGGGTAGATGTATGAACTCCCGCCGCAAGAACAGCAGCGGCGGCACCAGTAGCAGCATCTCGCAAACGCCAACTCTTTCCTAGGCAGGCTACGCTTTGTATCACCGGTTTCCAGAATACGCACACAGCTGAAAACCTCTTACGGCAACTGAGGAAGATCATCGCGGAATGGCTTACCCCAATTGGACTCTCCTGTGGATTTGTGGCATCGGACAACGCCAGCAATATTGTGTGTGCATTAAATATGGGCAAATTCCAGCACGTCCCATGTTTTGCACATACCTTGAATTTGGTGGTGCAGAATTTTTTTAAAAACGACAGGGGCGTGCAAGAGATGCTGTCGGTGGCCAGAAGAATTGCGGGACACTTTCGGCGTACAGGCACCACGTACAGAAGACTGGAGCACCACCAAAAACTACTGAACCTGCCCTGCCATCATCTGCAGCAAGAAGTGGTAACGAGGTGGAATTCAACCCTCTATATGCTTCAGAGGTTGGAGGAGCAGCAAAAGGCCATTCAAGCCTATACAATTGAGCACGATATAGGAGGTGGAATGCACCTGTCTCAAGCGCAGTGGAGAATGATTTCAACGTTGTGCAAGGTTCTGATGCCCTTTGAACTTGCCACACGTGAAGTCAGTTCAGACACTGCCAGCCTGAGTCAGGTCATTCCCCTCATCAGGCTTTTGCAGAAGAAGCTGGAGACATTGAAGGAGGAGCTAACACGGAGCGATTCCGCTAGGCATGTGGGACTTGTGGATGGAACCCTTAATTCGCTTAACAAGGATTCACGGGTGGTCAATCTGTTGAAATCAGAGCACTACATTTTGGCCACCATGCTCGATCCTAGATTTAAAGCCTACCTTGGATCTCTCTTTCCGGCAGACACAAGTCTGCTGGGGTTGAAAGACCTGCTGGTGAGAAAATTGTCAAGTCAAGCGGAACGCGACCTGTCAACATCTCCTCCTTCACATTCTCCCGCAACTGGGGGTGCGAGGAAAAGGCTCAGAATTCCGAGCCCACCCGCTGGCGGTGATGCAGGGCAGTCTGGAGCGACTGCTGATGCTGACATCTGGTCCGGACTGAAGGACCTGACAACGATTACGGACATGTCGTCTACTGTCACTGCATATGATTCTCTCAACATTGAAAGAATGGTGGAGGATTATATGAGTGACCGCATCCAAGTAGGCACGTCACACAGTCCGTACTTATACTGGCAGGAAAAAGAGGCAATTTGGAGGCCCTTGCACAAACTGGCTTTATTCTACCTAAGTTGCCCTCCCACAAGTGTGTACTCCGAAAGAGTGTTTAGTGCCGCCGCTCACCTTGTCAGCAATCGGCGTACGAGGTTACATCCAGAAAATGTGGAGAAGATGATGTTCATTAAAATGAATTATAATCAATTCCTCCGCGGAGACATTGACCAGCAGCAATTGCCTCCACAAAGTACACAGGGAGCTGAGATGGTGTATTCCAGTGGGGACGAATTGATAATCTGTGAGGAGGGGGATGTACACGGTGATATATCGGAGGATGATGATGAGGTGGACATCTTGCCTCTGTAGAGCCAGTTTGTGCAAGGAGAGATTAATTGCTTCTTTTTTGGTGGGGGTCCAAACCAACCCGTCATATCAGTCACAGTCGTGTGGCAGACCCTGTCACTGAAATGATGGGTTGGTTAAAGTGTGCATGTCCTGTTTTGTTTATACAACATAAGGGTGGGTGGGAGGGCCCAAGGACAATTCCATCTTGCACCTCTTTTTTCTTTTATTTTTCTTTGCGTCATGTGCTGTTTGGGGAGGGTTTTTTGGAAGGGCCATCCTGCGTGACACTGCAGTGCCACTCCTAGATGGGCCCGGTGTTTGTGTCGGCCACTAGGGTCGCTTATCTTACTCACACAGTCAGCTACCTCATTGCGCCTCTTTTTTTCTTTGCGTCATGTGCTATTTGGGGAGGGTTTTTTGGAAGGGACATCCTGCGTGACACTGCAGTGCCACTCCTAGATGGGCCCGGTGTTTGTGTCGGCCACTAGGGTCGCTTATCTTACTCACACAGTCAGCTACCTCATTGCGCCTCTTTTTTTCTTTGCGTCATGTGCTGTTTGGGGAGGGTTTTTTGGAAGGGACATCCTGCGTGACACTGCAGTGCCACTCCTAGATGGGCCCGGTGTTTGTGTCGGCCACTAGGGTCGCTTATCTTACTCACACAGCGACCTCGGTGCAAATTTTAGGACTAAAAATAATATTGTGAGGTGTGAGGTATTCAGAATAGACTGAAAATGAGTGGAAATTATGGTTTTTGAGGTTAATAATACTTTGGGATCAAAATGACCCCCAAATTCTATGATTTAAGCTGTTTTTTAGGGTTTTTTGAAAAAAACACCCGAATCCAAAACACACCCGAATCCGACAAAAAAAATTCGGTGAGGTTTTGCCAAAACGCGGTCGAACCCAAAACACGGCCGCGGAACCGAACCCAAAACCAAAACACAAAACCCGAAAAATTTCCGGCGCTCATCTCTAATCTGCAGTCAAGCATGCTGCCCTCCCACCGGAAAATGATAATAAACCCATTCCACTATCCACCCCTCCCCTGTGTATTAAACACCCCCTACTAGGGATGGACATCGGAAGCCAACCATCAAATAATGGCTGGACTTCCACCATCGAAACTTTCGATGCGATGGTAACTGAACATTGCATCAAAAGAATTAGATGGAAAAAACTATTTATATGATATGCGCATGTGCAAAAACCCATTTGCGCATGCGCAATACCCCTTCAGCGAGACAGGCAGGGGGCGGGACTGTGGGCGGGGCATGGAATAGTAACAATGCTGTTATAAGGAGTGGCGCATGCGCAGTATTCATGCTGAGCGGCCGGACAGGACGGAGTTGGACAGAGCGTCTGTCAACAGTGGGAGGAGCCAGAGGTGGAGCAGCAGGATGTCACTAGAGTGAGTGACAGCACTGACTGATCTATCCAACTAACTCAATCACCGTTGACAGAATACCACAACAACACACACAGACGTGTGTGCAGGCCCGGCGCTACCCGCTCAGCGAAGGGATGCAGTGCAGGAAGGCGCTGGGACGGAGAGGCGCTCCCCCTGCTCTGCATCCCTTCCCTGCTGCGCCGTCCTGTCCCACCTGCTGCTGCTGATGTGCCTGTCACTGTATGACAGGCACTGGCAGCAGCGCCTGCAGCATGAAAAGCCTCCTCCCTCCCCTCACCTGTGTGACTGACAGCGCTGTCTACGCTACGGGACAGAAAGGGGCGGAGCTACACAGGACGGAAGGGGCAGGGCTAAACGGGGCAGAAGGGGCAGAGCTACACGGGACGGAAGGAGCGACGCTAAACGGGACATAGGGGGGCGGAGCTACACGGACCAGGCTGCTGTACTGAGGGAGACTGGCTTAGGTGTGTGTGTGTGTGTGTGTGTGGTGGGTGTGTATGTGTGTGTATATATGTGTGTGAATTGTGTGTGTGTGTGTGTGTGTGTGTGTGTGTGTGTGTGTGTGTGTGTGTGTATGTGGTGGGTGTGCATGTGTGTGTATATTTGTGTGAATTTGTGTGTGTGTGTGAGGTATGTCTGTGCGCGCGCTTTATGGACACTACTACTGGGGGGGCATTACGTATAACGACGCTACTACTAGGGTGGCCATTACGTGTAATGACGCTACTACTACTGGGAGGGGGCATTACGTACAAGGACGCTACTACTACAGGGGGGGCATTACGTGTAACGACGCTACTACTACTGGGGGGGCCATTACGTGTAAGAACGCTACTACTACTGGGGGGGGCATTACGTATAGGGACAATACTACTACTGGGGGGGCCATTACGTGTAAGAACGCTACTACTACTGGGGGGGGCATTACGTATAGGGACGATACTACTACTTGGGGGCATTATGTATAAGGACGCTACTATTACTGGGGGGCATTACGTATAACAATGCTACTGGGGGGAGGGCATTACGTATAAGGATGCTACTACTGGGGGTGCCATTATGTATAAGGATGGTACTACTACTAGGGGGGAATTACGTATAAGGACGATACTACTACTAGGGGGAAATTACGTATAAAGACGCTACTACTACTGAGGGTGCACTACGTATAAGGACGCTACTACTATTGGGGGGGGGTTATTACGTATAAGGACGATACTACTACTTGGGGGCATTATGTATAAGGATGCTACTATTACTGGGGGGGCATTAGGTATAACAATGCTACTACTACTGGGGGGGCATTAGGTATAACAATGCTACTACTACTGGGGGGGCATTACGTATAAGGACGCTACTACTACTAGGGGGGAATTATGTATAAGGACGCTTCTACTACTGGGGGTGCACTACGTATAAGGACGCTACTAATACTGGGGGGGCATTACGTATAAGGACACTGGGGGTAATTCCAAGTTGATCGCAGCAGGAAATTTTTTAGCAGTTGGGCAAAACCATGTGCACTGCAGGGGGGGGGCAGATATAACATTTGCAGAGAGAGTTAGATTTGGGTGGGTTATTGTGTTTCTGTGCAGGGTAAATACTGGCTGCATTATTTTTACACTGCAGATTGAACACACCACACCCAAATCTAACTCTCTCTGCACATGTTACATCTGCCTCCCCTGCAGTGCACATGGTTTTGCCCAACTGCTAACAAAATTCCTGCTGCGATCAACTCAGAATTACCCCCACTACTACTACTGGGGGGGGGGGCATTATGTATAAGGATGCTACTTCTACTGTGGGGCATTATGTATAAGGACGCTACTACTACTG
Source organism: Pseudophryne corroboree (assembly GCF_028390025.1). Taxonomy (NCBI): domain Eukaryota; kingdom Metazoa; phylum Chordata; class Amphibia; order Anura; family Myobatrachidae; genus Pseudophryne; species Pseudophryne corroboree. Next base: position 33,276,051 of record NC_086450.1, read on the forward strand.
GGGGGGCATTATGTATAAGGATGCTACTACTACTGGGGGGCATTATGTATAAGGACGCTACTACTACTGGGGGGGCATTATGTATAAGGATACTACTACTACTGGGGTGCATTACATATAAGGTCGCTACTACTACGGGTGGGGCACTACGTATAAAATTAATGAGATTGTGCTACATTGTGGTGTAATTTTAAATGAGGGTACTATTGTGTGGCCATGCCCCTTACTTGTGAGACCACACCCCTTTTCCCGACGCGCGCCAAAGGAATATGGGAGGGCGCAAATTTATAGTTTGCAGGGGGGCGCTGAACACCCTAGCACCGGCCCTGCGTGTGTGACATGCTGGGAGTAGTAGGAGTCAGTAGGACAGTGTCTTCTGATCCCGACTCCCAGTGCAGGGTGCTTACTAGCTGGTTAATAGTTAACAATGATAGCCTCCTGAGCTGTGTACCTAGCAGGGACGTGCAGTCAGGGGAGGCAGGGGAGGCAGTGCCTCCCCTGTCATAATCATTAAAATAATATAAAGAAAATACTTATGACACATATACTGTGTCATAAGTATATGAATTAGGCTTTATATTATTTCAATGATTCTTTTAGTTTAAAATAATCATTTTAAGTCAGTTTAGGAGGCACCGCTGTCGGTGCCTCCCGCTGTCATCGCAACGAGCAGGAAGCGGGTAGGCGGGTACTAAGAATTGGGCAGTAAAAGCCCATGAAAAAATACATGTGAAGCGGCACTTTGTGGAAGTGCCGCTTTGACAGAGGAGTGTCAGGGGCGTGCTTTCAACCCATAGCACGCCCCTGTAGCTAAGAGTGAGCAGCAGCGGTGGAGCGGGCGGCTGGCGGCTGGCCCTGTCAGGCCGGAGTCAGCAGAGCGGAGGAGATCTGTCCCGGAGCCTAAGCCTCTGTCCCGCCGGTGGAAGGAGTGTGAGGCGCGCCTTCCCCTTGTCCCGACGCTGCCGTCGTCCCCGAGTCCCGCCGCGCCTACTCAGCGCCTGAGACCATCGTCGCGCAGCCGAGGAGAGTGTCTGGACCGTGGCCCCCCAAGGCGAGTAAAAAAAGGGGGACTGTCTGCCGTTATGTGTAAAAAAGTGGGACTGTCTGCCGTTATGTGTAAAAAAAAAAGGGGACTGTCTGCCGTTATGTGTAAAAAAGTGGGACTGTCTGCCGTTATGTGTAAAAAAGGGGGACTGTCTGCCGTTATGTGTAAAAAAGGGGGACTGTCTGCCGTTATGTGTAAAATAGGGGGACTGTCTGCCATAATGTGTAAAAAGGGGGACGCTGTCTGCCGTATTGTGTAAAATAGGGCACGCTGTCTGCCGTAATGTGTAAAAAAAGGGGACTGTCTGCCGTAATGTCTAAAAAAGGGGGACTGTCTGCCGTAATGTCTATAAAAGGGGAACTGTCTACCGTAATGTCTAAAAAAGGGGGACTGTCTGCCGTAATGTGTAAAAAGGGGGATGCTGTCTGCCGTAATGTGCAAAAAAGGGGACGATGTCTGCCGTAATGTCTAAAAAAGGGGGACTGTCTGCCGTAATGTGTAAAAAGGGGGATGCTGTCTGCCGTAATGTGCAAAAAAGGGGACGCTGTCTGCCGTAATGTGCAAAAAAGGGGACGCTGTCTGCCGTAATGTGCAAAAAAGGGGACGCTGTCTGCCGTAATGTGTAAAAAAGGGGGACTGTCTGCCGTCATGAGTAAAAGAGGGGGACGCTGTCTGCCGTAATGTCTAAAAAAAGGGGGACTGTCTGCCGTAATGTGTAAAAAGGGGACACTGTCTGCCGTAATGTGTAAAAAGGAGAGGCTGTCTGCCGTAATGTGTAAAAAGGGGTACCTAACTCTGATCCCAAATTCCCCAACTATTTCAACTCAAGGGCTACCTAAAGCACATATTTTCAAAAAATATATAAATGTTTAAATAGAAAAATAGAAGTAGACAGGCACTGTCAGCCTACTTCCATGACATCACAAGTGGCGATGCCGGACTTTGCGGATCATTATGGCTGCAGTGCCTCACCAGCCAATGACCTCACCGCACGCCACTGGTACCTAGCTAGCTGGCAGCTGCTGCGGGGGCGAGGGCTGCACTCTGATTGGTTTTCACCACCTCAGAGAACCAATCAGAGCTAGTTTTGTGACCTGTTGCCTAGCTGCAGCCTATAGAGGGGAGGGATCATCAGAGTAGTCAGGTCTGAGGCAGGCAGAGTTGCAGAGACATCCTCCCACGAACCCAAGATGCCCTGAAGCAGACACACAGCAGCCAGGAAGGAGCCAGGAACAGTGCAGCTCTCAGGAATAAAAAAAAACAGTAAACATCGCTACACCATCGAATCATTACCATTCGATGGTGGCAAACATCAGGATGCCACCACAGAATGGTAAAAAAACACTAACAGCGGAAGAAAAACATTGATGGTTAGCAAACATTGACCATCGATGTCCATCCCTACCCCCTAGCACCCTGGAAGTCATGTACCTGGGCCCCTTCATTCAGTCCAATGCCCCCTTCTACAGTTTAGTGTTCTCCCTCCCGCCCCATATGTGCAGTAAAAGAGTAATTAGCAGAAATTACAGCTCCAGGTCCTACATGCTGAGCGGAAGATAGAATACCCCCTACTGCCCGTGGGACATCAAAGCTGTCGCTGATAGCACCCCCCCACCACCCCTACCGCTGCAGGATGGGTAGGGGCCCCAGTGCATTGCTTTGTACATGGCCCTACACTGCTGTTAAGACGGCCCTGGGTCCCATCCCCGTACCCCTTTCAGGTAGAAGATGAAATTGCAAATTACCGGGTCCTTTTCTCTGCCTGAAAAGAGTATTATATTCTGTAACTTCTTACAACAGCCTATAATTATGCGTGATACTGTACATTATCAAGAAACAGTTCCACGTATAAATGTAAAAGAAATACACTTAAATCATTTGTGAAACGGAAACAACAAAACCATTTTTAATTTTATTTTTAATAAATATTATTAATGTCAATAAGTAGGATAAAGCTGAGAGAAGCAATTAACAGACAATACACCTACGCAGAGGAGGCATCAGAGTAAATATACAAAGGAAGCAGAGAGAGATTTTAGTGTACTGAACAAGCGAATAATAGAGAGCACTGAGTACCTTCACAGCTGCACAATGCATAGTAACATCGAGGGAAACGCCAAAATGTTTTTTATAATAGTGAGAACAGGGGAGGGGGGGGGGAGCAGTGATGTGCGGTGAGGTAAATGGCGGGGGTGGCTCATTGTAAGGGCTTGCATTTTAAAGTGTTGCTCGGATTTGTAAGTGTATGTGAGTTGGAATCAGCAGAAGCAGGAGTCGGAAGCCAAGTGAAAAGGAGGTGCAGTGAGCTGGAACAACTGCAACTGCTAGGTGGAGTATCGGTGCCGTAGGAGAGGTCCCATTTAGATAAGTATTGATTACTTACTTATTGTGTATTAATTGTATTGTTAGTTGGTTTTTATTCTCTTTATTGTACTTTCGAAAGGTAATAGGGAGTTGAGTTCTCAAACAATGGGAGGGGCCGTGATTGAGAGTCTCACTCAGTGCGTGTCGTGCAAGATGTATACGCACCTGGAGCAGCTGACCCAGGGCGAATACATATGCACGAGATGTGAGCGAACGGTTGCCCTGGAAGCCCAGGTAACTGATCTAGAGCAGACCGTTACGCGACTGAGGGATATTTACAATCTCGAGCGAAGTTTAGAGGAGTGGAGGAGTTGCAGCAGGGGTCACTGGTAGATGAGGAAAATCAGGTAGGCAGTTGGGTCACTGTTAGAAGGGAGAAAAAAAGGGGGAGGCACGACATCTCGGATCTATCAAACCCAAACAAATTTGCCCGATTGGACGAAGATTCGGTGGATGATAGGGACGAAATGACGGAGCTGGAGGAGACTGCTCACTCTAGCAACCGGAGGAGTGGTCCCTCTGGCTCAGATGGGATGAAAGCTAGAGAGGCGCCCAGGCAGATGATGGTGGTAGGGGACTCTATCATTAGGAAGGCAGATAGGGCAATCTGCTACTGGGACCGTGATCTCCGTACGGTCTGTTGTCTACCAGGTGCTCGGGTACGGCACATCGCGGACCGGGTAGATAGATTGTTGGGAGGGGCTGGGAAAGACCCGGCGGTCTTGGTGCGCGTTGCCACCAATGACAAAGTTAGTGGTAGGTGGGATGTCCATAAGAAAGATTATAGGGACTTAGGCCAGAAACTAAAAAAAAGGACATCTATGGTAATTTTCTCCGAAATATTACCGGTGCCACGCGCTAGCCCAGGGAGACATAGGGAGATTAGGGAGGTAAATGTGTGGCTCAGAGACTGGTGTAGGAAAGAGTGGTTTGTGTTCTTGGAACACTGGGCGGACGTCTCAGTCAGGCACATCTTTTTTCTCGTGACGGATTGCACCTGAATGAGGAAGGGGCTGCGGTGCTGGGGGGTAGAATGGTTAGTAGGTTGGAGGAGCTTTTAAACTAGGAGCCTGGGGGGAGGGTTTAGCTAGAAACTATGGGTCATGCAGCGAGTATAGTAGGGATGGTGGTAGTGAGATAAATGGGAGTGGAGAAGGGGGGAAGGAAAGTGCAGCCGGTAAGGATATTTACATGGGTTCTATTAAGGGTGTTAAGAAAGGTATGGCTAAAGCATTAAATAACAATTATGTGTCATCATTACAGACTATAGAAAATGTTGTATGGGACTTAAGGGAAAATACTTATGTCAGGGCGGTGAATTTAGACGGGAAAATTGGGTTGACCAAAGAGAAAAGTAAGGTGGGCAATACTAAGTACGGTGGGGTTAGAGAGGGAGCGAGAAGGACAGTCTGTATCAGTAACTCTACGGATGCACTAGTTAACCAGGATGGGAAATCTTTAGGAAAACAAACAAATAAAGGAACCGATAAACTAAAATGTATGCTTGCAAATGCAAGAAGTCTAGCAGGTAAAATGGGGGAATTGGAATTGTTATCATCAAAGGCTGAGTATGACATTATAGGTATTACGGAAACATGGTGGGACGACTCTCACGACTGGGTTGCTAACTTGGAGGGGTATGCTCTTTTCAGGAGGGACAGGGCTAACAAAAGAGGAGGAGGTGTATGTCTTTATGTTAAACCATCTTTAAACCATACCTTAAGGAGGTTATCTATGAGGAGACTGGCGATAATGTGGAGTCACTATGGGTTGAAATCTCAAGTGGGGGAATTGATGCAAAAAAACTAGTCATAGGCACATGCTACAAACAGCCGGATATTAGCATACATGAGGAAGAACAACTATTGCAGCGAATCAAAACGGCTGCGGGATTGGGGGACATCCTTGTGATTGGGGATTTTAATTACCAAGATATAAACTGGAATAACAATTCATGTGCTAAAGCGAGGGGCAGCAGGTTCTTAAATATGTTTAGGGATCATGACTTGTTTCAATTAGTCAAGGACCCAACTAGGGGTAAAACTACCCTGGATCTAGTAATTACTAATAATGTGGACATTATATCAAACACTAAAGTTGGGGAGACTTTGGGTAACAGTGATCACTATATGATCACATTCGACATCAGTTTCAGGAAACATAGCTACAGGGGTTCCACCAAAACTTTTAACTTTAGGAAGGCTAATTTCAGTATGCTTAGATGTGCACTTAACGACATAGAGTGGAAGGTTCTGTTTAATAACAAGAACACTTCGGAAATGTGGGATGTTTTAAAAGGGTTGCTGGATAGCAATATTCATAACTTTATTCCCATGGGCAGTAAACGCAGGAGTATTAAACTCAAACCGATGTGGCTTAACAAGAAGGTTAAGGCAGAAATTGATTTAAAAAAAAGCGGGCTTTCAAAGCATTTAAATCTAATGGAAAGGAGGAGTATTTCAAGTATTACAAGGAATGTAATAAGAAAATGTAAAAAAGCAATAAGAGCAGCTAAAATGGAAAATGAAAAGCAAATCGCTATAGAGAGTAAAACCAATCCTAAAAATAAATATATAAATGGTAAAAGGTTAAAAAAGGAGAATATAGGTCCATTAAAAGATGAATTAGGAGAATTGATAAATGATGACGAAATAAAAGAGGAAATACAGAACAAATTATTTTCATCAGTATTCACCAGTGAAGAACTGATGGTGGGAGTAGAGCATAACAATTGTGACAGTAATGATTCATGGTTAGATACTTGTTTAAGCGAAGAAGTAGTCCAGGAGAGACTAAGCAAAATTAAGATTAATAAATCACCTGGTCTTGATGGACTTCACCCGAGGGTTCTTATGGAGCTTAGTTCACAACTAGCACGACACCTATACTTGATTTTCAATAGTTCAATTAGATCAGGCATGGTACCGAAGGATTGGCGTATAGCTGAGGTAGTGCCATTATTTAAAAAGGGATCCAAAAATCTTCCGGGAAACTACAGACCAGTTAGTTTAACATCTATAGTGGGGAAAATATTGGAAATAATTCTAAGGGACGTCATATAGGAGTATCTAAAGTCCACTAGGATTATTAGCAAGAACCAGCATGGGTTTGTGAGGGACAGGCCATGTCAGACTAACTTAATTAGCTTCTACGAGGAAGTGAGCAATAATCATGATCAAGGAAAAGCAGTGGATGTGGTCTTCCTAGATTTTGCAAAAGCCTTCGATACAGTTCCTCACAGGAGACTGATGATCAAATTAAAGGAGATTGGCCTAGGAAAAACTATTTGCACATGGATAAGCAGCTGGTTGGATAGCAGGGTACAGCGAGTAGTGGTCAACGGGAAGTCCTCAACCTGGTCCCCAGTAGTCAGCGGAATACCACAAGGGTCCGTACTCGGACCACTACTGTTCAACATATTTATCAATGACCTAGAAATAGGCCTGGAAAGCACAGTGTCAATCTTTGCAATGATACTAACCTGTGTAAGGTAATTAATTCAGAATTGGATGTGGAGTCCTTGCAGAATGATCTATCTAAACTTGAACTCTGGGGGTCTAAATGGAAAATGAGGTTCAATACAGACAAATGCAAGGTTATGCATTTTAGGACTAAAAACAAACTTGCATTCTACATATTAAATGGGGAACGCCTAGGGGAAACAGAGTTGGAAAAAGATTTGGGGGTATTCATTGATAATAGGCTTAATAACCATACAAAATGTCAAAACGCAGTAAAGAAGGCAAGTAAGGTGCTAGCGTGCATAAAAAGGGGAATTGAGACAAGGGACTTGGATGTAATCATGCCGCTGTATAAGACATTGGTACGTCCGCACCTGGAATATTGTGTTCAGTTTTGGGCACCATTGTATAAAAAAGACATCAGTGAACTCGAAAGTGTTCAAAGACGAGCTACTAAATTGATTAAAGGCCTAGAAGGACTGGACTATAAGGAAAGACTTACTAGGCTGAATATGTATACACTATAAAAGAGGCGCCTAAGAGGAGATATTATTAATATCTTCAAATATGTAAAGGGACATCACAAAGAGTTATCAGAGGAATTATTTATTAAAAGAACACAGTTTAGGTCACGTGGGCACTTGCACTTGCTGCGACTGGAGGAGATAAGTTCCGAACGCAACAGAGGAAAGGGTTCTTCACTGTTAGGGCAATCAGGATGTGGAATTCCCTGCCAGGGAAGGTGGTAATGGCGGACTCTGTAATTGGATTTAAAAAAGGAATGGATAAATTTCTGAATGAAAAAGCTATCCAAGGTTATAATACTTAAAATATCAACGTGGTTAATCCGGGGGTAACATGAGTTATAGTAGCTAACTAGTCATAAAACATTATTCAGCAAGTATGTAGAATCATCACAACTTAAAGCAGGTTGAACACGAATGGCAATTTGCCTCTATTTATTTATTTATTTATTTATTAGCAGTTTCTTATATAGCGCAGCATATTCCGTTGCGCTTTACAATTAGAACAACAATTATAGAACAAAACTGGGCAAAGACAGACAGACAGAGGTGGGAAGGCCCTGCTCGCAAGCTTACAATCTATAGGGAAATAGGCATTGATACACAAGGATAGATGCTACCTGTCACATAATGGTTCCCCAGGTTGCTAGGTTCTTAATGGGTTGTATATGATATGATCACCCAGCAATGTTGGAAGACAAAATGTGAGTTTATGTGGACTGTACAGAGGGGATGTAACTTGATAGGGAAGCTGTGAAGGTTATGTGTGTGGGTCTGAAATTTGGTAGGCTTGTCTGAAGAGATGAGTTTTCAGAGAACGTTTAAAGGTTTGGAGACTAGAGGAGAGTCTTATTGTGCGTGGGAGTGCATTCCACAGAGTGGGTGAAGCTAGTGATGAGCACCGGAAATTTTTCGGGTTTTGTGTTTTGGTTTTGGGTTCGGTTCCGCGGCCGTGTTTTGGGTTCGAACGCGTTTTGGCAAAACCTCACCGAATTTTTTTTGTCGGATTCGGGTGTGTTTTGGATTCGTTTTTTTTTCTTCAAAAAACCCTAAAAAACAGCTTAAATCATAGAATTTGGGGGTCATTTTGATCCCAAAGTATTATTAACCTCAATAACCATTATTTCCACTCATTTTCAGTCTATTCTGAACACCTCACACCTCACAATATTATTTTTAGTCCTAAAATTTGCACCGAGGTCGCTGGATGACTAAGCTCAGCGACCCAAGTGGCCGACACAAACACCTGGCCCATCTAGGAGTGGCACTGCAGTGTCACGCAGGATGGCCCTTCCAAAAAACACTCCCCAAACAGCACATGACGCAAAGAAGAAAAAAAAGAGGCGCAATGAGGTTGCTGTGTGACTAAGATAAGCGACCCAAGTGGCCGACACAAACACCTGGCCCATCTAGGAGTGGCACTGCAGTGTCACGCAGGATGGCCCTTCCAAAAAACACTCCCCAAACAGCACATGACGCAAAGAAAAAAAGAGGCGCAATTAGGTAGCTGTGTGAGTAAGATAAGCGACCCAAGTGGCCGACACAAACACCTGGCCCATCTAGGAGTGGCACTGCAGTGTCACGCAGGATGGCCCTTCCAAAAAACACTCCCCAAACAGCACATGACGCAAAGAAGAAAAAAAAGAGGCGCAATGAGGTAGCTGTGTGACTAAGATAAGCGACCCAAGTGGCCGACACAAACACCTGGCCCATCTAGGAGTGGCACTGCAGTGTCACGCAGGATGGCCCTTCAAAAAACTAGTCCCCAAACAGCACATGACGCAAAGAAGAAAAAAAAGAGGCGCAATGAGGTAGCTGTGTGACTAAGCTAAGCGACCCTAGTGGCCGACACAAACACCTGGCCCATCTAGGAGTGGCACTGCAGTGTCACGCAGGATGGCCCTTCCAAAAAACACCCCCCAAACAGCACATGACGCAAAGAAAAATGAAAGAAAAAAGAGGTGCAAGATGGAATTGTCCTTGGGCCCTCCCACCCACCCTTATTGCTGCTGGTGAATGTCTCCACGGAGGAATTGATTATAATTCATTTTAATGAACATCATCTTCTCCACATTTTCTGGATGTAACCTCGTACGCCGATTGCTGACAAGGTGAGCGGCGGCACTAAACACTCTTTCGGAGTACACACTTGTGGGAGGGCAACTTAGGTAGAATAAAGCCAGTTTGTGCAAGGGCCTCCAAATTGCCTCTTTTTCCTGCCAGTATAAGTACGGACTGTCTGACGTGCCTACTTGGATGCGGTCACTCATATAATCCTCCACCATTCTTTCAATGGGGAGAGAATCATATGCAGTGACAGTAGACGACATGTCCGTAATCGTTGTCAGGTCCTTCAGTCCGGACCAGATGTCAGCATCAGCAGTCGCTCCAGACTGCCCTGCATCACCGCCAGCGGGTGGGCTCGGAATTCTGAGCCTTTTCCTCGCACCCCCAGTTGCGGGAGAATGTGAAGGAGGAGATGTTGACAGGTCGCGTTCCGCTTGACTTGACAATTTTGTCACCAGCAGTTCTTTGAACCCCAGCAGACTTGTGTCTGCCGGAAAGAGAGATCCAAGGTAGGTTTTAAATCTAGGATCGAGCACGGTGGCCAAAATGTATTGCTCTGATTTCAACAGATTGACCACCCGTGAATCCTTGTTAAGCGAATTAAGGGCTCCATCCACAAGTCCCACATGCCTAGCGGAATCGCTCTGTGTTAGCTCCTCCTTCAATGTCTCCAGCTTCTTCTGCAAAAGCCTGATGAGGGGAAGGACCTGACTCAGGCTGGCAGTGTCTGAACTGACTTCACGTGTGGCAAGTTCAAAAGGTTGCAGAACCTTGCACAACGTTGAAATCATTCTCCACTGCGCTTGAGACAGGTGCATTCCACCTCCTATATCGTGCTCAGTTGTATAGGCTTGAATGGCCTTTTGCTGCTCCTCCAACCTCTGAAGCATATAGAGGGTTGAATTCCACCTCGTTACCACTTCTTGCTTCAGATGATGGCAGGGCAGGTTCAGGTGTTTTTGGTGGTGCTCCAGTCTTCTGTACGTGGTGCCTGTACGCCGAAAGTGTCCCGCAATTCTTCTGGCCACCGACAGCATCTCTTGCACGCCCCTGTCGTTTTTTAAATAATTCTGCACCACCAAATTCAAGGTATGTGCAAAACATGGGACGTGCTGGAATTTGCCCAGATTTAATGCACACAGAATATTGCTGGCGTTGTCCGATGCCACAAATCCACAGGAGAGTCCAACTGGAGTAAGCCATTCTGCGATGATCTTCCTCAGTTGCCGTAAGAGGTTTTTAGCTGTGTGCGTATTCTGGAAAGCGGTGATACAAAGCGTAGCCTGCCTAGGAAAGAGTTGGCGTTTGCGAGATGCTGCTACTGGTGCCGCCGCTGCTGTTCTTGCGGCGGGAGTCCATACATCTACCCAGTGGGCTGTCACAGTCATATAGTCCTGAGCCTGCCCTGCTCCACTTGTCCACATGTCCGTGGTTAAGTGGACATTGGGTACAACTGCATTTTTTAGGACACTGGTGAGTCTTTTTCTGAGGTCTGTGTACATTTTCGGTATCGCCTGCCTAGAGAAATGGAACCTAGATGGTATTTGGTACCGGGGACACAGTATCTCCAACAAGTCTCTAGTTGGCTCTGCAGTAATGATGGATACCGGAACCACGTTTCTCACCGCCCAGGATGCCAAGGCCTCAGTTATCCGCTTTGCAGCAGGATGACTGCTGTGATATTTCATCTTCCTCGCAAAGGACTGTTGGACAGTCAATTGCTTGGTGGAAGTAGTAAAAGTGGTCTTACGAGTACGACTTCCCCTCTGGGATGACCATCGACTCCCAGCAGCAACAACAGCAGCGCCAGCAGCAGTAGGCGTTACACGCAAGGATGCATCGGAGGAATCCCAGGCAGGAGAGACTCATCAGAATTGCCAGTGACATGGCCTGCAGGACTATTGGCATTCCTGGGGAAGGAGGAAATTGACACTGAGGGAGTTGGTGGGGTGGTTTGCGTGAGCTTGGTTACAAGAGGAAGGGATTTACTGGTCAGTGGACTGCTTCCGCTGTCGCCCAAAGTTTTTGAACTTGTCACTGACTTATGATGAATGCGCTGCAGGTGACGTATAAGGGAGGATGTTCCGAGGTGGTTAACGTCCTTACCCCTACTTATTACAGCTTGACAAAGGCAACACACGGCTTGACAAATGTTGTCCGCATTTCTGTTGAAATACTTCCACACCGAAGAGCTGATTTTTTTGGTATTTTCACCAGGCATGTCAATGGCCCTATTCCTCCCACGGACAACAGGTGTCTCCCCGGGTGCCTGACTTAAACAAACCACCTCACCATCAGAATCCTCCTGGTCAATTTCCTCCCCAGCGCCAGCAACACCCATATCCTCCTCATCCTGGTGTACTTCAACACTAACATCTTCAATCTGACTATCAGGAACTGGACTGCGGGTGCTCCTTCCAGCACTTGCAGGGGGCGTGCAAATGGTGGAAGGCGCATGCTCTTCACGTCCAGTGTTGGGAAGGTCAGGCATCGCAAACGACACAATTGGACTCTCCTTGTGGATTTGTGATTTCGAAGAACGCACAGTTCTTTGCTGTGCTTTTGCCAGCTTGAGTCTTTTCATTTTTCTAGCGAGAGGCTGAGTGCTTCCATCCTCATGTGAAGCTGAACCACTAGCCATGAACATAGGCCAGGGCCTCAGCCGTTCCTTGCCACTCCGTGTGGTAAATGGCATATTGGCAAGTTTACGCTTCTCCTCTGACAATTTTATTTTAGATTTTTGAGTCCTATTTTTACTGATATTTGGTGTTTTGGATTTTACATGCTCTGTACTATGACATTGGGCATCGGCCTTGGCAGACGACGTTGCTGGCATTTCATCGTCTCGGCCATGACTAGTGGCAGCAGCTTCAGCACGAGGTGGAAGTCGATCTTGATCTTTCCCTATTTTTGGAACCTCAACATTTTTGTTCTCCATATTTTAATAGGCACAACTAAAAGGCACCTCAGGTAAACAATGGAGATGGATGGATACTAGTATACTTATGGATGGACGAGCGACTGCCGACACAGAGGTAGCTACAGCCGTGGACTACCGTACTGCGTCTGCTGCTAATATAGACTGGATGATAATGATATAAAAAATATATATATATCACTACTGCAGCCGGACAGGTATATATTATATAATGACGGACCTGCTGGACACTGTCAGCACTGCAGACTCCTAAAGTAAGCTACTAGTATCAAGAAGATAGAAAAAAAAAACACCACAGGTAGGTGGTATACAATTATGGATGGACGAGCGACTGCCGACACAGAGGTAGCTACAGCCGTGGACTACCGTACTGCGTCTGCTGCTAATATAGACTGGATGATAATGATATAAAAAATATATATATATCACTACTGCAGCCGGACAGGTATATATTATATACTGACGGACCTGCTGGATACTGTCAGCACTGCAGACTCCTAAAGTAAGCTACTAGTATCAAGAAGATAGAAAAAAAAAAACACCACAGGTAGGTGGTATACAATTATGGATGGACGAGCGACTGCCGACACAGAGGTAGCTACAGCCGTGGACTACCGTACTGCGTCTGCTGCTAATATAGACTGGATGATAATGATATAAAAAATATATATATATCACTACTGCAGCCGGACAGGTATATATTATATAATGACGGACCTGCTGGACACTGTCAGCACTGCAGACTCCTAAAGTAAGCTACTAGTATCAAGAAGATAGAAAGAAAAAAAACACCACAGGTAGGTGGTATACAATTATGGATGGATGAGCGACTGCCGACACAGAGGTAGCTACAGCCGTGGACTACCGTACTGCGTCTGCTGCTAATATAGACTGGATGATAATGATATAAAAAATATATATATATCACTACTGCAGCCGGACAGGTATATATTATATAATGACGGACCTGCTGGACACTGTCAGCAGCACTGCAGACTCCTAAAGTAAGCTACTAGTAGTATCAAGAAGATAGAAAAAAAAAAACACCACAGGTAGGTGGTATACAATTATGGATGGACGAGCGACTGCCGACACAGAGGTAGCTACAGCCGTGGACTACCGTACTGCGTCTGCTGCTAATATAGACTGGATGATAATGATATAAAAAATATATATATATATCACTACTGCAGCCGGACAGGTATATATATATAATGACGGACCTGCAGGACACTGTCAGCAGCACTGCAGACTCCTAAAGTAAGCTACTAGTAGTATCAAGAAGATAGAAGAAAAAAAAAACACCACAGGTAGGTGGTATACAATTATGGATGGACGAGCGACTGCCGACACAGAGGTAGCTACAGCCGTGGACTACCGTACTGCGTCTGCTGCTAATATAGACTGGATGATAATGATATAAAAAATATATATATATCACTACTGCAGCCGGACAGGTATATATTATAATGATGGACCTGCTGGACACTGTCAGCACTGCAGACTCCTAAAGTAAGCTACTAGTATCAAGAAGATAGAAAAAAAAAAAAACACCACAGGTAGGTGGTATACAATTATGGATGGACGAGCGACTGCCGACACAGAGGTAGCTACAGCCGTGGACTACCGTACTGCGTCTGCTGCTAATATAGACTGGATGATAATGATATAAAATATATATATATATCACTACTGCAGCCGGACAGGTATATATTATATAATTAATGACGGACCTGCTGGCCACTGTCAGCAGAATGCGTTTATAGAATAAAAACACCACACGACGAGTGTTTAACTTTTTCAGGCAGACAATCACAATATACTGGTGGTCAGACAGTGGTCACTGGTCAGTCACACTGGCAGTGGCACTCTGGCAGCAAAAGTGTGCACTGTTAAATAATATGTACTCCTGCTACTGCTCCCCAGTCTCCCCCACAATTAAGCTGTGTGAGCACTGAGCACTCAGCACAGTCAGATATACATAGATGATGCAGCACACTGAGGCTGAGCACAGATATGGTATACTGTTACTGTGTCACTGTGTATCGTTTTTTTTCAGGCAGAGAACGGATTATATTAAATAATAATATAATAAAACTGCACTGGTGGTCACTGGTCAGTCACTAGTAAACTCTGCACTCTCTGAGTACTCCTAAGCTCCAGTAAATCAAGTGTCTCACTCTCACTCTCTCTCTTCTAATCTAAATGGAGAGGACGCCAGCCACGTCCTCTCCCTATGAATCTCAATGCACGTGTGAAAATGGCGGCGACGCGCGGCTCCTTATATAGAATCCGAGTCTCGCGATAGAATCCGAGCCTCGCGAGAATCCGACAGTGGGATGATGACGTTCGGGCGCGCTCGGGTTAGCCGAGCAAGGCGGGAAGATCCGAGTCTGCCTTGGATCCGTGTAAAAAGGCTGAAGTTCGGGGGGGTTCGGATTCCGAGGAACCGAACCCGCTCATCACTAGGTGAAGCCCGGGTAATGTCCTGTAATTTTGAGTGGGAACAGGTAATACATGTGGATGAGAGACGCAGATCTTGTGCAGAGCGGAGAGGTCTGGTAGGGAGATATTTTGAGATGAGTGAGGAGATGTATGATGGTGCAGTTTGATTAATAGCCTTGTATGTAAGTAAAAGTATTTTATATTTGACACGGTAGAATACCGGTAACCAATGGAGGGACTGACAGAGCGGATCAGCAGATGAAGAACGTCTGGCGAGGAAGATTAGCCTCGCAGCTGCATTTAAAATGGATTGAAGTGGTGATAGCCTATGTTTGGGAAGACCAGTAAGGAGACTATTACCATAATCAATGCGGGAGATGATGAGTGCATGGATTAGAGTTTTTGCAGTGTCTTGTGTAAGATAAGGGCGTATTTTGGATATGTTTTTAAGGTGCATGTAACATGATTTAGAGACAGATTGAATGTGTGGAACAAAAGACAGTTCAGAGTCAAGGGTGACACCTAGGCAACGAGCTTGTGGGGTGGGGTGGATAGTTGCATTGTCAACAGTTATAGAGATATCAGGTTGGTAACTACTCTTAGCTGGTGGGAAAATAATTAATTCGGTTTTGGAAATGTTGAGTTTGAGGTGGCGAGATGACATCCAAGATGAAATGGCAGACAGGCATCCAGTGACACGAGCCAATACTGGTGGTGACAAATCTGGGGAGGATAGGTAGATTTGAGTATCATAAGCATACAAATGATACTGAAATCCAAAGGAGCTGATTAGTTTACCAAGAGAGGAGGTATAGATTGAGAAAAGCAGAGGACCTAAGACTGAGCCTTGCGGTACTCCAACTGATAGAGGTAGAGAAGAGGAGGTAGAATCAGAGAAGTGAACACTGAAAGAGCGATTAGATAGGTAGGATGAGAACCAAGAAAGGGCTGTGTCCTGAAGACCTAGAGATTGTAGTGTTTGTATGAGAAGAGAGTGGTCAACACTGTCAAAAGCAGCAGAGAGATCTAGAAGAATAAGTAGTGTGAAATGGCCTTTTGATCTATCAGTGACTAGATCATTCACTACTTTGGTCAGTGCCGTCTCTGTGGAGTGTTGGGCACGAAAGCCTGACTGAAGTGGATCCAATAAGTTGTGCGAGTTAAGAAAGTGTGTAAGGCAAGTGTAGGCAAGCCTCTCAAGTAGCTTGGAGGGACTGGGTAGCTGAGAAATGGGACGGTAGTTAGAGAGTGTGTTTGGGTCAGAGTTGTGTTTTTTTAGAATGGGAGTAATGACTGCATGTTTAAACAGAGAGGGAAAGATACCAGTAGAGAGAGAGAGATTACAGATTTTAGTTAAGGTTGGGATAAGCACATGAGACAAAGTTTTACTGACCTGTGAGGGTATAGGATCAAGAGGAGAGGTAGTGGAGTAGGAGGATGAAAAGAGTGTTGATACTTCATCTTCACTTGTGGGATCAAATGAAGAGAAAGTGCCAGAGGGTTCAGGTAGGGAATTGAGCAGGTCACTGGCTGAGTTAGAGCATACCATTTCATCTCGGATTTTATCAATCTTATCCTTGAAGTAGGAAGCAAGTTCTTGTGCATGGATAGTAGCTAGTGGGGGAGGTGAGGGAGGGTAAAGAAGTGATTTAAATGTATTAAAAAGTCGCTTGGGGTTGTTGGCATGATAAGAGATGAGAGATTGGAAATATGTTTGTTTGGCAGTGTCCAGGGCCTGACGATAGGAGTGGTAGGTAGTCTTATATGTGAGAAAGTCACTTGGATTCTGAGATTTCCGCCACTGACGTTCTACTTTACGTGACAGTTTTTGTAGGTGTCTTGTTGATTTAGAGTGCTAAGCCTACGTGGAGTGTGATGGGTAGCTGGAGCCACTTCATCAAGGGCACTCTCTAGGGTCTGGTGCAGGTGTGATACAGCAGTGTCAGGTGTAGTAAATGTAGAGATTAGTGAGAGACGTTGTTGCAGAGAAGTGGAAAGTTGTTGAAAATGTATATTGTTAGTATTTCTGCGGGTTAGAGGAGGCTTGCTTGGTTTTAGTGTCCTAGAATTTAAAGTAATAGAAGAGATTGTGAAGGTGATCAGGTTGTGATCAGAGAGAGGGAAAGGAGTGTTAGTGAATTCGGAAACTGAGCAGAGCCTGGTGAACACAAGATCAAGGCAGTGGCCCTCATGGTGAGTAGAGGAGTCAGACCATTGGGTGTGGCCAAGAGAGGAGGTTAGAGAGAGGAGTTTGGAGCCATGAACAGATTGTGGACTGTCAAGAGCTATTCAACCTCAAATACTATGTTAGGGCCAGATTTACACACACATACTGTATATGAACTGAGGGTATATGTGGGCATTATACACGGGTGCAGCAGTATATAATGCTGGAAATTTGGTGAGGTTTGATCAGAGATGTGTGGAAAACGTAGGCGGGGAGGCACTGAGAGTTTTGACTATAAAATTTATTAGAATAATACAAAAAACATATTTATAATATATTCTTTGTATTTGTCATATACATTTTTAAGTTAAAACTCTGGAGTATACTGGAGCATGGCCCTCATTCCGAGTTGATCGCTAGCTGCCGTTGTCCGCAGCGCAGCGATCAGGCTAAAAATCGGCACTTCTGCGCATGTGTATGCGGTTCAATGCGCACGCACGACATACTTTCACAAAAGCCGGTGCAGTTTCACACAAGGTCTAGCGACGCTTTTCAGTCGCACTGCTAGCCGCAGAGTGATTGACATGAAGTGGGCGTTTCTGGGCGGTAACTGACCGTTTTCGTGGAGTGTGTGTAAAAACGCAGGCGTGCCTGGGAAAACGCGGGCGTGGCTGGCCGAACGCTGGGCGTGTTTGTGACGTCAAAACAGGAACT
The DNA here is from genome assembly GCF_028390025.1 of Pseudophryne corroboree. Taxonomy (NCBI): domain Eukaryota; kingdom Metazoa; phylum Chordata; class Amphibia; order Anura; family Myobatrachidae; genus Pseudophryne; species Pseudophryne corroboree. The sequence goes on from NC_086450.1 coordinate 33,293,776, forward strand.
AAATAGTCTGAAGTGATCGCATGCTAGGAGTAGGTCTGGAGCTACTCTGAAACTGCACAATCTTTTTTTGTAGCCGCTCTGCGATCCTTTCGTTCGCACTTCTGCTAAGCTAAGATACACTCCCAGAGGGCGGCGGCTTAGCGTTTGCACGGCTGCTAAAAACAGCTAGCGAGCGAACAACTCGGAATGAGGGCCTATGACAGGAGAGGCTCTGCATTGCCTGCTTCACCTCACCGCACGTCACTGATATATATATATATCTATATATAGGCAATATATACATAGGCAATTTGTACACTGCCCTCCTGGCGATCTTACGGGGATTGCTGGAGACTATTTCATGGGTAGTGAGAATTCCTATGGGGAAGTGGGTGACAAACGGTCCACTAATCTCTGCCACTAATCGTCCCACAGCTGAAACACCCACATTTCTACACTATGTCGCCCACTGTTACTGGTGCACTTTTTGCTGATCCTTTCAGACATATACTGTTATTAAACCCTTGTAGCAAATAATGACGTCCTCTCCAACTATCAATAAAGTTCTGCTACATCCAGGCATAGGCGCGTGTTAGGCGGTTGCCTGGTGCGCACAGGCACCCTCTAATGTCCGGCAAACCCCCCCCCCCCCCTCCACGGCACACACACTCCTGCTGCTGCCACCGATTCCCGTCTCTTGACGCTGAAGGGAGGAGAGCACTGCGCGCGTCTCTCCTGCCCCTCACAAGCCGGCGCTATATTTCAGATGGCTGCCGGAGACAGGGACTGTGAAGTGAGGTGCAGGAGAGATGCGCGGTGCACTCGCCTCCCCTCAGCGTCAGAGACGGGAATCGGCGGCACTGGCAGCAGGAGGATGAGCACAAATGGGGGCATATATGTATCTGCCATCGCTGGGGGCATAAGTATATCTGGCACCACTGGGGGCATATGTATCTGGCACCACTGGGGGCATGTGTATCTGGCACCACTGGGGGCATGTGTATCTGGTACCGCGGGGGGCATTTGTGTATCTGGCACCGCGGGGGGGCATTTGTGTATCTGGCACCGCAGGGGGGCATTTGTGGATCTGGCACTGCTGGGGGCATTTGTGGATCTGGCACCACGGGGGGCATTTGTGGATCTGGCACTGCTGGGGGCATTTGTGGATCTGGCACCACTGTGAGCATATGTGGATCTGGTACTGCTGGGGGTATTGAGTAAGGGGCACCGCTGGGGGCATATGTGTATCTGGCACCGCGGGGGGCATTTGTGGATCTGGCACCACGGGGGGCATTTGTGGATCTGGCACTGCTGGGGGCATTTGTGGATCTGGCACCACGAGGGGCATTTGTGGATCTGGCACTGCTGGGGGCATTTGTGGATCTGGCACTGCTGGGGGAATTTGTGGATCTGGCACTGCTGGGAGCATATGTGGATCTGGTACCGCTGGGGGTATTGAGTAAGGGGCACCGCTGGGGGCATATGTGTATCTGGCACTATGGGGGCATATGTTTATATTGCTTTGAGTGCCAATAGGCAGTGCTAGACATGCCCAATAGGCGGTGCTAGACACGCCCAGTAGGTTGTGCTAAACACACCCCTCCGACGGTGCACCCCCTAATAAAATGTTCTGCGCACGCCTATGCATCCAGGTGTAAGGTTATAACAAGGCTGCAGAATTCCTCGTCTGCGGTGTTTGCATGAACCAACTTGTCTATCACCGGCTCGGTTTTGCAGTATGGAAATATTTAATGTCAGGTGTGTAACACAAATGTCTGTTTGCCTGAATTTCGGAGTGGGGGTGTGCGGGGGAATTTCACCATGCACGGGATTAGCAGGACGAAAACTTCTCATTATTAAAGTATATTTTTAAAAGAAATTGCTTTCCGTATTTTAATTTCTGCCTCTCCCTCAAGGCTCGCAGACTTCCAGCGCGCAGTTATCCAATTAAAATTTGAATCTAGAGCTTTATCCTTAAGGCGAGGACAGCTGCCGGGTTTTAGAAACTCTCTAATCTTTTCCATAAATATTTAACAAGAATTGCTCAATAGACAAGATGAACTGAGGTAACATGCAGAAGAATGAGACGTTGTACAAACAGCCGGAATTATCTGCGAGACGTTCCTCCGACGTGAAAGCTCTGTGACTATAAAAAACAAGAAAAAACACACCGTATTTGAGGAAGAAAAGTATAATTTATATTGTTGTGTACTAGCCGTGGAAGAATTCCCTGGGCGCCCTTCAACGCGCATAAAGCCGCGGAAATTTGTGGTGCAGTAAGGTGTGAAACTGTAACCAGCTTAAAACTAAAATTGAGATTCCTCTCTTGTAACCTGGAAGATAAGGCGGACACAAAAATCATTTCTCTGGAAAATTGGAAAAGGGAAACATTTTTAAAAATGTATTTCTGAGGGTACACTGTAATGGGCAGAACCCGTCTGGACTCAATTGCTGGTCAGTTTCATGTAAAATGAGTATATGCCATATATATATAGATAGATAGATAGATAGATAGATAGATAGATAGATAGATAGATAGATAGATAGATAGATAGATAGATAGATAGATAGATAGATAGATAGATAGATTGTTCAAGGGTAAATCAGCCACGCCTTCAGTGTTTTCAAAAGTGACTCAACACAGTGTCCTCAAATAAATACCGAATATGCGTACCAGATGCACGTGAGTGTGTGCTTGCAAAAATTTCTGTACATCTCAGTCACTTTACATGGGATGAGGACCCATTCTTTTTCACGAAAGTCCTGTGAGTGCCGCTAATTAGTTTGTGTGTGTATATATTAGGGGTGGGCAACAGGCGGCCCGCGGGCCGGATGTGGCCCGCGGACCGATCCTGCTTGGCCCGCTGTGCCCCACCAGAGTGCAATGACAAGCGGCCCGACAGGCCGCTTGTCATTGCATTGCTCTCAGACGCGGCGCCGCTGAGGAAATCCCGGTCACGTCACAGAGTCAGCTGACCGGGATTTCCTCTGTTAGCTGGGCGGCACGGGGAGCGGGCACTGCAGTGACCAGGAGCGGTGGCCTGTGAGGAGGAGATTAAGCGGTGGCCAGTGAGGAGAAGCGGCGGGCAGCAAGCCGGAGCAGGAGAGGCCACATCAGTGGTGACTCCGGCCAGCAGCAGCGCGGATCTTCGGACAGCGGGGATCGTTTGCCACGGTGACAAACAGGTAAACCCCCTGTCCAGCCAACCCCTGGATCAGTGCTTAAGCTGCCATATAGGTTTAGGGGTGGGGAGGGAGGGGAGTTAAAAACTGCAATATGGGTTTAGGGGAGGGGAGGAAAGGGGGTAGGGACTGTCTGCCTTAATGTGTAAAAATGGGGGATGCTGTCTGCCGTAATGTGTAAAAAGGGGATGCTGTCTGCCGTAATGTGTAAAAAAGGGGGACGATGTCTGCCGTAATGTGTAAAAAGAGCACACTGTCTGCCGTAATGTGTAAAAAGGGGACGCTGTCTGCCGTAATGTGTAAAAAAGGGCACGCTGTCTGCCGTAATGTGTAAAAAGAGGGACGCTGTCTGCCGTAATGTGTAAAAAGAGGGACGCTGTCTGCCGTAATGTGTAAAAAGAGGGACGCTGTCTGCCGTAATGTGTAAAAAAGGGCACGCTGTCTGCCGTAATGTGTAAAAAGAGGGACGCTGTCTACCGTAATGTGTAAAAAGAGGGACGCTGTCTGCCGTATTGTGTAAAAAAGGGCACGCTGTCTGCCGTAATGTGTAAAAAGGGGACTCTTTTTGAGTATTTTGTGTGTGGCCCTCGAATATTCGCTGGAAGTGTTAAGCGGCCCCCCAGCTGAAATAATTGCCCACCCCTGGTATATATATTAGTGATGAGCGGGTTCGGTTCCTCGGAATCCGACCCGCCCGAACTTCACCTTTTTTTTACACGGGTCCGAGCGACTCGGATCCTCCCGCCTTGCTCGGTTAACCCGAGCGCGCCCGAACGTCATCATCCCGCTGTCGGATTCTCGCGAGACTCGGATTCTATATAAGGAGCCGCGCGTCGCCGCCATTTTCACACCTGCATTGAGATTGATAGGGAGAGGACGTGGCTGGCGTCCTCTCCGTAATAGAAAAGACTAAGAGTGACATTGTTATAATTGTGGGGAGGATTGAGGACGGGGAGCAGCTGTTAGGGAGTACAGTGCAGGGTTTTGATTATACCACCAGTGATTTTAATCATTTGTTTCTCTGCCTGAAAAAAAACGCTCCACCATATCTGTGGCTGTGCTCACTCAGTGTGCTGCACTGCTGCATGATATATCTGTGCTGAGTGCACTGCTCTGCTCACACTGCCTAATTGTGGGGACTGGGGAGCAGTTATAGCAGGAGTACAGTGCACAGTTTTGCTGACAGTGACCACCAGTCCAGTATACGTTTGTCTGCCTAAAAAACACTGTGGTGTTTTTTTTTTTTCTTTCTTCATACTAGTTTAGCAGTCTGCTGACAGTGTCCACCAGGTCCGTTATACAGTATATTATGTATATAAGCACTAAGCAGCAGTACGGTAGGCCACGGCTGTACCTACCTCTGTATCGTCAGTGCACTCGTCGTCCATAAGTATAAGTATTACTATACTATCCATCCATCTACATTGTATACCTGTGGTGTTTTTTTTTTCTTTCTTCATACTAGTTTAGCAGTCTGCTGACAGTGTCCACCAGGTCCGTTATACAGTATATTATATATATAAGCACTAAGCAGCAGTACGGTAGGCCACGGCTGTACCTACCTCTGTGTCGTCAGTGCACTCGTCGTCCATAAGTATAAGTATTACTATACTATCCATCCATCTACATTGTATACCTGTGGTGTTTTTTTTTTTTCTTTCTTCATACTAGTTTAGCAGTCTGCTGACAGTGTCCACCAGGTCCGTTATACAGTATATTATATATATAAGCACTAAGCAGCAGTACGGTAGGCCACGGCTGTACCTACCTCTGTGTCGTCAGTGCACTCGTCGTCCATAAGTATAAGTAATACTATACTATCCATCCATCTACATTGTATACCTGTGGTGTTTTTTCTTTCTTTCTTCATACTAGTTTAGCAGTCTGCTGACAGTGTCCACCAGGTCCGTTATACAGTATATTATATATATAAGCACTAAGCAGCAGTACGGTAGGCCACGGCTGTACCTACCTCTGTGTCGTCAGTGCACTCGTCGTCCATAAGTATAAGTAATACTATACTATCCATCCATCTACATTGTATACCTGTGGTGTTTTTTTTTTCTTTCTTCATACTAGTTTAGCAGTCTGCTGACAGTGTCCACCAGGTCCGTTATACAGTATATTATATATATAAGCACTAAGCAGCAGTACGGTAGGCCACGGCTGTACCTACCTCTGTGTCGTCAGTGCACTCGTCGTCCATAAGTATAAGTAATACTATACTATCCATCCATCTACATTGTATACCTGTGGTGTTTTTTTTTCTTTCTTCATACTAGTTTAGCAGTCTGCTGACAGTGTCCACCAGGTCCGTTATACAGTATATTATATATATAAGCACTTTGCAGCAGTACGGTAGGCCACGGCTGTACCTACCTCTGTGTCGTCAGTGCACTCGTCGTCCATAAGTATAAGTAATACTATACTATCCATCCATCTACATTGTATACCTGTGGTGGTTTTTAGTTGTGCGCAAAATATGGAGAACAAAAATGTGGAGGTTAAAAAAATAGGGAAAGATCAAGATCCACTTCCACCTCGTGCTGAAGCTGCTGCCACTAGTCATGGCCGAGACGATGAAATGCCATCAACGTCGTCTGCCAAGGCCGATGCCCAATGTCATAGTACAGAGCATGTAAAATCCAAAACACAAAAGATCAGTAATAAAATGACCCAAAAATCAAAATTAAAAGCGTCTGAGGAGAAGCGTAAACTTGCCAATATGCCATTTACGACACGGAGTGGCAAGGAACGGCTGAGGCCCTTGCCTATGTTCATGGCTAGTGGTTCAGCTTCACATGAGGATGGAAGCACTCATCCTCTCGCTAGAAAAAAGAAAAGACTTGCGGCAAAAGCACAGCAAAGAACTGTGCGTTCTTCGAAATCACAAATCCCAAATGAGAGTCCAATTGTGTCGGTTGCGATGCCTGACCTTCCCAACACTGGACGGGAAGAGCTTGCGCCTTCCACCATTTGCACGCCCCCTGCAAGTGTTGAAAGGAGCACCCGCAGTCCAGTTCCTGATAGTGAAATTGAAGATGTCAGTGTTGAAGTACACCAGGATGAGGATATGGGTGTTGCTGGCGCTGGGGAGGAAATTGACAAGGAGGATTCTGATGGTGAGGTGGTTTGTTTAAGTCAGGCACCCGGGGAGACACCTGTTGTCCGTGGGAGGAATATGGCCATTGACATGCCTGGTGAAAATACCAAAAAAATCAGCTCTTCAGTGTGGAAGTATTTCAACAGAAATGCGGACAACAGGTGTCAAGCCGTGTGTTGCCTTTGTCAAGCTGTAATAAGTAGGGGTAAGGACGTTAACCACCTCGGAACATCCTCCCTTATACGTCACCTGCAGCGCATTCATAATAAGTCAGTGACAAGTTCAAAAACTTTGGGCGACAACGGAAGCAGTCCACTGACCAGTAAATCCCTTCCTCTTGTAACCAAGCTCGCGCAAACCACACCACCAACTCCCTCAGTGTCAATTTCCTCGTTACCCAGGAAAGCCAATAGTCCTGCAGGCCATGTCACTGGCAAGTCTGACGAGTCCTCTCCTGCCTGGGATTCCTCCGATGCATCCTTGAGTGTAACGCCTACTGCTGCTGGCGCTGCTCTTGTTGCTGCTGGGAGTCGATCGTCATCCCAGAGGGGAAGTCGGAAGACCACTTGTACTACTTCCAGTAAGCAATTGACTGTCCAACAGTCCTTTGCGAGGAAGATGAAATATCACAGCAGTCATCCTGTTGCAAAGCGGATAACTGAGGCCTTGACAACTATGTTGGTGTTAGAAGTGCGTCCGGTATCCGCCGTTAGTTCACAGGGAACTAGACAATTTCTTGAGGTAGTGTGCCCCCGTTACCAAATACCATCTAGGTTCCACTTCTCTAGGCAGGCGATACCGAGAATGTACACGGACGTCAGAAAAAGACTCACCAGTGTCCTGAAAAATGCAGTTGTACCCAATGTCCACTTAACCACGGACATGTGGACAAGTGGAGCAGGGCAGACTCAGGACTACATGACTGTGACAGCCCACTGGGTAGATGTATTGCCTCCCGCTGCAAGAACAGCAGCGGCGGCACCAGTAGCAGCATCTCGCAAACGCCAACTCGTTCCTAGGCAGGCTACGCTTTGTATCACCGCTTTCCAGAATACGCACACAGCTGAAAACCTCTTACGGCAACTGAGGAAGATCATCGCAGAATGGCTTACCCCAATTGGACCCTCCTGTGGATTTGTGGCATCGGACAACGCCAGCAATATTGTGCGTGCATTACATCTGGGCAAATTCCAGCACGTCCCATGTTTTGCACATACATTGAATTTGGTGGTGCAGAATTATTTAAAAAACGACAGGGGCGTGCAAGAGATGCTGTCGGTGGCCAGAAGAATTGCGGGCCACTTTCGGCGTACAGGCACCGCGTACAGAAGACTGGAGCACCACCAAAAACACCTGAACCTGCCCTGCCATCATCTGAAGCAAGAGGTGGTAACGAGGTGGAATTCAACCCTCTATATGCTTCAGAGGATGGAGGAGCAGCAAAAGGCCATTCAAGCCTATACATCTGGCCACGATATAGGCAAAGGAGGTGGAATGCACCTGTCTCAAGCGCAGTGGAGAATGATTTCAACGTTGTGCAAGGTTCTGCAACCTTTTGAACTTGCCACACGTGAAGTCAGTTCAGACACTGCCAGCCTGAGTCAGGTCATTCCCCTCATCAGGCTTTTGCAGAAGAAGCTGGAGGCATTGAAGGAGGAGCTAAAACAGAGCGATTCCGCTAGGCATGTGGGACTTATGGATGGAGCCCTTCATTCGCTTAACCAGGATTCACGTGTGGTCAATCTGTTGAAATCAGAGCACTACATTTTGGCCACCGTGCTCGATCCTAGATTTAAAACCTACGTTGTATCTCTCTTTCCGGCAGACACAAGTCTGCAGAGGTTCAAAGACCTGCTGGTGAGAAAATTGTCAAGTCAAGCGGAACGCGACCCGTCAACAGCTCCTCCTTCACATTCTCCTGCAACTGGGGGTGCGAGGAAAAGGCTAAGAATTCCGAGCCCACCCGCTGGCGGTGATGCAGGGCAGTCTGGAGCGAGTGCTGACATGTGGTCCGGACTGAAGGACCTGCCAACGATTACTGACATGTCGTCTACTGTCACTGCATATAATTCTGTCACCACTGAAAGAATGGTGGAGGATTATATGAGTGACCGCATCCAAGTAGGCACGTCAGACAGTCCGTAGGTATACTGGCAGGAAAAAGAGGCAATTTGGAGGCCCTTGCAGAAACTGGCTTTATTCTACCTAAGTTGCCCTCCCTCCAGTGTGTACTCCGAAAGAGTGTTTAGTGCCGCCGCTCACCTTGTCAGCAATCGGCGTACGAGGTTACTTCCAGAAAATGTGGAGAAGATGATGTTCATTAAAATGAATTATAATCAATTCCTCCGTGGAGACATTCACCAGCAGCAATTGCCTCCAGAAAGTACACGGGGACCTGAGATGGTGGATTCCAGTGGGGACGAATTAATAATCTGTGAGGAGGGGGATGTACACAGTGAAAGGGGTGATGAATCGGACGATGATGATGAGGTGGACATCTTGCCTCCGTAGAGCCAGTTTGTGCAAGGAGAGATTGATTGCTTCTTTTTTGGTGGGGGCTCAAACCAACCAGTCATTTCAGTCACAGTCGTGTGGCAGACCCTGTCGCTGAAATAATGGGTTTGTTAAAGTGTGCATGTCCTGTTTATACAACATAAGGATGGGTGGGAGGGCCCAAGGACAATTCCATCTTGCACCTCTTTTTTCTTTCATTTTTCTTTGCGTCATGTGCTGTTTGGGGAGTATTTTTTTGAAGGGCCATCCTGCGTGACACTGCAGTGCCACTCCTAGATGGGCCAGGTGTTTGTGTCGGCCACTTGGGTCGCTTAGCTTAGTCATCCAGCGACCTCGGTGCAAATTTTAGGACTAAAAATAATATTGTGAGGTGTGAGGTGTTCAGAATAGACTGAAAATGAGTGTAAATTATGGTTATTGAGGTTAATAATACTATGGGATCAAAATGACCCCCAAATTCTATGATTTAAGCTGTTTTTTAGGGTTTTTTGAAAAAAACACCCAAATCCAAAACACACCCGAATCCGACAAAAAAATTTCGGTGAGGTTTTGCCAAAACGCGTTCGAACCCAAAACACGGCCGCGGAACCGAACCCAAAACCAAAACACAAAACCCGAAAAATTGCCGGTGCACATCACTAGTATATAGTAGTACAGTGCTGCATTGTGGTGACCACCAATATATAGTATTACAGTACAGTAGTCCACTGCTGTATCTTCCAGCTCTGTGTCAGACTCCGTTCTATTCTCATGATCAGTGCTCAATATCTGTGCTGCATTGTGGTGACCAGTGTATATAGTAGTACAGTACACTAGTCCGTTGCTGTATCTTGCAGCTCCGTGTCAGACTCAGTTCTAGTATCCTGATCAGTGCTCAATATCTGTGCTGCATTGTGGTGACCAGTGTATATAGTAGTACAGTGCTGCATTGTGGTGACCACCAGTATATAGTAGTACAGTACAGTAGTCCATTGCTGTATCTTACAGCTCCGTGTCAGGCTCAGTTCTATTCTCATGATCAGTGCTCAATATCTGTGCTGCATTGTGGTGACCAGTATATAGTAGTACAGTTCTGCATTGTGGTGACCACCAATATATAGTAGTACAGTACAGTAGTCTATTGCTGTATCTTACAGCTCCGTGTCAGGCTCAGTTCTATTCTCATGATCAGTGCTCAATATCTGTGCTGCATTGTGGTGACCGGTATATAGTAGTACAGTGCTGCATTGTGGTGACCACCAATATATAGTAGTACAGTACAGTAGTCCATTGCTGTATCTTGCAGCTCCGTGTCAGACTCAGTTCTATTCTCATGATCAGTGCTTAATATCTGTGCTGCATTGTGGTGACCGGTATATAGTAGTACAGTGCTGCATTGTGGTGACCACCAGTATATAGTAGTACAGTACAGTAGTCCATTGCTGTATCTTGCAGCTCCGTGTCAGACTCAGTTCTAGTATCCTGATCAGTGCTCAATATCTGTGCTGCATTGTGGTGACCAGTATATATAGTAGTACAGTGCTGCATTGTGGTGACCACCAGTATATATAGTTGTAAAGTACAGTAGTCCATTGCTGTATCTTGCAGCTCCGTGTCACTTCTAGTATCCTGAACAGTGCTTAATATCTGTGCTCAGTGTCAGTGCTGCATTGTGGTGAGTAAAAGTCCAGTGTCTTGTGCTGCATCTTGCTGCTGTAGGGTGCTGTGGTAGTGTCCTGTCACTGTGCATAGGTCATCATCATTCCAGTCACAGTGGTATCTATCTAGTGGTATCTAATGCCGTCTAATTCCAAATATATTACTGGCATATAATTCCACACATTAAAACATGGAGAACAAAAATGTGGAGGGTAAAATAGGGAAAGCTCAAGATCCACTTCCACCTAGTGCTGAAGCTGCTGCCACTAGTCATGGCAGAGACGATGAAATGCCATCAACGTCATCCTCCAAGGCCGATGCCCAATTGTTAGGATCTCCTGTTCTGTACTGCCACGTCGCCATGGCAACCGGGAGGCAAGTGTTAGCGAAGTAACCTGAGCGCAGCTGATACTCCGGTCCGGGTTTTTACTGTGTAGTGGTTACAGGCTCTGTGCACGGCAGGGAATCGGGCGCTGGTTTTGTGCTCACAGTCTGTGAGGTCTGAGTGGGGCGTAGACAGCACCTGCTATATAAACCATCCTCTCAGGCTAGGCAAATGCTGCTGAATCTTTGTTTGTTAGTCAGTTCCAGAGAGTTAGCTAGTACTGTGTGACTTTGTATTTACTTGTTGCTTACTGCGAATAGGCCTTGGGAGTCGGTACTTCATTCTGCCAATCCGGACCTAGCAGTAAGACTGGAGTCAGTTGTTTAACCTGCTGGGGTTCTTTTGCTATTCTGTGAACCCAGCAGGTTTGCGGCTGTACTCTCAGACCTGCTTGCTTAATCCTCCCTCACTGTGCAGGGCGTCCAGGTGTCAGTTTAGTGGCAGTAAGCTGAACCTGTGCCCTGCAAGTGGGGGTTAGGATTGTGGATACTCTCCTTGTGTCTATATTTCTATCTCTGACCAAGGAGTTTATTCCCACACCCGTTGGTAACCCTTTGGGGTTTTTCCTGTTGCTCTTAGCAACATCATTTTGGGTGCTCCACATGTTAAATCACTACATCTCGCTTCATTGTCCGCTCTATTCCATCTGAGCATTCCTGACACTAGGGAGACACCCAATTCCTGAGCCTTTGGGCTTCCCCGTTCATTTTGTGTTTATTAGTTATTCCATCACCTCCTGTGTATGTTGTGTTATACTGTCTGTGAGTTCGTTTTGCCTTGCATCCCTCTCTACTCCTGTTAGCACTGGTGTGCGTAACATATTCAGCAGCCCTACTCCTGTTGAAATTTTGTGGGAATATGGAGCATACCCCTCAAAATACTTTGCAACAGGTGGTCGATCAGATGCAGGTCCAGACTCGACAATTTAATGAGATGTCAATTAAAATGAACACCCCTCAGGCCGCTAGCGGAGCTCCCGCAGCAGCAGCGGCAAGTTTAGGGGTTAAGGAGCCGAAATTAAATCTCCCGGATCGTTTTTCTGGAGATCGCTCGCAGTTCTTTTGTTTCAAGGAGAGCTGTAAGCTATATTTCAGGCTTAGGCCCCAGTCTTCTGGGTCGGAGATTCAGCGGGTGGGCATGGTGATTTCCTTGCTACAAGGAGACCCACAGGTCTGGGCATATGGGTTGCAGCCTGACTGTCCGTCGCTTAAAAGTGTTGATGCTATTTTTACGGCACTGGGCATTTTGTATGATGACCCTGACAAGATGGCTTCAGCCGAGGCTCAGATTACGGTCCTAAAGCAAGGGCGACGGCCAGCTGAGGTTTATAGTACGGAGTTTCGGAGGTTGGCTCATGATACCCAGTGGAATGACCCAGCCCTGAGAAACCAGTACCGAAGGGGCCTTTCTGACCAGATAAAGGACCAACTGGTACAATATCCCTCGCCTGATAGCTTAGATCAGCTCATGCAGTTATCCATCCGGATGGATAGACGGCTGAGAGAGCGTAGGCTTGAAAGGGAGACCGCAGTTTCCTTTTTTCCCAAGGGAACCTCAGACTCTGAGGAATATTCCGAGGAGCCTATGCAGATTGGGGCTACCCGCCTCTCCTCGCGTGAGAAGACGCGGAGGAGACAGCAGGGTTTGTGTTTGTACTGTGGGAATAAAGGTCATGTTATAGTATCATGCCCAGAAAAGCCGGAAAACTTCAGGGCCTGAGGGTGATGGGAAATATCCTGTTAGGCCAGAAGTCAGATTTTCCCAAAAAGACTTTTCTCATTCCGGTGACTTTGGAGATCCTCGGTCAAACTGTCAAGACTGAGGCCTTTGAAACGGGGAACCATTGTCCCAGGGTAAAATTACCTCCTGCACCAGCCAAATTCCTTTGTTTATTGGAGCCACACACTCTGAAAAATTGTCTTTCTATGTTACTGTCTGTTCTTTTGCCCCATTGGTTTTGGGGTTACCCTGGTTAAGGGCCCATAACCCTCAATTTAACTGGGTCTCTGGGGAGATTCTTAGTTGGGGTAGTGATTGTTTCAGGAGTTGCTTGAGCCTTCCAGTCAGGCTCTCGCAGCTAAGTTTGCCAGGATTGCCAGGATGTTATGCAGATTTTGCGGATGTGTTCTCCAAAAAAATTGCGGAGGTACTACCTCCCCATCGCCCCTATGACTGTGCCATTGATTTGTTGCCGGATGCTAAGCTTCCCAAGAGCAGGTTGTACTCCCTGTCACGTCCTGAGACTCAGGCTATGGCAGAGTACATTCAGGAGAACTTGGCTAAGGGATTTATCAGACCCTCACAGTCCCCAGTTGGGTCAGGGTTCTTCTTCGTGGGTAAAAAGGACGGTTCGTTGCGACCCTGCATCGACTTCAGGGAATTGAACCGTATCACGATTAAAAACTCATACCCACTGCCTCTCATTTCGGTTTTGTTTGACCAGCTTCGTACTGCCACCATTTTTTCTAAGATTGACCTACGCGGTGCTTACAATCTAATCCGAATAAGAGAGGGGGATGAATTGAAGACTGCCTTTAATACCCACTCAGGGCATTATGAATATTTGGTGATGGCTTTTGGGCTCTCTAATGCCCCGGCAGTCTTCCAGGAATTCATGAACGATGTGCTTTGGAATATTTGGATAGATTTTTAGTTGTTTATCTAGATGACATCCTAATCTTCTCCCATTCCCTGGAGGAACATCGGAAGCATGTACGCTTAGTCCTCCAGAAACTCAGAGACCACCAGCTTGAGGCGAAGCTGGAGAAGTGCGAATTTGAAGTCCAGCAAATCGCATTTCTAGGGTATATTATCTCCTCAGAAGGTTTCCAAATGGAGGGTTCTAAGGTACAGGCAGTCCTGGATTGGGTGCAGCCCACTAGTTTGAAGGCGCTTCAGTGTTTTCTGGGCTGTGCGAATTTTTATAGACGGTTCATCGCTGGATTTTCGTGTATAGTGGCCCCCTTGGTGGCACTCACTAAGAAAGGGGCGGATGTTGCTCACTGGTCTTGTGAGGCCAAAGCGGCCTTTGCCCGTCTCAAAAGGGCATTTGTCTCGGCCAAGGTGCTGCGACACCCAGATCCAGAGCGTCCTTTTGTGGTAGAAGTGGATGCCTCTGAGATAGGTATTGGGGCAGTGCTCTCTCAGATGGGGGTGTCTGATAATCGCCTTCATCCCTGTGCTTACTTTTCCCGTAAATTTTCGTCTGCCGAGATGAATTATGATGTGGGTAACCGGGAATTGTTGGCTATAAAGGATGCACTCGGGGAGTGGAGACACTGGCTTGAGGGGGCTAAGTTTGTGGTCTCAATTCTCACCGACCATAAGAATCTGGCATATTTAGAGTCAGCGAAGCGGCTCAATGCCAGGCAAGCACGATGGGCTTTGTTTTTTGCTCGCTTTAATTTTTTTATCACATATCGCCCTGGGTCAAAAAACATCAAGGCTGATGCGCTCTCACGGAGTTTTGCTCCAGTCCAAGAGACCACCGAGGAGCCATTGCCCATTGTGTCCCCATCATGTATTAAAGTGGGCATTACCCAGAACCTCTTGTCATTAGTCCTTAGAGCACAGGAGCAGGCTCCTCCAGACCTTCCGGTAGGTCTCTTGTTTGTGCCTCCTAGGGTAAGACAGCGAGTGTTCCTGGAATTCCATGCCAAGAGGTCGGCAGAGCATCCGGGTATTGCCAGAACTCGGGAGTTGCTGACTAGGGCGGTGTGGTGGCCCTCGGTGGCTAGGGATGTGGATCAGTGGGTTCGGGCATGTGATGTTTGTGCCCGAAAAATAAAACTCCTAGAGGGGTTCCTGTCGGCCCATTACATCCACTCTCTATTCCATCTAAGCCATGGACCCACATTTCCATGGATTTTGTGGTGGACTTGCCCAAATCCTCGGGGATGACAGCCATTTGGGTTGTCGTTGACAGGTTTTCGAAGATGGCGCATTTCGTTCCACTGGTTGGGTTGCCATCGGCCAGACGCCTGTCTGAGTTATTTATGCAGCATGTTGTGCGCCTCCACGGGTTGCCACTTGATGTGGTCTCTGACCGTGGATCCCAGTTTGTGGCCAAATTCTGGAGGGCATTTTGTTCTGATCTCCAGATTTCTGTGAGCTTGTCGTCAGGCTACCATCCACAGTCTAATGGGCAGACTGAGAGGGTGAACCAGTCCTTGGAGCAGTTCCTCAGGAGTTATGCCTCCAAGTGTCATACTGACTGGGTTGCTCATCTGTCCATGGCGGAGTTTGCCTATAACAACGCGGCTCACTCTGCTACAGGGATCTCTCCCTTCCTTTGTGTGTATGGGCATCATCCTAAGGCCAATTCTTTTGACCCCCTGGATTCCACGCCTGGTGGTTCCTCTGTGGTTTCGGCCCTTAGGGGTATTTGGAGGAAAGTTAAGAAAGCCCTTGTGTCTGTCATTAGTGACCAAAAGGGTTTTTGATAAGCGGAGAAGACCCTGCAGCTTTAAATTAGGAGACTTCGTCTGCTTGTCCACCAAGAATTTGAAGTTGAGACAACCATCTCATAAGTTAGGCCCCCGGTTCATCGGCCCTTATAAGATCACCAGGGTTATCAATCCGGTGGCATTTCAGTTAGATCTGCCCCGTTCATTGGGTATCAATAAAACATTTCATTGTTCCCTTTTAAAACTGGCGGTTAGTAATCCTTCTTCCAGTGGAAGACCTTCTCCTCTTCTGATACGGGGTCAGAGGGAGTTTGTGGTTGAAAGGGTTCTTGACTCCAAGATGGTTCGGGGTCGGCTGTCATTTTTGGTGCACTGGAAGGGGTATGGCCCGGAGGAGCGGTCGTGGGTGCGCAGTTGTGATCTTCATGCCCCCAGACTGATACGCTCTTTCTTCTCGCAGTTCCCCGATAAACCCGGTGGTAGGGGTTCTTTGACCCCTCGTCAGAGGGGGGGTACTGTTAGGATCTCCTGTTCTGTACTGCCACGTCGCCATGGCAACCGGGAGGCATGTGTTAGCGAAGTAACCTGAGCGCAGCTGATACTCCGGTCCGGGTTTTTACTGTGTAGTGGTTACAGGCTCTGTGCACGGCAGGGAATCCGGCGCTGGTTTTGTGCTCATAGTCTGTGAGGTCTGAGTGGGGCGTGGACAGCACCTGCTATATAAACCATCCTCTCAGGCTAGGCAAATGCTGCTGAATCTTTGTTTGTTAGTCAGTTCCAGAGAGTTAGCTAGTACTGTGTGACTTTGTATTTACTTGTTGCTTACTGCGAATAGGCCTTGGGATTCGGTACTTCATTCTGCCAATCCGGACCTAGCATTAAGACTGGAGTCAGTTGTTTAACCTGCTGGGGTTCTTTTGCTATTCTGTGAACCCAGCAGGTTTGCGGCTGTACTCTCAGACCTGCTTGCTTAATCCTCCCTCACTGTGCAGGGCGTCCAGGTGTCAGTTTAGTGGCAGTAAGCTGAACCTGTGCCCTGCAAGTGGGGGTTAGGATTGTGGATACTCTCCTTGTGTCTATATTTCTATCTCTGACCAAGGAGTTTATTCCCACACGCGTTGGTAACCCTTTGGGGTTTTTTCTGTTGCTCTTAGCAACATAATTTCAGGTGCTCCACATGTTAAATCACTACATCTCGCTTCATTGTCCGCTCTATTCCATCTGAGCATTCCTGACACTAGGGAGACACCCAATTCCTGAGCCTTTGGGCTTCCCCGTTCATTTTGTGTTTATTAGTTATTCCATCACCTCCTGTGTATGTTGTGTTATACTGTCTGTGAGTTCGTTTTGCCTCGCATCCCTCTCTGTTCATACACCGGTATACTCCTGTTAGCACTGGTGTGCGTAACACCAATGTCATAGTAGAGAGCATGTAAAATCCAAAAAACAAAAGTTCAGTAAACGGACCCAAAAATCGAATTTAAAAGGATCTCAGGAGAAGCGTAAAGTTGCCAATATGCCATTTACGACACGGAGTGGCAAGGAATGGCTAAGGCCCTCTCATATGTTCCTCATGACTAGTGGGTCAGCTTCACATGAGGATGGAAGCACTCATCCTCCCGCTAGAAAAATTAAAAGAGTTAAGCTGGCAAAAGCACAGCAAAGAACTGTGCGTTCTTCTAAATCACAAATCCCCAAGTAGAGTCCAATTGTGTCGGTTGCGATGCCTGACCTTCCCAACACTGGACGGGAAGAGGTGGCTGCTTCATTTTCTACCGCCACTAGAGCTGCCAGGAAAAGGATAAAATATCCAAAACCACCCGCTGGCGGTGATGCAGGGCAGTCAGGAGCGTTAGCTGACATCTGGTCCGGACTGAAGGACCTGCCAACGATTACTGACATTGCCAACGATTACTGACATGTCGTCTACTGTCACTGCATATGATTCTGTCACCATTGAAAGAATGGTGGAGGATTATATGAGTGACAGCATCCAAGTAGGCATGTCAGACAGTCCGTACGTATACTGGCAGGAAAAAGAGGCAATTTGGAGGCCCTTGCACAAACTGGCTTTATTTTACCTAAGTTGCCCCCCCTCCAGTGTGTACTCCAAAAGAGTGTTTAGTGCAGCCGCTCACCTTGTCAGCAATCGGCGTACGAGGTTACTTCCAGAAACTGTGGAGAAGATGATGTTCATCAAAATGAATTATAATCAATTCCTCCGTGGAGACATTTACCAGCAATTGCCTCCATAAAGTACACAGGGACCTGAGATGGTGGATTCCAGGGGGGGCGAATTAATACTCTGTGAGGAGGGTGATGTACACAGTGAAAGGGGTGAGGAATCGGACGATGAGGAGGAGGTGGACATCTTGCCTCTGTAGAGCCAGTTTGAGCAAGGAGAGATTGATTGCTTCTTTTTTGGTGGGGCCCAAACCAACCAGTCATTTCAGTCACAGTCGAGTGGCAGACCCTGTCGCTGAAATTATGGGTTTGTTAAAGTGTGCATGTCCTGTTTATACAACATAAGGGTGGGTGGGAGGGCCCAAGGACAATTCCATCTTGCACCTCGTTTTTTTTTTTTATTTATCTTTGCATCATGTGATGTTTGGGGCCAATTATTTTAAGTGCCATCCTGTCTGACACTGCAGTGCCACTCCTAGATGGGCCAGGTGTTTGTGTCGGCCACTTGGGTCGCTTAGCTTAGTCATCCAGTGACCTCGGTGCAAAAATAATATTGTGAGGTGTGAGGACTAAAAATAATATTGTGAGGTGTTCAGAATAGACTGGAAATGAGTGGAAATTATGGTTATTGAGGTTAATAATACTATGGGATCAAAATTACCCCCAAATTCTATGATTTAAGCTGTTTTTGAGGGTTTTTGCAAAAAAAAAACCCACCCGAATCCGACAAAAAATTTTAAGGGAGGTTTTGCCAAAACGCGTCCGAATCCAAAACACGGGCGCGGAACCGAATCCAAAACCAAAACACAAAACCCGAAAACTGTCCGGTGCACATCACTAATATCTATCTATCTATCTATCTATCTATCTATCTATCTATCTATCTATATCTATATATATATATATATATATATATATACACGCACACAGCTAGTCCATGCACCTAGTCCTGTGCAGTATAATGTAACATGTATAACGTATCTTTAAAGTGCACAGTCTGGAACCTGATCCTTAGAGGAGGTGGTGGGCCCTCAGGCAGTCGGATACTCCTGTAGATTCCCCTGTACCCCTGTGGGCCAGTCTGACTCTGTATGGGCCTACTTCTCTACTATTCTTACTGCTTGATACATTTACTCCTCAAAATACTGTATAAATCGAACAATGATTTGGCGGCTCTTGCCCCTCTACAACAATTGTGCATCTCATCTGCCTTTAACGCAAGAGCTCAGAGGTTGTGGAGATGATCTAATTTGACTTATCGTTTTCCAGCCACTTGAGTTAGGGTCAACCCCGTAATCTCCAATCAGACTATCTATGCAGAGCCTATAAGTGATAAGGTCACCGCTGAGGCATCAGGCACTTGAGAGTGAATCATTGAGACCTGTAGTGAAATACCGCTCACAGAATAATGATCTAATCAGCGCGGATAGAGCCTATTGCACAAATTGCCTGAGAGAGAGCTTGTAATTAGAAGGTGAAGTGTAGTAAGGGAATGGTGGGGTCACCCACAGCCCCTGCTGCCTTTTATCTCAACAACTAACAATGCTATTAATTGTTCACAGTTTAATTCCATTAATTGGGTGAATACAAAAGCGGCGACACCGCCGGGAATTATTGAACAGCAGCAGCTGCTTGTGATATATTTATTTCTGTGCAAACTAGAATAAATTTGCAATTAAAAACGAGTGACTAATGCAATCACAGAAGCCTACTCCTACTGCGGCTCAGCCAGGGATTTTCCAGTGGGGACCGAATAACACCCAGATGTCCCTGTAAAGTGACAATGACCAACATTATTTGGAAATGAGTTCATTTAGAAAGTATGAGGAGGGCGCTCACACCAGCATACATTTACTGTGCATGTTTCCGGATGTTCTCCCCTCTCATCTACAGTTATGATGTCAACATGCGTAATGTCAACATTCTGCATGGACTTGAGGGGTAGGGTTAGGCTGCGGCAGTGGAAGGTTAGAGTTAGGCTGTGGCAGTGGAGGGTTAAGGGGGGTACTCACCGAGTGATATTCTAAGCAATCTGACTAGATTGCTTAGAATTTGAGCATTATCGCTCCGTGTCTACCCCCTACAGCGATAGCGATGCGCAGCCCCGTTCATCGCTATAGCTGCTGCTAGATTGGCCAATCTAGCGAATCGCTCACTTCACCCGCTGGGTGAAGTGAGCGCCCCCCCCCCCGTCTCCCCCCGCACGCTCAGCACAGATCGCTCCTGCATCGGCCCGTCTATATGGGCCTTCAGGCTGTGGCAGTGGAGGGTTAGGGTTAGGCTGTGGCAGTAGAGGGTTAGGCTGTGGCAGTGAAGGGTTAGGATGCGGCAGTGGAGGGTTAGGCTGCGACAGTGGAGGGTTAGGCTGTGGCAGTGGAGGGTTAGGCTGCAGCAGTGGAGGGTCGGGGTTAGGCGGTGGTAGTGGAGGATTAGGGTTAGGCTGCAGCAGTGGAGGGTTAGGGTTAGGCTGCGGCAGTGGAAGGTTAGGGTTAGGCTGCAGCAGTGGAGGGTTAGGCTGTGGCAGTGAACTGTTAGGCTGCGGCAGTGAAGGGTTAGGCTGTGGCAGTGGAGGGTTAGGCTGCAGCAGTGGAGGGTCGGGGTTAGGCTGTGGTAGTGGAGGATTAGGGTTAGGCTGCAGCAGTGGAGGGTTAGGGTTAAGATGCAGCAGTGGAGGGTAAGGCTGAGGCAGTGGAGGGTTAGGGTTAGGCTGTGGCAGTGGAGGGTTAGGCTGCAGCAGTGGAGGGTTAGGCTGCAGCAGTGGAGGGTTAGGCTGAGGCAGTGGAGGGTTTGGCTGCAGCAGTGGAGGGTTAGGGTTAGGCTGCAGCAGTGGAGGATTAGGATTAAGCTGTGGCAGTGGAGGGTTAGGTTGCAGCAGTGGAGGGTTAGGGTTAGGCTGTGGCAGTGGAGGGTTAGGCTGCAGCAGTGGAGGGTTAGGCTGCAGCAGTGGAGGGTTAGGGTTAGGCTGCAGCAGTGGAGGGTTAGGATTAAGCTGTGGCAGTGGAGGGTTAGGTTGCGGCAGTGGAGGGTTAGGGTTAGGCTGTGGCAGTGGAGGGTTAGGCTGCAGCAGTGGAGGGTTAGGCTGAGGCAGTGGAGGGTTTGGCTGCAGCAGTGGAGGGTTAGGGTTAGGCTGCAGCAGTGGAGGGTTAGGATTAAGCTGTGGCAGTGGAGGGTTAGGTTGCGGCAGTGGAGGGTTAGGGTTAGGCTGTGGCAGTGGAGGGTTAGGCTGCAGCAGTGGAGGGTTAGGCTGAGGCAGTGGAGGGTTTGGCTGCAGCAGTGGAGGGTTAGGGTTAGGCTGCAGCAGTGGAGGGTTAGGATTAAGCTGTGGCAGTGGAGGGTTAGGTTGCGGCAGTGGAGGGTTAGGGTTAGGCTGTGGCAGTGGAGGGTTAGGCTGCAGCAGTGGAGGGTTAGGCAGAGGCAGTGGAGGGTTTGGCTGCAGCAGTGGAGGGTTAGGGTTAGGCTGCAGCAGTGGAGGGTTAGGCTACAGCAGTGGAGAGTTAGGGTTAGGCTGCAGCAGTGGAGGTGAGGCAGTGGAGGGTTAAGGTTAGGTCATGGGACAGGAGGATTACGCTAAGGCAGTGGAGGGGAGGGTTAGGCTGCGGGTGAGGAGGGTTAAGCTATGGGAGGGGCAGGTTAGGGTTAGGCTGCAGCAGTGGAGGGTTAGGGTAAGGCACTAGGAGAAGATATGGGTTACGGGAGGGAAGGTTATGGTTAGGATATGAGAGAGGAAGGTTAGGCATTAGGAGGAGGGTTAGGGTTAGGCTGCGGCAGTGAATGGTTAGGGTAAGGCACTAGGGAAGGGTCAGGCTGCAGGAGGGGAGGTTAGGGTTAGGCTGCAGCAGTGTAGGGTTAAGGTAAGGAAATAGGGGAGGGCTAGGTTACGCAAGAGGGGGGTTGATAATGGGGAGCATGGGGAAATTAAGTTGAGGTGACCACGGGGACAATGCAGCTTGTGATGCAACAGCAATGTCTAAGTCCAGCATCAGATTGATTGTCCATTAGCCAAAATACCAAAATACAGGAGTTCAATTACAGGTAGTAGTCAGGGCCATCGAAAGTGCTGCAAAGGGAGACAATGTCCCCCATAAGAGCTGCCCCAGGCCCAGGGCCGGTTTTACTCATACGCTGGTTACGTAGCTGAGAAAGGAGCAACATATGTGTAACACTGGCCAGCGATATGTGTAACACTGGCCATTCCTGATACACCCTGATATGAAGCGCCTGCCCGGAGACTCACCGAGCAGGCAGTTATGTTGGCGCCGCCGCGCTATGTCCAGCAGTGCACCCCACTAGTACTACAGTAATGTGAAGAAAAATAAAATAAACTACTGCTCCCAGAATCCCTTGCTTCCAGACAGCAAGGGCTGCAGGGAGTGGTAGTTTATTTTGAGATTCTTCACATTACTGTACATGCAAAATAAACTACCGCTCCCAGAAGCCCTTGCTGTCCGGCTACGGTCGGACAGCAAGGGCGGTAGTTTATTTTGAGATTCTTCTTCTTCTAGTACTATAGTGCGGTGCCAGGCATGGTGGAGGCGCCAACACCACTGACTGCTTTGCGAGTCTCCGGGCACAGGGGGCATATCAGATAATACAGTACTTTGATTAGATTAATATGTAAGGGGAAGTATTAAAGTGGGCAAAATATGTAAGGAGCACTTCAACAGTGGGCAAAATGTGTAAGGGGCTCTTATACAGTGGGCAAATGTGTAAGGGACACTTATATAGTGTGCAAATGTGCAAGGGGCACTTATACAGTGGGCAAATGTGTAAGGGGCACTTATATAGTGTGCAAATCTGTAAGGGGCACTTATACAGTGGGCAAATGTGTAAGGGGCACTTATATAGTGTGCAAATGTGTAAGGGGCACTTATACAGTGGGCAAATGTGTAAGGGGCACTTATACAGTGGGCAAATGTGTAAGGGGCACTTATACAGTGGGAAAATGTGTAAGGGGCACTTATACAGTGGGAAAATGTGTAAGGGGCACTTATACAGTGGGCAAATGTGTAAGGGACACTTATATAGTGTGCAAATGTGTAAGGGGCACTTATACAGTGGGCAAATGTGTAAGGGGCACTTATATAGTGTGCAAATGTGTAAGGGGCACTTATACAGTGGGCAAATGTGTAAGGGGCACTTATACAGTGGGCAAATGTGTAAGGGGCACTTATACAGTGGGCAAATGTGTAAGGGGCACTTATACAGTAGGCAAATGTGTAAGGGGCACTTATACAGTGGGCAAATGTGTAAGGGGCACTTATACAGTGGGCAAATGTGTAAGGGGCACTTATACAGTGGGCAAATGTGTAAAGGGCACTTATACAGTGGGCAAATGTGTAAGGGGCACTTATACAGTGGGAAAATGTGTAAGGGGCACTTATACAGTGGGAAAATGTGTAAGGGGCACTTATACAGTAGGCAAATGTGTAAGGGGCACTACAACTGGGCTTTCACAATGAGACCACGCCGCCTTAATATTTTCAGGTGCGTACCTCCGGCATGCGCAAAAGTGCTTAGGTGGGCGCCAAAGTATTTATTCACTTACCAAATAGTTTAGCCTCAGGCCGACCCTGCCCGGTCCCCCGCCAACCAAAAAGCCCAAGCCTGGGTAATTAATACCCACTCCCAAACCCTTTGGCACCCCTGGTAGCAGTGAATCCACAAGCTCTCAGTAACCCATGGAAAAAGCAGATTGGCGCGTTTTGTCTCAATGTGGACACTTTTTAAAGATGACATTTTTTTAAACTGCATCTTCGGCCATAAATCGGGCGGCACAGTGGATAGCGCACAAAGCATAATATACACCTGGGCCATGCAGATGCGTGAATCAATGTCGCAATCAGGGCATATGCGCCTGTCGCTGACCACCTGTGAATAATATGTCTTTCCCAGGTGTATATGCCTCTGTGCCCCGGTCTACATGGGCTCTCATTAATGAGAACACGCCCTAATGCACACTTCCAGATACATCACCAGTGATTTATTATGAACTCTGCAGTGTAGATTTTAAGATTGGTTACCATGTTTACATTTATACAGGTCCACATTATTATTGGAGTACACCGTCTCTTTCTGCACCAAGTTTGTATTTACAAACTCTAATAGTATATACTGTATATAGTGAGACAGGTAGAAGAGCTGACACTAATAGCAATGCATTGCGAGACAGGTAGAAGAGCTGTCACTCTAATAGCAACGCATTGCGAGACAGGTAGAAGAGCTGACACTCTAATAGCAATACATTGCGAGACAGATAGAAGAGCTGGCACTCTAATAGCAATACACTGCAAGACCGGTAGAAGAGCTCACACTCTAATAGCAATACATTGCAAGACAGGTAGGAGAGCTGACACTCTAATAGCAATACATTGCAAAACGGGAAGAAAAGCTGACGCCAGTGGCGTAACTAGAATTTTTTTCTCCCCAAACCAAAACATTCTCTGGCGCCCCCCCCCCCCCCCCCCTCTTCCATAATTGAATCTAGTAAAGTGATGACTCTGTGTGTGCCTTCGGGGCGTGGCCTTGCTGAAATGGGTGTGGCTTTGCATAAATAGGCGTGGCGTTGCAGGAAAAGACTACCTTATACCCCAGTTTTGCAACCTGCATGCCCAGGCGTTGGCCACCACAGGAAAAAAATAATCCTGATTCATGCCTCTTACATTATTTGTCATTTTTCCTCCTTATAGTAGAGATGTGCAGCTGGCACTTTCGTGTTTTGTGTTTTAGTTTTGGTTCTAATTCCACTTTCGTGTTTTGGTTTTGGCTTGGTTTTGCCAAAACCACTCTTTCGTGCTTTGGTTTTGGATCTGGATAATTAAAAAAAAAAACATAAAAACGGCTAAAATCACAGAATTTGGGGGGGAATTTTGATCCTACGGTATTATTAACCTCAATAACATTAATTTCCACTCATTTCCAGTCTATTCTGAACACCTCACACCTCACAATATTGTTTTTAGGCCAAAAGGTTGCACCGAGGTGGCTGGATGACTAAGCTAAAAGACACAAGTGTACGGCACAAACACCTGGCCCATCTAGGTGTTGCACTGCAGTGTCAGACAGGAGGGCAGATATAAAGAAAAAGGCCCCAAACAGCACATACTGTAATGCAAAGAAGAAAAAGAGGTGCACCGAGGCTGCTGTATGACTAAGCCAAGCGACACAAGTGTGCGGCACAAACACCTGGCCCATCTAGGAGTGGCACTACAGTGTCAGACAGGATGGCACTTTTCAAAAACTAGGCCCCAAACAGCACCTCATGCGAAGAAGAAAAAGAGGTGCAATGAGGTAGCTGTATGACTAAGCCAAGCGACACAAACAATTGGCCCATGTAGGAGTGGCACTGCAGTGTCAGACCGGATGGCACTTTTAAAAAACTAGGCCCCAAACAGCACCTCACGCAAAGATGTAGAAAAGGTGCAATGAGGTAGCTGTATGACTAAGCCAAGCGACACAAACAATTGGCCCATCTAGGAGTGGCACTGCAGTGTCAGACAGGATGGCACTTTTCAAAAACTAGGCCCCAAACAGAACCTCATGCAAAGATGTAGAAGAGGTGCAATGAGGTAGGTGTATGACTAAGCCAAGCGACACAAACAATTGGCCCATCTAGGAGTGGCACTGCAGTGGCAGACAGGAGGGCAGATATACATAAAAAAAGGCCCCAAACAGCACATGATGCAAAGAAGAAAAAGAGGTGCACCGAGGTTGCTGTATGACTAAGCTAAGCGACACAACCACCTGGCCCATCTAGTAGTGTCACGCAGTGGCTGAATGTCGAAAAGTGGGCCGCAAATGTTCAGTCCACTGACAGCATCTCATGCATGCCGCTGTCATTTTTCAAAAATTCTGCAATTGGTGGACTTATACGCCAGTACCCCAGTACTAATACAGCAATACTCCTGGACTCATATGGCAGTGTCAGACAGGATATCACTTTTCAAAAACTAGGCCCCAAACAGCACCTCATGCAAAGATGTCGAAGAGGTGCAATGAGGTAGCTGTATGACTAAGCCAAGCTACACAAACA
Organism: Pseudophryne corroboree; assembly: GCF_028390025.1. Taxonomy (NCBI): domain Eukaryota; kingdom Metazoa; phylum Chordata; class Amphibia; order Anura; family Myobatrachidae; genus Pseudophryne; species Pseudophryne corroboree. The sequence continues at coordinate 33,319,197 of NC_086450.1, forward strand.
ATTCCCACTGGAATTATACGTCCAAATCACTGTAATTAAATGGCAAAATCACTGGAATTATACATCCAAATCACTGGAATTATACGTCCAAATCACTGGAATTATACTGCAAAATCACTGGAATTATACTGCACAATCACTGGAATTTTACGTCCAAATCACTGGAATTAAATGGCAAAATCACCGGAATTATACGTCCAAATCACTTGAATTAAATGGCAAAATCACTGGAATTATACGTCCAAATCACTGGAATTAAATGGCAAAATGGAGGTTGAGGGCTTCCATCATCACGTGAAGCTGAACCACTAGTCATGAACATAGGCCAGGGCCTCAGCCGTTCCTTGCCACTCCGTGTCGTAAATGGCATATTGGCAAGTTTACGTTTCTCCTCAGACCATTTAAATTTATTTTTTGGGGTCTCTTTACTGAACTTTGGCTTCTTGGATTTTACTTGCCCTCTACTATCACATTGGGTATCGGCCTTGGCCGACGACGTTGATGGCATTTCATTGTCTATGTCATGGCTAGTGGCAGCGGCTTCAGCACTAGGAGGAAGTGGTTCTTGATCTTTCCCTATTTTAGCCTATAAATTTTTGTTCTCCATTATTTTTCTGGAGTTATATAACACAATGGGGGTAATTCTGAGTTGATCGCAGCAGCAAGTTTGTTAGCAATTGGGCAAAATCATGTGCACTGCAGGGGGAACAGATATAACGTGCAGAGAGAGTTAGATTTGGGTGGGTTATTACGTTTCTGTGCAGGGTAAATACTGGCTGCTTTATTTTTACCCTGCAATTTAGATTTCAGTTTGACTACACCCCAACCAAATCTAACTCTCTCTGCACATGTTACATCTGCCCCCCCCCCCCCTGCAGTGCACATGATTTTGCCCAAGTGCTAACAAATTTGATGCTGCGATCGACTCAGAATTAGGCCCAATATGCGGCTCAGGAGCACTGGACATATGGCAGCAGAGGATACCACTGTGACTGCCTGGTCACTGGAATGACTGATGGCTGATGCACAGGACACTACCACTGGTCTGATGCAGGACAACACAATCAGCAACACTGTAAGGGACTTGTTGTTATTATTATTATTATTATTATTATTATTATTATTATTATTATTATATGGCAGCAGTGGACATATGGCAGCAGAGTATACCACTGTGACTGCCTGGTCACTGGAATGACTGTTGGCTGATGCACAGGACACTACCACTGGTCTGATGCAGGACAACACAGCAATACTGTAAGGGACTTGTTGTTGTTGTTGTTGTTGTTGTTGTTGTTGTTGTTATTATTATACGGCAGCAGTGGAGATATGGCTGCAGAATATACCACTGTGACTGCCTGGTCACTGGCTGATGCACAGGACACTACCACTGGACTGATGCAGCACAATACACCACCACTGAACTGATGCAGCACAACACAGCAGCAATGGACATATGGCAGCAAGAGGACACAACCACTGTGACTGGACAAATACAGCACAAGACACGGACACTGAGAGAACGGAGGCACATCCTCTCTCTAAACTATCCAATGCCGGAGTGAAAATGGCGGGGACGCGCGGCTCCTTATATGGTATCCAAACCCCACGAGAATCCGACCGCGGGATGATGACGTTTTGACTCGTTCTGGTTTTCCCACCTGACTCGGATCCGGGCTTGAATGATGAAGTCCGGTACGGTTCAGTTCTCTGAGAACCGAACCCGCTTATCTCTAATAGTAATCACCAGTATACATTATGCCAATTACTGCAATGGCCCTTAGACATCAAGCCACACACAATAATGCCCATGACACAATATGCCACACACCGTAATGCCTGTGACACATTATGCCACACATCGCAATGCCCGTTATACATTATGCTACACACTGCAATGCCCCTGAGACATTATACCACATACCACAATGCCCGTGATATAGTATACCACACACCGTAATGCCTGTGACACATTATGACACACACTGCAATGCCCGTTATACATTATGCCACACACTGCAATGCTCCTGAGACATAATACCACATACCACAATGCCCGTGATATAGTATACCACACACCGTAATGCCTGTGACACATTATGACACACACCGCAATGCCCGTTATACATTATGCCACACACTGCAATGCCCCTGAGACATTATACCACATACCACAATGCCCGTGATATAGTATACCACACACCGTAATGCCTGTGACACATTATGACACACACTGCAATGCCCGTTATACATTATGCTACACACTGCAATGCTCCTGAGACATAATACCACATACCACAATGCCCGTGATATAGTATACCACACACCGTAATGCCTGTGACACATTATGACACACACTGCAATGCCCGTTATACATTATGCCACACACTGCAATGCTCCTGAGACATAATACCACATACCACAATGCCCGTGATATAGTATACCACACACCGTAATGCCTGTGACACATTATGACACACACCGCAATGCCCGTTATACATTATGCCACACACTGCAATGCCCCTGAGACATTACACCACAATGCCTGTGATATAGTATATCGCACACCTTAATGCCTTTGACACATTATGCCACACACCGCAATGTCCGGTATACATTATGCCACAGACCGCAATGCCCATTACACATTAAGCCCTACATTAAGGCTTCTAATTACTTTTAAATTACCTGCTCATTGCCAGGGGTTTTATGCTCTTGGTTCCATGCACGATGCCGGGGATTTTTATGCTCAGGGTGTCATGCTCGTTGCCAGGGGTTTCATGCGCTAGGTGTTATGCTTGTTGCCAGAGGTATCATGTGCTGGGTGTCAAGCTCGTTGCTAGAGGGTAATGCTTGTAGCCAGGGATTTCATGAGCTGGGTGTTGTGCTTGTTACCAGGGGGTAATACTTGTTGCTAGGGCTGTACTCCCAGTGCCAGATATTCCCCCACAGTGCCAGATATTCCCCCACAGTGCCAGATAAAAATATACCGCATAGTGCCAGAAACCATGCTTGAACTGGCCCTCAGCGGTACAGGGAAAACCACCGGTGGGCCCTACTGCCTGGGGGCCCACCTTCTGCTCTAAGGATCAGGTTCCAGACTATGCACTTGAATTATACATTATACATTTGTTACCTTATACTGGACTATGGTGTATTTTCTACAGTGCATTTTGTTATTACTCTGTTATTAATCTGGTGCATTATCATGCATGCAGCAACTGAATTCACTGTATATATTTATGAAGGGGCCCAGACATTGCACTCTCTAATGGTTAGTCAAACCAATGAGGTGGCAGGCCACACCCCCTCTGCAGACTGGCCACACCCCTAACATGGGACCCTACCACTGCAGTCCTCCGGTGGGCCCTACATGCCCCCCCAAGTGCCAGCTATACATATGCCCACAGTGCCAGGTACACACCTCCCCCCCCCGCTGCTGTGTGGGAAGGAGGGCACAGTCTGTGAGTCCCGGAAGGAGCCGGAGGGCACAGCGCACCTCTCCTGTGTCTCCAACGGCGTGTCTGTTAAATGAAGTGACCGGTTCGTGAGCCAACAAGAGCTCGCGGACCGGCAGCTGGGGCTCCTGATTGGCTGCCGGTCTGCGAGCTCTGATTGGCTCATGAACCGGCACTTCATTTGACAGACACGCCGCCGGAGACCCAAGAGGGACACAGGAGAGGCGTGCTGTGCCCCTGCAACCCTGTGCCTCCAAGCCTCCGCAGTGGCAGTGGGGGTGGAAGTTACGCCACTGGCTGATGCTCTAATAGCAATACATTGCAAGACAGGAAGAAGAGCTGACACTCTAATAGCAATACATTTTGATACAGGTAGAAGAGCTGACACTCTAATAGTAATTAATTTACAGCACTGGGACACAGGGAGAATAACAGCTGCTCTAATACTGATACAGCGTGTAAAGAAGAGCTGATGCTCTGTTGGTGATACATCAGGTTATGGGAAGAAGAGCTGACACTCCATTACTGTTGTGGGGAGAGAATGCAGATACCGTGAATCAGCTTCTCCGTCCAGCAAGTAAGGAGTTACACATCCTCATTACTATCGCTTTGTAAATGATGGTTTTAATCTCTTGGAAAACCCTCTTGTGATCTTCAATTAATTAACTAATTAGCATCTTAACCTACTAAATAACCTTTCCTGTGTGCTGTGCACACTCAGAGCGCCAGGCTGTGATATTATCAAACAGTTTTATTGACGGATGTGAAATGAAAGCACATTACACGCCTCACGTAGAGGAGATATATACCCGGGTGTGAAATGAGGAGGAGAAAGCGGCACAGGGCGAGCACGGACCTCACATTTATAACGGGTTTTCTGCGCAGAAGTTCTGGCCTCAAATTAGGGTTACTCTCCTCGGTATCTTATATATTCACATATAGAAGATTACACATCAAACCAGCAAATTGTAAAAAAAAATAAGATTTTACTTACCGGTAAATCTATTAAACTTCACACGTCAGATGCATACGCACGCCACTCAAGCACACTTATCTTAGTAAATAAAGACAACAACCGTAATTGGCGTGAAAGGGGTCAGCTTTTTATTTTGACTGAGAGGGAGGCCTATTAATACTAAAACTAAAAATGCAGACTTCCCTCTCTAACTTAGGTGGCTGGGAGAAGAACGGTTAAGCATGATAAACAACTTAATAAGGGTAATCCAAAATTATATGACGAAATAGAGCAATAAACATGTGTGTGTGAGGGGGCCTTCTGCCCCAGATGTTCCGGGATCGGCCTCCTGCCTCCATCCCGAGCAATAAAAACATAAGTGTGAGGGGGCCTTCTGCCCCAGACGTTCCGGGATCGGCCTCCTGCCTCCATCCCAGACATCGTAAATCCAAAAATCCAAGGCCAGGGGTCGACCTTCTGCCACTACCCCTGTCCACCAACAGTTGTAGGGACAGAGGTACGCTCTGCCCCTACGGGTTAAAAATTAGGGCCACCGGCCCCGATATCCACACATGTTTATGATCTATCATATGGGCCCACCAGGTACGGTGGTGCCCATCAATCAATAATAAGACTATAAAATTACCTAAAAGTTCACCCGAACTTACTAACAATAAGCTCCTTAAGTTGAACTAAAATAACCGTTCAGAAACCGGCCAACTGCCAGGTTAACAACCTGCCACCGCCACCTGACCCGAAAACTCGACTCAACTAAACAAAGCAGAATACGAAGAAAACTCACTAAACTCAAACTAAAGAAAACAGAATACGAAACTAAAAAGACCTCAAGACCCGGCGCACCAGATAAATTGCCACCCCCGGCCGACAAGCCATATAAGCGCGGATCCAGCCGCCTGCCTGCAAAAGAAGGGTGTTAGGCCCACCACCGAGGTTAAGAAACGAAATACAAGGAGAAATTGGGTAACCTAACCTACATCCCTAACAGGAAGGGGGGGGGGGGGGGGGGGGGGGAGGCGGGTCGCCCAATTTGACTTGAAGCAGGACAGAAGTCCCTTTGGATTAGAGCTGCAGGAGCCGACTGCCTTAACCGCTGCCAGTCGACGCGAGAAAAGGTATCATCAATGTCGTTGCACTCGGCCGGGACATGCGCGGCTCGCAACGTAATGTTGTTCACCCAGCATAGCAAGACTATCTGTGCGAAGACCCGCAGTACCGGCAAGGATGTGGACTCCTGCCTAAGGATGGCAAAAGCCACGCCCAACTGGTCGCACCAGAAGACCCCCTGTGTGTTACGCAGGGCATAGCGCCAGAGCTCCGATGCGCCCAGTACGGGAAAAATATCCAGCAATAGCAAGTGTGTCAGGAAGCGCTCGCTAATCGCAAGCACCAGAGGTGTCCGTGAAAAGCTCCAGGGAGGCGCCAGACACGACAGCCTCCCACCCAACACAGACACCACTGAAACGAACTAGAAATTCATCCCTTGTACGTAATTCCACCGAATTTCGAGGGACAATCTGAGAAAAGTGATGCGGGCGTCGAATCCCAACCGTCGCCCGCTCCAATCCTGCAAGCAAAATTAAACAGGCCCAATAGGGATTGAGCCCGCATGAAAGGAAGCTTGGCCGCAGTAAGTGCATAAAGGATGTCATCGTGAAGACGTAACACCGTATCCACTGGGAGCCTACAGAGCCAGGCGACCGAATCAATCTGAATTCCGAGATAAACTACGGATGCAGAGGGCCATAAAGCCGCTCAGGCGCCACCTGAACACCAAAGTGTGCGAAGAGGGCAAGTGCCCTCCGCAAGAAGCTAGTGCAGCGATCCGAGGCCTGTGGCACGATCAAAAGGAAATCATCCAAGCCGTGCGAAATTCACCGTTCGCCCGTCCTACGCTCCAGGCACCAATGGAGGAAAGAACTGAATCCCTCAAAGTATGCGCAAGAGAGAGAACAACCCATAGGGAGGCACCGATCTAAGTAATAGCCATCGCCAAATATAAAAAAAAACACATAAACAGAAAGGCGGAAGGGTGCAGAGAGAGAAGACGAAATGCTGACCGGATGTATCACGACCCCCTGTCCCAAAGGACCTAATGGTGGCTATGGCCGAATCAAAGGACAGGGAATTGACCCTACACCGATCATCGGGCTTAGCATCATGTACTGATGACCCCAGGGGACAGGAAGATGTTGTAGGAGCCTAAATGTGCCCGCGGACTTCTGGGGCACTATCCCGATGGGGAACAAGATCAAACCCGGTAAGGGGGGGGTTTATCATCCGGCCCAACGACAGCTCACCCGGAAGGTTCAGCGGAGCATGTCCGGAAACTCCCGAGCTGAACGCAGGTTCGTACCAGCCCCGGGACCTACTAGCCCAGATATCGGCAATGGGAAACCGGAGGTGAAACCCGAGACCAAAAATTGGGCGGCCACCCGCCGCGGGTACCCTCGCAGCCAGGGTATGCGCGCCAGTAATCTGAATTGGGGTGGGGGCCAAGGCCAGCGCCTGGGGCTGCGGGAACGCGACTCTGCCGGGCCTGCGGTCCTGAATTACCCATTGTCCCAGGACTGCTGCAGTCCTTGATTCCATGGGCTCCGCCACCTCCGATGCAGGAGTGACAAAAAACGACACCGACCACCTAACTCACAGTGGGCATTACGGAAATAGAAGCATTCACCATGCCTCGTGCGTGATGGACTCGCTCGAAGAACGGCAAAACGAGAGCCAGGCCGATTTGGCCATCGTCTCGCCGTCCTCGGTGCCTCGGAACCCTGTGTGACTTCCGAGCCCAATTCGACATCCTTTAGATCTCCCGGCCATGCTGTTTGCGCCGGAAGCCCCTACCGTAACGTCGCCAAGCCGACCCCTTATACTCATGGTACAGTACGTGTATAAGGAATCGGTAGCACACTAGGTTCCTGTGCTTGTCCGGACGCGTCTAAAAGAACACGCCATAAAGATTAACATGCACCTAACTCAAGTAGGGGGGATCGCAAAGCGTCTTTGCTGCCCAGTCCTGTTTGCTAAGCGAAAGCAAAGCTTTAGGAGCATCGCCAGGCAGGGCAAAGATATGGACGTATTGGCCCTTACGGATCCAGCCCCAGACCTGGGGCCTCAAACCACATTGCACCGCCTTGTTAGCGCAGTGACCGGTGTCCGACTCAACCGACACTTGCGAGGTGGAAGAGGTTGAACACCAACGCACACGCCGTTTGACCCTGTGTAAACCGCCGTCGGAGGACACCCCCTCCGAGGACGTGGAGCCAAGGGATGAGTCTGTGCCCCGATGCCTACGCCTGTGTCTACAGCGCTTGACGGAAAACCTTACGCGTACTGTCACCCACGCTAGAGGAGCGGGCTGAGTACTAGATCCCAACTCGCTACGGGGGGTAACTGCACTACCCCGGGACCAGTCAGGGTGCGATGAAGACTCACCTGCACGAGAAGCAACTCCGTCCGTCCCTGCACCCACCGGAAGACTTGCTGAGGCACCGGCCGACTCAATTCCAGTCCCGACGTCCATGACTGGGGAAACAAAAGAGACATTGTTCCCGTGGACCCACATCGGTCCCGCAGCCGCCGCGAGTGTTCCGCTAGAGGACAGGAGCGGCAGAAGTGTCTGCACGATGCTATTAGCCAAAGAAGTGGTGGCCGGCCCCTGACCCCCGGGTACGGAGGATGCAAGGGGTGGGGGGGGGCACCTCCGACACGACTGCGGCCCGAATGGCGGACAAGGCGTTGACGTCCACCAAAGGTGCGGACACCGTCGCTCTAAGTTCAGACACGGCATGCGAGTCCCACGCCCCTACAGGAGGTTCACAAACCACCCGTAGGGAGCCAGGACCCGGACGAGCCCTCGCTGTCGGGTATAACGTCTTCACGGTCCTGCTGCAATGAGCTCTGCCTGACCGCCTGCGCTGCGACCCCTTCCTATCTCGATCATTGGACTCATGATAAAATACCCGAACGCCGTAAATACTAGAAAGATGCAGTGCATCGTCCGACAGAGGGCTGTCCGCAGCAGCGTCCGAGTTCTCAGTAGGGACGCGGTGAGGGACAGACAACCCTGTATGCGCCAGTGAACGCTGCGGCCGGGCACCTTAGCCTAGGACCAGCCGGGACCGCACGGCCACGGCTGGTGGCGTCACAGTGTAACCCCAGATGGGGGCGGAGCCATGGGTCCAACCACGGCAGGAGGGAGCTGGTGGCCTCTCACACTGCGGGCGGACGCGGGGCGTCCCTGCGCGACAGCCCCTGAAAGTTCCACAGGCGGAACCGCTCCATCAGCCACGGCAGAGCGGACGCATCGCGCCGCCCCGCTGCGCGCAACCCGTCCCTGAGCAGGGACATTACGATCGCCACCGGGCCAGCAAGAGGAGGTCTCCCTGGGGGTTCCCAGGTGCTGGACCGAGATATGGCAGCACGCGCCGCACGGACCCACCGTGTCGGCAGCCGCGCGACTCCCCGCCCGTCCAGAGGAGAGGAGCGTGGGTCATGGAGGCCGCCCCCACTGTGGTGTGCTAACTGAAATGCAGCCCGCGCTGGCCGGACACACTGCGTCCGGCAGCAGCGCGACCCCCCCGTCCGCCTAGTGGAGAGGGAGAGTAAAATCTCATGCCGCACGCGCGTGCTGGCCGGACCCACCGCGTCCAGCAGCCACGCGACCCCCCGCCCGCCCATTGAATGCTGTAGTTGGAGAGGGAGGGAGGAGGGGGGGGGGCAGCTGGGCGCGAACGCCGATCCGTCAGAGCAGGACCAGCGCGCCAGCCAGCCGCCCGACGTCATGGTAATGCCTCACAGTGGCGGGTGCAGGGACGGCACAACCCCGTCCCCTGCAGGCCGCCTCAGCTGCCCCCGTACCTCTGGCGCTCCGTCCCCGGCCGCAGCCAGCAGCGGGGACGGAGACGGAGAGAGAGGAAGTGAACACGGGCGGGCGGCCGAGCCCGGCCGCGCACGCCACGGGTCTCCCGCACAGCAGGCATGGCATGCCTGCCCTGAGCCGGCCGGACCACATAAGAGACAGAGTCCGGGAGCGCGGGCGGGCAAGTACAGCCGCGGACACCCAGGGATCGACGCTCTAGGCGCTGCAAGGTCGCTCCGCTCGGCCGGACCCCGAGAAGTCCAGCAGCCGAGCAGGCAGGCAGCGCTGGCCTGGGTCTGGCGGCCGTAAGCAACACCCGTCCCCAAATAGAACAGTGAATGAGAAAGGAGAAGGGGGAAAGTAGGGGAGAAGGAGGTAGAACAGGAGTAGAGTTTAGTAGAAGATACAGAGAGAAGTATAGATAAGGAGAGCAGAGGAAAAGATGAGGGTAAAAGAATTAATATGCAGCAATAAAACACTGTATATAAGTTGTACTCAACAGTTCCACGGAAAAACTTGAAAGGGGCAGGATTTCCTAGGTCTGAAGACTATATGTATGTCAGACCAGCCCCTATACAGAATCCAGCCAATCGCCATCCAGGCAGTTTCCCTTACGTTCCTCCCACAAAAACTGTAACCCCTTCCGTGCCAGAGTGATGCATTAAGAGGCGTGCCGCATGCCCAGCGGTGAGTTTATGTTGTCTCGGCCACATTCATGACCTACGCAATCTTTCTCGTAGTCCGTAGAGGATGCTGGGGACTCCGTAAGGACCATGGGGATAGACGGGCTCCGCAGGAGACATAGGCACTTTAAGAAAGAATTTAGTTCCTGGTGTGCACTGGCTCCTCCCCCTATGCCCCTCCTCCAGACCTCAGTTAGAGAAACTGTGCCCAGAGGAGATGGACAGTACGAGGAAAGGATTTTGTTAATCCAGGGCAAGATTCATACCAGCCACACCAATCACACCGTATAACTTGTGATAACAACCCAGTTAACAGTATGAAAACAACATATCATCAGTTCAAGACCGATGCAACTATAACGTAACCCTTATTGAAGCAATAACTGTATACAAGTATTGCAGAAGAAGTCCGCACTTGGGACGGGCGCCCAGCATCCTCTACGGACTACGAGAAATAGATTTACCGGTAAGTGAAATCTTATTTTCTCTAACGTCCTAGAGGATGCTGGGGACTCCGTAAGGACCATGGGGATTATACCAAAGCTCCCAAACGGGCGGGAGAGTGCGGATGACTCTGCAGCACCGATTGAGCAAACATGAGGTCCTCCTCAGACAGGGTATCAAACCTATAGAATTTTGCAAAAGTGTTTGAACCCGACCAAGTAGCAGCTCGGCACAGCTGTAGTGCCGAGACCCCCCGGGCAGCCGCCCAAGAAGAGCCCACCTTCCTGGTGGAATGGGCCTTAACCGATTTTGGTAACGGCAATCCTGCCGTAGAATGCACTTGCTGAATCGTGTTACAAAACCAGCGAGCAATAGTTTGCTTTGAAGCAGGGGCACCAATCTTGTTGAATGCATACAGGACAAACAGCGCTTCAGTTTTCCTGACTCTAGCCGTTCTGGCCACGTAAATTTTCAAAGCCCTGACCACATCAAGTAACTCGGAATCCTCCAAGTCACGTGTAGCCACAGGCACCACCACAATAGGTTGGTTCATATGAAAAGATGATACCACTTTCGGCAGAAATTGTGAACGGGTCCGCAATTCTGCTCTATCCATATGGAAAACCAGATAGGGGCTTTTATGTGACAAAGCCGCTAATTCTTCTGACACACGTCTAGCCGAAGCCAAGGCTAATAACATGACCACCTTCCATGTGAGATATTTTAACTCCGCCGTTTTAAGTGGTTCAAACCAGTGTGACTTTAGGAAACTTAACACCACGTTAAGATCCCAAGGTGCCATCGGAGGCACAAAAGGAGGCTGAATACGCAGCACTCCTTTTACAAACGTCTGAACTTCTGGTAGAGAAGCCAACTCTTTTTGAAAGAAAATGGATAGGGCCGAAATCTGAACCTTAATGGAGCCTAAGTTTTAGGCCCAAATTCACTCCAGTTTGTAGGAAGTGAAGGAAACTGCCCAGATGGAATTCTTCCGTAGGAGCATTCCTGGCCTCACACCAAGAAACATATTTTTGCCATATACGGTGATAATGTTAAGATGTCACGTCCTTCCTAGCCTTTATCAGTGTAGGAATGACCTCATCCGGAATGCCTTTTTCTGCTAGGATCCGGCGTTCAACCGCCATGCCGTCAAACGCAGCCGCGGTAAGTCTTGGAACCGACATGGGCCCTGTTGCAACAGGTCCTGCCTTAGAGGAAGAGGCCACGGATTTTCTGTAAGCATTTCCTGCAGATCCGGATACCAGATCCTTCGTGGCCAATCTGGAACAATGAGGATTGTTCTCACTCCTCCTTTCTCTTATTATTCTCAACCCTTGGGTATGAGAGGAAGAGGAGGAAATACATAGACTGACTGGAACACCCACGGTGTCACTAGGGCATCTACCGCTACTGCCTGAGGGTCTCTTGACCAGGCGCAATACCTCTGCAGCTTTTTGTAGAGGCGGGACGCCATCCTGTCTATCTGTGGCAGTCCCCACCGAACTGCAATCTGTGCGAAGACTTCCTGATGAAGTCTCCACTCTCCAGGACGTATGTCTGGTGAGGAAGTCTGCTTCCCAGTTGTTCACTTCCGGAATGAACACTGTTGACAGTGCTCTTACATGGTTCTCTGCCCAGCGAAGAATTCTGGTGGCTGTCGCCATCGCCACTCTGCTCCTTGTGCCGCCTTGGCGGTTTACATGAGCTACTGCGGTGACGTTGTCTGACTGGATCAGAACCGGTTGGTCGCGAAGAAAGGTCTCCACTTGACGTAGGGCGTTGTATATGGCCCTTAGTTCCAATATGTTGATGTGAAGACAAGTCTCTTGACTTGACCAAAGACCTTGGAAATTTCTTCCCTGTGTGACTGCTCCCCAGCCTCGGAGGCTCGCGTCCGTGGTCACCAGGATCTAGTCCTGAATGCCGAATCTGCGGCCCTCTAGAAGGTGAGCACTCTGCAGCCACCACAGGAGAGATACCCTGGCCCTGGGGGATATGGTAATCAACTGATGAATCTGTAGATGTGACCCGGACCACTTGTACAGTAGGTCCCATTGGAAAGTCCTCGCATGGAACCTGCTGCAGGGAATGTTTTTCCCAGGACTCGAGTGCAGTGATGCACTGACACCTGTCTTGGTTTCAATAGGTCCCTGACTAGAGTCATGAGTTCCTGGGCCTTCTCTATCTGAAGGTAAACCCATTTCTGGTCTGTATCCAGAATCATACCCAAGAAGGGCAGACGAGTTATAGGAACCAACTGTGACCTCGGGAAATTGAGAATCCAGCCGTGTTGCTGTGACACCTTCAGCGAAAGTGACCCGCTGTTCAACAACTGCTCTTTTGATCTCGCCCTTATTAGGAGATCGTCCAAGTATGGGACAACTGTGACTCCTTGCTTGCGTAGGAGCACCATTATTTCCGCCAATTACCCTGAAATTGGTCATGACAATCCTGTACCGCAATTGTCAGGTACGCCTGATGGGGTGGATAAATGGGAACATGAAGGTATGCAGCCTTTATGTTTAGATACACCATCAAATCCCCCCCTTCCAGGCTGGCGATGATCGCTCTGGGCGATTTCACTTTAAATTTGAACCTTTTCCCGTATAGGTTCAGAGATTTTAATTTTAAAAATAGGTCTGACCGAACCGTACGGTTTCGGGACTACAGCCAAGGTTGAGTCATATCGCCTTCCTTGTTGCAGGAGGGGAACCTTGAGTGTGAATTGTATTTAATATTATCTCCCTCCCTGGGGGAGAAGCCGGTAGGTCCGATAAGGGAAAACCAGCGAGGAGGCACCTTTCGAATTCCAGCTTGTAACCCTGAGAAACAATTTTTTTGTATTGCCCCGGGAACCACCTGTGAGTGAACTCAGATGTGGCTGAAGAGTCGGAGACGTGCTCCCACTGGGGCGGACTCCCTTAGCGGAGCTACAGCGTCATGCGTTGGATGTAGTAGAGGCCAGGGAGGAATTCTGTTCCTGGGAACTAGCTGTGCCCTTTACCCTTACCTCTGGTAAGAAAGGACGCTCCTCGTACTTTCTTGTTATTCTGCGACCGAAAGGACTGCATTTGATAATGTCGTGCTTTCTTAGGCTGTGAGGGAATATAAGGCAAAAGATCAGAATTACCAGCTATAGCTGTGGAGACCAGGTCCGAGAGCCCTTCTCCACACAATTCCTCAGCTTTGTAAGGTAAACCTTCCATATGCCTCTTTTAGTCGGCATCACCTGTCCATTGCATGTTCCACAGGACACTTCTAGCAGAAATCGACATAGCGTTGACTTTAGAACCCAGTAGACTAATGTCTCTTTGGGCATGTTTTATATATATATATATATATATATATATATAGCGGCTGGTGGCGGATCGGCACTCTCCTCAAAGTAGAACAAAGTGCTCAGGTGCCTTCTGGAGTAATTAATGCAGGTAAATGGCTGTATGGCAAACAGCGGCACTCAGAGACTGACAAAGCCAAATGAAAATAAAGTGCTGGTGCTTTTTATTCCATGATGCAGGCTAAATATTCCAACGTTTCGGGGCGCGCAAGCCCCTTTGTCAAGGTGAGCCAAAATACAGAGTCACTCTGTATTTTGGCTCACCTTGACAAAGGGGCTTGCGCGCCCCGAAACGTTGGAATATTTAGCCTGCATCATGGAATAAAAAGCACCAGCACTTTATTTTCATTTGGCTTTGTCGGTCTCTGAGTGCCGCTGTTTGCCATACAGCCATTTACCTATATATATATATATATATATATATAAGACAGCATCTTTTATATATATATATATATATATATATACACTAGGTCAATACCATGGTATCCTTATCTAGGGTTTTAATCTCCGCTGATAAGGTATCTGTGTTATGCACACCAGTGCCTGCAGGAAAGTACTAGTGTCAGAACTGTTATGCACTCCAGTGTCTGCAGGAATGTACTGGTGTTTGAACTGTTATGCAAAACAAATGGACTCACAGACAAACTGGGGAATATGACATAACGTACACAGAAGGTGATAGGGTAACAAAATACACACACAGTGAACAGAGAAGCCCAGAGGCTAAGGAACTGGGTATCTCCCTTGTATTAGAACTGCTCAGATGTAAAAAGCAAGATGTTGTGTTTTAATACGTAGAGAACCCGAAATGCTGTTGCTAAGGGCAACAGCAAAACCCTAAAGGGTTACCAACGGGTGTGGCAGTAAACTCCTTGGTCAGAGATGGAATGATAGACACAAGGAGAGCCTCCACAATCCTGATTCTCACTTGCAGTGCACAGGTTTAAGCTTACTGCCACTAAACTGACCCCTGACACCTAGCACAGTGAGACAGGATTAGACAGGCAAGTGTTAGAATACAGCCGCAAACTTGCTAAGTTCACAGAGTAATAACAGAACCCCAGCAAGCTAAACGACTGACTCCAGTCTTACTGCTAGGTCTGGATTGGCAGAGTGTAATACCAAATCCCCAGGCCTATTTGCAGTAAGCAACAAACAAATACAAAGCTACACAGTACTGGCTAACTTTCATGAACTGACTAACCAACAGAGATTCAGCAGCATCTGCTTACCCTGAAAAGAGGCCTTATAAAGCAGGTGCTGTCCACGCCCCACTCAGACCTCACAGACTGTGAGCACAAAAACCAGCACCGGATCCCCTGCCGTGCACAGAGCCTATAACCACTGCACAGCAAAAGACCCGAACCGGAGTATCAGCTGCGCTCAGGTTACTCCACTAGCACTTGTCTCCCGGTTGCCATGACGACGTGGCAGCACAGGGCAGGAGACCCTAACAGTACCCCCCCTCTGACGAGGGGTCAAAGAACCCCTACCACCGGGTTTATCGGGGAACTGCGAGAAGAAAGAGCGTATCAGTCTGGGGGCATGAAGATCACAACTGCGCACCCACGACCGCTCCTCCGGGCCATACCCCTTCCAGTGCACCAAAAATGACAGCCGACCCCGAACCACCTTGGAGTCAAGAATCCTTTCAACAACAAACTCCCTCTGGCCACGTATCAGAAGAGGGGAAGGTCTTCCACTGGAAGAAGGATTACTAATCGCCCGTTTTAAAAGGGAACAATGAAATGTTTTATTGATACCCAAAGAACGGGGCAGATCTAACTGAAATGCCACCGGATTGATAACCCTGGTGATCTTATAAGGGCCGATGAACCGGGGCCCTAACTTATGAGATGGCTGTCTCAACTTCAAATTCTTGGTAGACAACCAGACGAAGTCTCCTAATTTGAAGCTGCAGGGTCTTTTCCGCTTATCAAAAACCCTTTTGGTCACTAATGACACAGACACAAGGGCTTTCTTCACTTTCCGCCAAATACCTCTAAGGACCGAAACCACAGAGGAACCACCAGGCGTGGAGTCCAGGGGGTCAAAAGAATTGGCCTTAGGATGATGCCCATACACACAAAGGAAGGGAGAGATCCCTGTAGCAGAGTGAGCCGCGTTGTTATAGGCAAACTCCGCCATGGACAGATGAGCAACCCAGTCAGTCTGACACTTGGAGACATAACACCTGAGGAACTGCTCCAAGGACTGGTTCACCCTTTCAGTCTGCCCATTAGACTGCGGATGGTAGCCTGACGACAAGCTGACAGAAATCTGGAGATCGGAACAAAATGCCCTCCAGAATTTGGCCACAAACTGGGATCCGCGGTCAGAGACCACATCAAGTGGCAACCCGTGGAGACGCACAACATGCAGCATAAATAATTCAGACAGGCGTCTGGCTGATGGCAGCCCAACCAGTGGAACGAAGTGCGCCATCTTCGAAAACCTGTCAACGACAACCCAGATGGCTGTCATCCCCGAGGATTTGGGCAAGTCCACCACAAAATCCATTGAAATGTGGGTCCATGGCTTAGATGGGATAGAGAGTGGATGTAATGGGCCAACAGGAACCCCTCTAGGAGTCTTATTTCGGGCACAGATGTCACATGCCCGAACCCACTGATCCACATCCTTAGCCACCGAGGGCCACCACACCGCCCTAGATAGCAACTCCCGAGTTCTGGCAATACCCGGGTGACCTGCCGACTTCTTGGCATGGAATTCCAGGAACACTCGCTGTCTTAACCTAGGAGGCACAAACAAAAGACCTACCGGAAGGTCTGGAGGAGCCTGCTCCTGTGCTCTAAGGACTAATGATAAGAGGTCCTGGGTAATGCCCACTTTAATACATGATGGGGAAACAATGGGCAACGGCTCCTCGGTGGTCTCCTGGATTGGAGCAAAACTCTGCGAGAGCGCATCAGCCTTGATGTTTTTTGACCCAGGGCGATATGTTATCAAAAAATTAAAGCGAGCAAAAAACAAAGCCCATCGTGCCTGCCTGGCATTGAGACGCTTCGCTGACTCTAAATATGCCAGATTCTTATGGTCAGTGAGAATTGAGACCACAAACTTAGCCCCCTCAAGCCAGTGTCTCCACTCCTCGAGTGCATCCTTAATAGCCAACAATTCCCGGTTACCCACGTCATAATTCATCTCGGCAGGCGAAAATTTACGGGAAAAGTAAGCACAGGGATGAAGGCGATTATCAGACACTCCCATCTGAGAAAGCACTGCCCCAATACCCATCTCAGAGGCATCCACCTCCACCACAAAAGGACGCTCTGGATCTGGGTGTCGCAGCACCTTGGCCGAAACAAATGCCCTTTTGAGACGGGCAAAAGCCGCTTTAGCCTCACAAGACCAGTGAGCAACATCCGCCCCTTTCTTAGTGAGTGCCACCAAGGGCGCCACTATAGACGAAAATCCAGCGATAAATCGTCTATAAAAATTTGCAAAGCCCAGGAAACACTGAAGCGCCTTCAAACTAGTGGGCTGCACCCAATCCAGGACTGCCTGTACCTTGGAACCCTCCATTTGGAAACCTTCTGGGGAGATAATATATCCTAGAAATGCGATTTGCTGAACTTCACATTCGCACTTCTCCAGCTTCGCCCCAAGCCGGTGGTCTCTGAGTTTCTGGAGGACTAAGCGTACATGCTTCCGATGTTCCTCCAGGGAATGGGAGAAGATTAGGATGTCATCTAAGTATACAACTAAGAATCTATCCAAATATTCCCTGAGCACATCATTCATGAAATCCTGGAAGACTGCCGGGGCATTACAGAGCCCAAAAGGCATCACCAAATATTCATAATGCCCTGAGTGGGTATTAAAGGCAGTCTTCCATTCATCCCCCTCTCTTATTCGGATTAGATTGTACGCACCGCGTAGGTCAATCTTAGAAAAAATGGTGGCAGTACGAAGCTGGTCAAACAAGACCGAAATGAGAGGCAGTGGGTATGAGTTTTTAATCGTGATACGGTTCAATTCCCTGAAGTCGATGCAGGGTCGCAACGAACCGTCCTTTTTACCCACGAAGAAGAACCCCGACCCAACTGGAGACTGTGAAGGTCTGATAAATCCCTTAGCCAAGTTCTCCTGAATGTACTCTGCCATAGCCTGAGTCTCAGGACGTGACAGGGAGTACAACCTGCTCTTGGGAAGCTTAGCATTTGGCAACAAATCAATGGCACAGTCATAGGGGCGATGGGGAGGTAGTACCTCTGCAACTTTTTTGGAGAACACGTCCGCAAAATCTGCATAACACCCTGGCAATCCTGGCAAACTTAGCTGCGAGAGCCTGACTGGAAGGCTCAAGCAACTCCTGAAACAATCAGTACCCCAACTAAGAATCTCCCCAGAGACCCAGTCAAATTGAGGATTGTGGGCCCTTAACCAGGGTAACCCCAACACCAATGGGGCAAAAGTACAGACAGTCACATAAAAGGACAATTTTTCAGAGTGTGTGGCTCCAATAAACAAAGAAATCTGGCTAGTGCAAGAGGTAATTTTACCTTGGGATAATGGTTCCCCGTTTAACCCACAAATCTCAATTTCCGATGCCAAGGGTACTAAGGGAACAGAGTGTTTTAGGGCGAATTGGCGGTCCATAAAAACCCCGTCGGCCCCACTGTCCACAAAGGCCTCAGTCTTGACAGTTTGACCGAGGATCTTCAAGGTCACCGGAATGATAAAAGTCTTCTTGGGAAATTCTGACTTCTGGCCTGACAGGATATTTTCCATCACCCTCAGGCCCTGAAGTTTTCCGGCTTTTCTGGGCATGATACTACCACATGACCTTTATTCCCACAGTACAAACACAACCCCTGCTGTCTCCTCCGCGTCTTCTCACGCGAGGAGAGGCGGGTAGCCCCAATCTGCATAGGCTCCTCAGAAAATTCCTCAGAGTCTGAGGTTCCCTTGGGAAGGAAGGAAATCTCAGTCTCCCTTTCAAGCCTACGCTCTCTCAGCCGTCTATCCTCCCGGATGGATAACTGCATGAGCTGATCCAAGCTATCAGGCAAGGGATATTGTACCAGTTGGTCCTTTATCTGGTTAGAAAGACCTCTTCGGTACTGGTGTCTCAGGGCTGGGTCATTCCACTGGGTATCATGGGCCAACCTCCGAAACTCCGTACAGTAAACCTCAACTGGCCTTCGCCCTTGCTTAAGGATCGAAATCTGAGCCTCGGCTGAGGCCGTCTTGTCAGGGTCATCATACAACATGCCCAGTGCCGTAAAAAAAGCATCAACACTTTTAAGCGACGGACAGTCAGGCTGCAACCCATATGCCCAGACCTGTGGGTCTCCTTGTAGCAAGGAAATCACTATGCCCACCCGCTGAATCTCCGACCCAGAAGACTGAGGCCTAAGCCGGAAGTATAGCTTGCAGCTCTCCTTGAAACAAAAGAACTGCGAGCGATCTCCAGAAAAACGATCCGGGAGATTTACTTTCGGCTCCTTAACCCCTGCAGGTGCTGCTGCTGCGGGAGCTCCGCCAGCAGCCTGGGAGGTGTGCATTTTAATGGACAAATCATTAAATTGCCGAGTCAGGACCTGCACCTGATCGACCACCTGTTGCAACGTATTTTGAGGGGTATGCTCCATATTCCCACAAAATTTCAACAGGAGTATGAGGCTGCTGAATATGTTATGCACACCAGTGCCTGCAGGAAAGTACTAGTGTCAGAACTGTTATGCACTCCAGTGTCTGCAGGAATGTACTGGTGTTTGAACTGTTATGCAAAACAAATGGACTCACAGACAAACTGGGGAATATGACATAACGTACACAGAAGGTGATAGGGTAACAAAATACACACACAGTGAACAGAGAAGCCCAGAGGCTAAGGAACTGGGTATCTCCCTTGTATTAGAACTGCTCAGATGTAAAAAGCAAGATGTTGTGTTTTAATACGTAGAGAACCCGAAATGCTGTTGCTAAGGGCAACAGCAAAACCCTAAAGGGTTACCAACGGGTGTGGCAGTAAACTCCTTGGTCAGAGATGGAATGATAGACACAAGGAGAGCCTCCACAATCCTGATTCTCACTTGCAGTGCACAGGTTTAAGCTTACTGCCACTAAACTGACCCCTGACACCTAGCACAGTGAGACAGGATTAGACAGGCAAGTGTTAGAATACAGCCGCAAACTTGCTAAGTTCACAGAGTAATAACAGAACCCCAGCAAGCTAAACGACTGACTCCAGTCTTACTGCTAGGTCTGGATTGGCAGAGTGTAATACCAAATCCCCAGGCCTATTTGCAGTAAGCAACAAACAAATACAAAGCTACACAGTACTGGCTAACTTTCATGAACTGACTAACCAACAGAGATTCAGCAGCATCTGCTTACCCTGAAAAGAGGCCTTATAAAGCAGGTGCTGTCCACGCCCCACTCAGACCTCACAGACTGTGAGCACAAAAACCAGCACCGGATCCCCTGCCGTGCACAGAGCCTATAACCACTGCACAGCAAAAGACCCGAACCGGAGTATCAGCTGCGCTCAGGTTACTCCACTAGCACTTGTCTCCCGGTTGCCATGACGACGTGGCAGCACAGGGCAGGAGACCCTAACAATCTGTCCACGCTGCTACAGCGCTATAAACCTATGCCGACACAATCGCCGGTCTGAGTAGTGTACCAGAATGTGTGTAAATGGACTTCAAAGTACTTTTACTGCAAGCTATCTGCAGGATCCCTGAGGATAGCTGTTAAGTCAGCGCTACCTTTTGGGTAAACGTGACAAAGCTTTGTCCACCCTAGGGGAAAATTCCCATCGTATCCTGGCCCTAGTAGGGAAAGGATACTCCCTGAGAATTCTTTTTGGGAAGCTGCAGCTTCTTGTCTGGAGATTCCCGCTCTTTTTCTTCATGAGAGGAGGGAAATTTACCTCAGCTTTCTTCCCCTTAAACATGTGTACCCTTGTGTCAGGGACAGATGGGTCATCAGTGATATGCAAAACATCTTTTATTACAATAATCTTATATTGAATACTTTTCTGCCAGTTTTGGCTGTAATCAGAGGCGGATTGGCCAAAGGGTTTACAGGGAAGATCCCCGGTGGGCCGACGCACCCGTGGGGCCTGTTTTGTTTGAGGACATGTGGTCCTTTTTATAGACATAATGAATATGATGCAAAATAATTTGTATATATGAGAATTACTTTGCCACTTAGCCTGTGATTGCAGATGATCTAGTGTATGCTCTGTCTGCCTGCTTGGCTGACATATAAGATTGAGTGGGGTCTGGGACTGAGGGTCGACAGCACAAAGGTCGACACACCTTAGGTCGATGCCAATTGGTCGACACACCTTAGGTCGACATGGACAAAAGGTCGAAAGGAACAAGGATGACATGGAAAAAGGTCGACATTAGTTTTTTATGTTTTTTTGGTGTCGTTTTCTTCGTAGAGTGACCGGGAACCCCAATTAGTGCACCGCGTCCCCTCGCATGGCTCGCTTCGCTCACCATGCTTCGGGCATGGTGCCTTCGCTTCGCTCGGCACACTTTACCGTTCCAATCGTAGTCCACGCGGATCGTTAAGTATGAAAAGGTTCAAAAAAAGAAAAAATCGTGAAAAACCCATGTCGACCTTTTCCCATGTCGACCTTGTTCCTGTCGACCTTTTGTCCATGTCGACCTATGGTGTGTCGACCAATTGGCGTCGACCTAAGGTGTGTCGACTTTTGTGCTGTCGACCTGGAGTCCGGATACCGATTGAGTGAATAGTGATTGGGATACAGTTGGTGTAATAAGCAAGAAAATATATCTTTCTAAAGAATGATATAGTTTCCTAAATTCTGAAGGTGTATCATATAATGTGCTCATAACATTAAATTTTATTTCTTTTTAACTTCCCCCTTGATGCTGGACATGCCCACTATCTGGAAAGTCTTGGGGGGAGGGTGCTGCTGCCATGGCCCATGGCTAGACCTTACACCTCTGGTGCTGCCCATGTGGGGACACTAGTACAAATTTTTTCAGGGCTGCTTTTTGATCCCAATCCGCCCCTGGCTGTAACTTTGCATTATTATAGTCGACACTGGAGTCAGACTCCGTGTCGATATCAGTGTCTATTATTTTGGATAGTGAGCATTGTGAGACTCTGAAGGTCTCTGCGACATAGGGACAGACCTGTGTAGATTCACTGTCTGTTCTCTAATCTTTTGTGCAATAAATTTACCTCAGCGCTTTATTTCACATATCCAATCAGGTGTCGGCGTTGTCAACGGAGACACCACTCACACACACATTTGCTCCATCTCCTCCTTAGGAGAGCCTTTTACCTCAGACATGTCGACACACACGTACCGACACACCACACACTCAGGGAATGCTCATCTGAAGACAGTTCCCCCACAAGGCCCTTTGGAGAGACAGAGAGAGAGTATGCCAGCACACACCCCAGCGCTATATGACCCAGGAAAAAACACAGCAATTTAATGTTTACCCAGTAGCGCTGTTATTATCTGCGCCGAATTATGTGCCCCCCTCTTCTTTAAAACCCTCTCTTCTACCGTGGTATAAGCAGGGGAGAGTCCGGGGAGCTTCCTCTCAGCGGTGCTGTGGAGAAAAACATGGCGCTGGTGAGTGCTGAGGGAGAAGCCCCGCCCCCTCGACGGCGGGCTTCTGTCCCGCTAAAAGTGTAAAATTGGCGGGGGCTCATGCATATATACAGTGTCCAGCTGTATATATGCTCCTTTTGCCAAATAATAGGTTTATATTGCTGCCCAGGGCGCCCCCCCCCGCGCGCCCTGCACCTTTACAGTGACCGGAGTATGTGAGGTTTGTGGGAGCAATGGCGCACAGCTGCAGTGCTGTGCGTTACCTCAGTGAAGATCATGAAGTCTTCTGCCGCCTCTGAAGTCTTCTTTTCTTCTCATACTCAACCGGCATCTATCTTCCAGCTCTGCGAGGGGGACGGCGGCGCGGCTCTGGGACGGACGGCGAGGGTGAGATCCTGCGTACCAATCCCTCTGGAGCTAATGGTGTCCAGTAGCCTAAGAAGCAGGACCTAGCTTCAGAGAGTAGGGCTGCTTCTCTCCCCTCAGTCCCACGATGCAGGGAGTCTGTTGTCAGCAGAGCTCCCTGAAAATAAAAAACCTAACAAAATACTTTCTATCAGTAAACTCAGGAGAGCTCCCTGAAAAGCACCCAGCTCCTCTGGGCACAGTATCAAACTGAGGTCTGGAGGAGAGACATAGAGGGAGGAGCCAGTGCACACCAGGAACTAAATTATTTCTTAAAGTGCCCATGTCTCCTGCGGAGCCCGTCTATCCCCATGGTCCTTACGGAGTCCCCAGCATCCTCTAGGACGTTAGAGAAAATACATACAGTAACAACTGTAAGAGTATAATAAAAATGTACAAGTAAGATCTATAGTGTGTGACATACAGATAAAGGACAATATCGACAAACAGAGCTCAACCATAGGACATTAACCAGTCACAGAATCAGGATAATCCAATTGCAAAGTACAACGGAATATGCTTCCTGTGTGGGTGTGATAGCAAATCCCAGCGGTCGGGATGTTGGAGGTCACATGACCGACAGCAGCATCCTGACTTTTAGAATGGTGACAGGGGACGGGCCCTTCCCTGTATTACGTGTGTCCTGAGAGTGAGGTGACACCAGGACTGTCTGTATTACATGTGTCCTGAGAGTGAGGGGACATAGGGACTGTCTGTATTACATGTGTCCTGAGAGTGAGGGGACACCGGGACTGTCTGTATTACATATGTCCTGAGAGTGAGGTGACACCAGGACTGTCTGTATTACATGTGTCCTGAGAGTGAGGGGACACCGGGACTGTCTGTATTACATGTGTCCTGAGAGTGAGGGGACACCAGGACTGTCTGTATTACATGTGTCCTGAGAGTGAGGGGACATAGGGACTGTCTGTATTACATGTGTCCTGAGAGTGAGGGGACACCGGGACTGTCTGTATTACATATGTCCTGAGAGTGAGGTGACACCAGGACTGTCTGAGTAGATAAAGTCAACCTTTCTGTCAAACTTGACAGTTGTTAACGCCCCCTAGCCCTAGGACCCGCCCCCTTTTAATATTAAATGATAGTGTTTTATATCGCTTAATATAAAATTAATATAAAATTTATAGTGTTCGATATTAAACCGTATTAAAAATTTTCGCGTAACACCAGTCGCAGAGTGTCGCGCAACACCAGTCACAGAATGTCACGCAACGCGGCGCGACGTCAAATCAGGCGGATGAAAGATGCATATTACACAGTGTTAAAACCAGGTAGTTTTAGCGGCATTGATAAATATTATGGGTCGGTTAAAAATAAATTTAAAAGATCCGACGTAAGAAAGTGGTTACAAGAACAAGACGCATACACGCTGCACAAGCCAGCAAGAAAAAACTATAAAAGGAACATGATTTGTGTATCGGGTATAAACCAACAGTGGCAATGCGATTTGGTATCGCTGATAGATTTGTCAAAATACAACGATGGCGTTAAATACATATTAACAATCATCGATATATTCAGTAAGAGGGTGTGGGGTGAAAGTCTGACCGCTAAGAATGCAGCAACGGTCGCTAATGCTTTTGAAAAAATATTCCAGCGCGGTGATGTGCCGATGAAGCTACAAACCGATAATGGTAAAGAGTTTCTAAACAGAAACCTAAAAAAGGTGTTAGAAAAATACGGTATAAATCATTTCACGACCAATAACGATGTGAAAGCGGCTGTTATAGAGCGCTTCAATAGGACTTTAAAAACACGCATGTGGCGCTATTTCACGGCAAAGAATACCTACAGATATATAGACGTTTTACAAGATTTCATACGCAGCTATAATAACACATACCATAGAACGATTAAGTGCGCTCCAAACGATGTGAATGACTCTAACGCATTGAGTGTCTTCAAAACGACCTACGGTGATTACTTTAGAAGTAAGAAAGCACCAGTTTGTTTAGGAATCGGTGACCACGTCCGTATTTCTAAATATAAGGACATATTTCAGAAAGGTTACGAACAGAGCTTTTCTGAGGAGATTTTTGTTGTACATAGTGTGAACACTAAAGGGATTAAACCGCTTTATAAGTTGACAGATCTGTATGGTGAAGTTATAACAGGTAGTTTTTACCCCGAAGAGCTTCAAAGCATACCAAAAAACTATAACAGAGTTTACAAAGTGGAAAAGATTTTAAAAAATAAGACGGTCAGAGGCCGTAAATACGCGTTAGTCAAGTGGCGCGGTTACCCCGCAAAATTTAACAGTTGGGTCGCAGCATCGGTGATAAAAGACATATAAAGATCATCAGTATCTAACAAGACGAGCGATGGATGACAAGTCGTTCTACATAACCTTACCCAGCAACGCATCGGCTGTTACCTTCCCGCAAAATAAGATTTCTAACTATACGACAAAGTTGGCTAAACCGATAGACTTAAATGGCGAATGGGAAGTGGCACTTACTGAGGTACAATACCCGCATACGTGGAATACATTGGATTTACAAGATTGTAGACTGCAATTATCATGGGATGGAACGGCGGAACAGCCGGTGGCGAGAGTCGCGAGTTTGTGCATTAAACCCGGTTTTTATGAAACAATCGAAGCGTTACTGAACGTAATCAACGCTGAAATTGTACAACTGAAACTGGACGTTGGATTAAGACTAACGTATGACCCATTTGCACGCGTTGTAACATGTGACAGTAAACTGTTGTATCAAATCCACGCCGGTTCTAAGCTGACATGGATACTGGGTTTACAACCTAAAACTAATATTTCTAAACCATGCGCCGACATCAAAGGCGGCCAATATACGATGTACGTGTACACAGACATTATCGAACACCAACGGGTTGGGGATAGTTATGTACCGCTACTTCGCACTGTTGAAATGAAGGGTTATAACAATGAGGTTGTCACAATACGATACGAGAAACCCGATTACGTACCATTGTGCAAAACACATTTTGACACGATAGCCATAGAGATAAAGAACGACCAAAACGAGAACATGGCATTTAAGTTTGGGAAAGCGATCGTGAAGCTACACTTCAGGCGCCGCAAAACTGAATTTTATTAACTAAGCAGAATGGTCGCTGTAAAAAATTATGGCGATCCGGGACTCTATGCGCAATATTATAAATCTCAAGCCGGTAATGGATTACCAGGTTTTCACGGCAGCGCATACATGTACGGCTGCGGTTTAGGCGGTATTTTTCGAAGTCTTTTCAGAAAAGCTGTTCCTCTTTTCCGGAGAGGTTTAGAGTTGGCTAAACCGCATATGAAGACAGCGGTTCGTAATATAGCGAAAGATGTTATCGGGCAAGCCACAACGGCCGTTGTGAATAAGATACATGAGGCGAACCAAGCAAAGCAAGACGGTTCAGGACTAATATATACAAGAAAAGGCGTGTCTAAAAGAAAACGGAAGCGTGTGATAACGCTTCCGCCTTGGGACATACCCTTTTTAAATAAAAAACAGAGACGACGCAACTCAAAGAAGAAGAGAAAGCCGAAGAGTGCCGTTGGTGATATTTTTTAAACATGTCTTTCATACACCACGAATCCGTTGAATGTGCAAAAACAGAGCTGGATCTTTTTGACGTGCCCCCGACACAAACTAGCATAGAGAAAAGTCTATACGTCGAAGTTCAACCTTTAGCGGCGTTATCCGACACAGCTCCGCTTGAATTTTATATAGCAGCCAGCGGTGAACACTACTACGATCTGAACAATACGCTGTTGTACGTGACATGTAAGATCGTACGAACCGATAACACGCCGATACCGCAAGGTGCGCGGGTCGCGCTTATTAATTACCCAATAGCGACTTTATTCAACCAAGTGGATGTAACTTTGGGCGACAGGCTCATATCACAATCCAACAATCTTTACGCATACCGCGCGTACATTGAGACTATATTAAATTACAGCTCGGACGCATTGTCAACAAAACACACAACAGGACTATTTTACAAAGATGTGGATGGTGAATTTAACAACACGGCGCTGGACGGCACGAATACGGGATTCAGAAAACGAGCAGGCGCAACAGCGCAGAGTCGCACTGTTGAACTGCTAGGCCCGCTTCACTGCGACCTCTTCCATCAACATAAACTAATTTTAAACGCCGTTGATCTGAAGATTAAACTAACCAGAAACAAAGACGCATTCTGCTTAATGTCGTCTGAGGCGGATGCCTTTAAAATACAGATCACAGCTGCATCCCTGTTCGTGAAAAGAGTTCAGGTCTCACCGGCCGTGCGGATTGGGCACGCGCAGGCTCTGTTAAACGGTAACGCGAAATACGCGATTGACCGCGTTGGGATGAAAATCTACAGCGTACCAACAGGCAGTAGAGTATTTAATCTAGAAAATTTATTTTTAGGACAAGTACCGAAAACAGTTATAGCAGGTTTCGTGGATAACGAATCATTTTCAGGAATCCATAACCGGAACCCCCTGTGCTTTGAACATAAAAATGTAAGTTTTGCGTCCCTTTATCTGGATGGAACGCCGCACCCCGCCAAGCCATTTCAACCCGACTTTGAAAGCGGTAATGCTGTAAGAGAGTATATGTCACTCATACAAATCACAAATAAGCAGAAATCTGACAATGGTATACTGATTGACCGCGAAGAGTACCTCAGGGGCTACACGCTATTCGCTTTTGACCTTTCACCAGAACAGGAGTGTGGAGAACACCTTTCCCTGATAAGAACAGGCAATCTACGTGCCGAATTCCGCTTTGCAGAAGCGTTGGACCGGACAGTCAATGTGATAATATACGCTCTATTTGATAACATCATCGAGATTAATCAAAGGCGCGATGTGCTGTACGATTATCTATAAATGAAATAAACTAACACTACGCTGCTGAAAAAATGAACACATTACAGATAAACTGTATTCTGTACGCCGTGCAAAGCACAAGGCATGTTTTTAAAGGAACGTATCCGTGCGATATGTTACCGGTCAGTAAACTGTTGCAATATCCCTGCGCGTTTGTAATCAATACGCATAGCAGCGGGCAGCCGGGTGAGCACTGGTTGGCCGCTTATTTTAACGAACAACGTGAATGTTACTTTTTTGATTCTTACGGGTTAGCCCCTGACAGCCCCCTATTCCCAAAGGCAATAATACATTTTTTAAACTTGAATTCAAAAAGTGTTTATCACCAAAATATGCAGTTGCAAAATTTTAACAGTACCGTTTGCGGTCAATATTGCATATACTTTATATTTTACATGTGTAAAAAATATCGCTCGTCTTGTTAGATACTGATGATCTTTATATGTCTTTTATCACCGATGCTGCGACCCAACTGTTAAATTTTGCGGGGTAACCGCGCCACTTGACTAACGCGTATTTACGGCCTCTGACCGTCTTATTTTTTAAAATCTTTTCCACTTTGTAAACTCTGTTATAGTTTTTTGGTATGCTTTGAAGCTCTTCGGGGTAAAAACTACCTGTTATAACTTCACCATACAGATCTGTCAACTTATAAAGCGGTTTAATCCCTTTAGTGTTCACACTATGTACAACAAAAATCTCCTCAGAAAAGCTCTGTTCGTAACCTTTCTGAAATATGTCCTTATATTTAGAAATACGGACGTGGTCACCGATTCCTAAACAAACTGGTGCTTTCTTACTTCTAAAGTAATCACCGTAGGTCGTTTTGAAGACACTCAATGCGTTAGAGTCATTCACATCGTTTGGAGCGCACTTAATCGTTCTATGGTATGTGTTATTATAGCTGCGTATGAAATCTTGTAAAACGTCTATATATCTGTAGGTATTCTTTGCCGTGAAATAGCGCCACATGCGTGTTTTTAAAGTCCTATTGAAGCGCTCTATAACAGCCGCTTTCACATCGTTATTGGTCGTGAAATGATTTATACCGTATTTTTCTAACACCTTTTTTAGGTTTCTGTTTAGAAACTCTTTACCATTATCGGTTTGTAGCTTCATCGGCACATCACCGCGCTGGAATATTTTTTCAAAAGCATTAGCGACCGTTGCTGCATTCTTAGCGGTCAGACTTTCACCCCACACCCTCTTACTGAATATATCGATGATTGTTAATATGTATTTAACGCCATCGTTGTATTTTGACAAATCTATCAGCGATACCAAATCGCATTGCCACTGTTGGTTTATACCCGATACACAAATCATGTTCCTTTTATAGTTTTTTCTTGCTGGCTTGTGCAGCGTGTATGCGTCTTGTTCTTGTAACCACTTTCTTACGTCGGATCTTTTAAATTTATTTTTAACCGACCCATAATATTTATCAATGCCGCTAAAACTACCTGGTTTTAACACTGTGTAATATGCATCTTTCATCCGCCTGATTTGACGTCGCGCCGCGTTGCGTGACATTCTGTGACTGGTGTTGCGCGACACTCTGCGACTGGTGTTACGCGAAAATTTTTAATACGGTTTAATATCGAACACTATAAATTTTATATTAATTTTATATTAAGCGATATAAAACACTATCATTTAATATTAAAAGGGGGCGGGTCCTAGGGCTAGGGGGCGTTAACAACTGTCAAGTTTGACAGAAAGGTTGACTTTATCTACTTGTCTGTATTACATGTGTCCTGAGAGTGAGGGGACACCGGGACTGTCTGTATTACATGTGTCCTGAGAGTGAGGGGACACCGGGACTGTCTGTATTACATGTGTCCTGAGAGTGAGGAGACACCGGGACTGTCTGTATTACATGTGTCCTGAGTGTGAGGGGACACCGGGACTGTCTGTATTACATATGTCCTGAGAGTGAGGTGACACCGGGACTGTCTGTATTACATGTGTCCTGAGAGTGAGGGGACACCGGGACTGTCTGTATTACATGTGTCCTGAGAGTGAGGGGACACCGGGACTGTCTGTATTACATGTGTCCTGAGAGTGAGGGGACACCGGGACTGTCTGTATTACATGTGTCCTGAGAGTGAGGGGACACCGGGACTGTCTGTATTACATGTGTCCTGAGAGTGAGGGGACACCGGGACTGTCTGTATTACATGTGTCCTGAGAGTGAGGAGACACCGGGACTGTCTGTATTACATGTGTCCTGAGTGTGAGGGGACACCGGGACTGTCTGTATTACATATGTCCTGAGAGTGAGGTGACACCGGGACTGTCTGTATTACATGTGTCCTGAGAGTGAGGGGACACCGGGACTGTCTGTATTACATGTGTCCTGAGAGTGAGGAGACTTCGGGACTGTCTGTATTACATGTGTCCTGAGAGTGAGGGGACACCAGGACTGTCTGTATTACATGTGTCCTGAGAGTGAGGAGACACCGGGACTGTCTGTATTACATGTGTCCTGAGAGTGAGGGGACACCGGGACTGTCTGTATTACATGTGTCCTGAGAGTGAGGTGACACCGGTACTGTCTGTATTACATGTGTCCTGAGAGTGAGGGGACACCGGGACTGTCTGTATTACATGTGTCCTGATAGTGAGGGGACACCGGGACTGTCTGTGTTACATGTGTCCTGAGAGTGAGGGGACACCGGGACTCTCTGTGTTACATGTGTCAAAGATTCGTGTTTTTGCCGTTTTTAAGGGTGTTTGAACTCGAATGGTATCGGGTGCATTTTACTGCAACTTTTTGAATCCTGATACGATCATTCACTAAGCTGCCGAGTTTTGCACATTCGTTTTTTCCGATGTCGATGTGATTCGTAATGTCAAGCAGTGTTTTACGGGAGTGATGAGTAAAACACTGCCTGACAAAACACAAGGAATCCCGGCCGGATCTGTGAGATCCGTGCAGGGCTTCATTGTGTACCTTAAAAGGGTGTTTTAATTGTTTTGAAATCTGAAAAAAATGGCGGGGGGACCCCCCTCCTAATCATAACCAGCCTCGGGCTCTTTGAGCCGGTCCTGGTAGAAAAAATATGGGGGGGGGAAATGACAGGGGTTTCCCCATATTTTAACAACCAGCACCGCCCTTGGATGGGGGGGGGGGCAGCCTCGGGCTTCACCCCTGGCCTTTGGGTTGCTGGAGGGGGGGATCCCTTGATTTAAGGGGTTCCCACTTCTCCAGTGTACCCCGGCCAGGGGTGATTAGTTGGGTATGTAATGCCAGGGCCGCAGGGACCTAGATAAAAGTGTCCCCCGGCTGTGGCATTATGTACCTGGCTAGTGGAGCCCGGTGCTGGTTTAAAAAATACGGGGGACCCCTATGCTTTTTGTCCCCCGTATTTTTTGAACCAGGACCAGGCGCAGAGCCCGGTGCTGGTTGATTAAATATGGGGGAACCCCTGTCATTTTTTTACCCATATTTTTTCAACCAGGACCGACTCAAAGAGCCCGAGGCTGGTTTTGCTTAGGAGGGGGGACCCCACGCAAATTTTTTCCAAAGTTTTTACATTAAACAGACCCTTGCCCATAGATAACCATGCACAGATCTCACTGATCCGTGCATGGTTATCCAAACTCGACTGGAAAAAGCAGGTCTATTTTTTTGCTGCTTTTTTTAACGATTCGAAAAAAAATAACCCGCACTTGAGCACTCAGAGACTAACACCCAAATACAAATGAATAGTGAATACCCGTGTTGTATGAAATAATAGCCGCGTTTGACCGATGGTCTATTCATTCGTATTTCTGAACTTTGCCAATCAAACCGTTACGAATAGCCCAAACACTGCCGAGATTTGTGCTTAGTGAATTCCCGTGTTGGGACTTAGAAAAAAAAACACAAATCGGACAAACTCGATTTTTTAGTAAATATTGGCCCAGACTGTCTGTATTACATGTGTCCTGAGGGGACACCGGGACTGTCTGTATTACATGTGTCCTGAGAGTGAGGAGGCACCGGGACTGTCTGTATTACATGTGTCCTGAGAGTGAGGGGACACTGGGACTGTCTGCATTACATGTGTCCTGAGAGTAAGGGGACACTGGGACTGTCTGTATTACATGCATCCTGAGAGAGAGGAGACACCGGGACTGTCTGTATTACATATGTCCTGAGAGTGAGGTGACACCGGGACTGTCTGTATTACATGTATCCTGAGAGTGTGGGGACACGGGGACTGTCTGTATTACATGTGTCCTGAGAGTGAGGGGACACTGGGACTGTCCGTGTTACATGTAGAGATGAGCGCCTGAAATTTTTCGGGTTTTGTGTTTTGGTTTTGGGTTCGGTTCCGCGGCCGTGTTTTGGGTTCGAACGCGTTTTGGCAAAACCTCACCGAATTTTTTTTGTCGGATTCGGGTGTGTTTTGGATTCGGGTGTTTTTTTCCAAAAACACTAAAAAACAGCTTAAATCATAGAATTTGGGGGTCATTTTGATCCCAAAGTATTATTAACCTCAAAAACCATAATTTACACCCATTTTCAGTCTATTCTGAATACCTCACACCTCACAATATTATTTTTAGTCCTAAAATTTGCACCGAGGTCGCTGTGTGAGTAAGATAAGCGACCCTAGTGGCCGACACAAACACCGGGCCCATCTAGGAGTGGCACTGCAGTGTCACGCAGGATGTCCCTTCCAAAAAACCCTCCCCAAACAGCACATGACGCAAAGAAAAAAAGAGGCGCAATGAGGTAGCTGTGTGAGTAAGATTAGCGACCCTAGTGGCCGACACAAACACCGGGCCCATCTAGGAGTGGCACTGCAGTGTCACGCAGGATGGCCCTTCCAAAAAACCCTCCCCAAACAGCACATGACGCAAAGAAAAAAAGAGGCGCAATGAGGTAGCTGTGTGAGTAAGATTAGCGACCCTAGTGGCCGACACAAACACCGGGCCCATCTAGGAGTGGCACTGCAGTGTCACGCAGGATGGCCCTTCCAAAAAACCCTCCCCAAACAGCACATGACGCAAAGAAAAAAAGAGGCGCAATGAGGTAGCTGACTGTGTGAGTAAGATTAGCGACCCTAGTGGCCGACACAAACACCGGGCCCATCTAGGAGTGGCACTGCAGTGTCACGCAGGATGTCCCTTCCAAAAAACCCTCCCCAAACAGCACATGACGCAAAGAAAAAAAGAGGCGCAATGAGGTAGCTGTGTGAGTAAGATTAGCGACCCTAGTGGCCGACACAAACACCGGGCCCATCTAGGAGTGGCACTGCAGTGTCACGCAGGATGTCCCTTCCAAAAAACCCTCCCCAAACAGCACATGACGCAAAGAAAAAAAGAGGCGCAATGAGGTAGCTGACTGTGTGAGTAAGATTAGCGACCCTAGTGGCCGACACAAACACCGGGCCCATCTAGGAGTGGCACTGCAGTGTCACGCAGGATGTCCCTTCCAAAAAACCCTCCCCAAACAGCACATGACGCAAAGAAAAAAAGAGGCGCAATGAGGTAGCTGTGTGAGTAAGATTAGCGACCCTAGTGGCCGACACAAACACCGGGCCCATCTAGGAGTGGCACTGCAGTGTCACGCAGGATGTCCCTTCCAAAAAACCCTCCCCAAACAGCACATGACGCAAAGAAAAAAAGAGGCGCAATGAGGTAGCTGTGTGAGTAAGATTAGCGACCCTAGTGGCCGACACAAACACCGGGCCCATCTAGGAGTGGCACTGCAGTGTCACGCAGGATGTCCCTTCCAAAAAACCCTCCCCAAACAGCACATGACGCAAAGAAAAAAAGAGGCGCAATGAGGTAGCTGACTGTGTGAGTAAGATTAGCGACCCTAGTGGCCGACACAAACACCGGGCCCATCTAGGAGTGGCACTGCAGTGTCACGCAGGATGTCCCTTCCAAAAAACCCTCCCCAATCAGCACATGATGCAAAGAAAAAGAAAAGAAAAAAGAGGTGCAAGATGGAATTGTCCTTGGGCCCTCCCACCCACCCTTATGTTGTATAAACAAAACAGGACATGCACACTTTAACCAACCCATCATTTCAGTGACAGGGTCTGCCACACGACTGTGACTGATATGACGGGTTGGTTTGGACCCCCCCCAAAAAAGAAGCAATTAATCTCTCCTTGCACAAACTGGCTCTACAGAGGCAAGATGTCCACCTCATCTTCACCCTCCGATATATCACCGTGTACATCCCCCTCCTCACAGATTATCAATTCGTCCCCACTGGAATCCACCATCTCAGCTCCCTGTGTACTTTGTGGAGGCAATTGCTGCTGGTCAATGTCTCCGCGGAGGAATTGATTATAATTCATTTTAATGAACATCATCTTCTCCACATTTTCTGGATGTAACCTCGTACGCCGATTGCTGACAAGGTGAGCGGCGGCACTAAACACTCTTTCGGAGTACACACTTGTGGGAGGGCAACTTAGGTAGAATAAAGCCAGTTTGTGCAAGGGCCTCCAAATTGCCTCTTTTTCCTGCCAGTATAAGTACGGACTGTGTGACGTGCCTACTTGGATGCGGTCACTCATATAATCCTCCACCATTCTATCAATGTTGAGAGAATCATATGCAGTGACAGTAGACGACATGTCCGTAATCGTTGTCAGGTCCTTCAGTCCGGACCAGATGTCAGCATCAGCAGTCGCTCCAGACTGCCCTGCATCACCGCCAGCGGGTGGGCTCGGAATTCTGAGCCTTTTCCTCGCACCCCCAGTTGCGGGAGAATGTGAAGGAGGAGATGTTGACAGGTCGCGTTCCGCTTGACTTGACAATTTTGTCACCAGCAGGTCTTTCAACCCCAGCAGACCTGTGTCTGCCGGAAAGAGAGATCCAAGGTAGGCTTTAAATCTAGGATCGAGCACGGTGGCCAAAATGTAGTGCTCTGATTTCAACAGATTGACCACCCGTGAATCCTTGTTAAGCGAATTAAGGGCTGCATCCACAAGTCCCACATGCCTAGCGGAATCGCTCCGTGTTAGCTCCTCCTTCAATGCCTCCAGCTTCTTCTGCAAAAGCCTGATGAGGGGAATGACCTGACTCAGGCTGGCAGTGTCTGAACTGACTTCACGTGTGGCAAGTTCAAAGGGCATCAGAACCTTGCACAACGTTGAAATCATTCTCCACTGCACTTGAGACAGGTGCATTCCACCTACTATATCGTGCTCAATTGTATAGGCTTGAATGGCCTTTTGCTGCTCCTCCAACCTCTGAAGCATATAGAGGGTTGAATTCCACCTCGTTACCACTTCTTGCTTCAGATGATGGCAGGGCAGGTTCAGTAGTTTTTGGTGGTGCTCCAGTTTTCTGTACGTGGTGCCTGTACGCCGAAAGTGTCCCGCAATTCTTCTGGCCACCGACAGCATCTCTTGCACGCCCCTGTCGTTTTTTTAAAAATTCTGCACCACCAAATTCAAGGTATGTGCAAAACATGGGACGTGCTGGAATTGGCCCAGATTTAATGCACACACCAATATTGCTGGCGTTGTCCGATGCCACAAATCCACAGGAGAGTCCAATTGGGGTAAGCCATTCCGCGATGATCTTCCTCAGTTGCCGTAAGAGGTTTTCAGCTGTGTGCGTATTCTGGAAAGCGGTGATACAAAGCGTAGCCTGCCTAGGAAAGAGTTGGCGTTTGCGAGATGCTGCTACTGGTGCCGCCGCTGCTGTTCTTGCGGCGGGAGTCCATACATCTACCCAGTGGGCTGTCACAGTCATATAGTCCTGACCCTGCCCTGCTCCACTTGTCCACATGTCCGTGGTTAAGTGGACATTGGGTACAGCTGCATTTTTTAGGACACTGGTGACTCTTTTTCTGAGGTCTGTGTACATTTTCGGTATCGCCTGCCTAGAGAAATGGAACCTAGATGGTATTTGGTACCGGGGACACAGTACCTCCAACAAGTCTCTAGTTGGCTCTGCAGTAATGATGGATATCGGAACCCACGTTTCTCACCACCCAGGATGCCAAGGCCTCAGTTATCCGCTTTGCAGTAGGATGACTGCTGTGATATTTCATCTTCCTCGCAAAGGACTGTTGAACAGTCAATTGCTTACTGGAAGTAGTACAAGTGGGCTTACGACTTCCCCTCTGGGATGACCATCGACTCCCAGCGGCAACAACAGCAGCGCCAGCAGCAGTAGGCGTTACACGCAAGGATGCATCGGAGGAATCCCAGGCAGGAGAGGACTCGTCAGAATTGCCAGTGACATGGCCTGCAGGACTATTGGCATTCCTGGGGAAGGAGGAAATTGACACTGAGGGAGTTGGTGGGGTGGTTTGCGTGAGCTTGGTTACAAGAGGAAGGGATTTACTGGTCAGTGGACTGCTTCCGCTGTCACCCAAAGTTTTTGAACTTGTCACTGACTTATTATGAATGCGCTGCAGGTGACGTATAAGGGAGGATGTTCCGAGGTGGTTAACGTCCTTACCCCTACTTATTACAGCTTGACAAAGGGAACACACGGCTTGACACCTGTTGTCCGCATTTCTGGTGAAATACCTCCACACCGAAGAGCTGATTTTTTTGGTATTTTCACCTGGCATGTCAACGGCCATATTCCTCCCACGGACAACAGGTGTCTCCCCGGGTGCCTGACTTAAACAAACCACCTCACCATCAGAATCCTCCTGGTCAATTTCCTCCCCAGCGCCAGCAACACCCATATCCTCCTCATCCTGGTGTACTTCAACACTGACATCTTCAATCTGACTATCAGGAACTGGACTGCGGGTGCTCCTTCCAGCACTTGCAGGGGGCGTGCAAATGGTGGAAGGCGCATGCTCTTCACGTCCAGTGTTGGGAAGGTCAGGCATCGCAACCGACACAATTGGACTCTCCTTGTGGATTTGGGATTTCAAAGAACGCACAGTTCTTTGCGGTGCTTTGCCTTTTGCCAGCTTGAGTCTTTTCAGTTTTCTAGCGAGAGGCTGAGTGCTTCCATCCTCATGTGAAGCTGAACCACTAGCCATGAACATAGGCCAGGGCCTCAGCCGTTCCTTGCCACTCCGTGTGGTAAATGGCATATTGGCAAGTTTACGCTTCTCCTCCGACAATTTTATTTTAGGTTTTGGAGTCCTTTTTTTTACTGATATTTGGTGTTTTGGTTTTGACATGCTCTGTACTATGCCATTGGGCATCGGCCTTGGCAGACGACGTTGCTGGCATTTCATCGTCTCGGCCCATGACTAGTGGCAGCAGCTTCAGCACGAGGTGGAAGTGGATCTTGATCTTTCCCTAATTTTGGAACCTCAACATTTTTGTTCTCCATATTTTAATAGGCACAACTAAAAGGCACCTCAGGTAAACAATGGAGATGGATGGATTGGATACTAGTTATACAATTATGGACGGGGCTGCCGAGTGCCGACACAGAGGTAGCCACAGCCGTGAACTACCGCACTGTACTGTGTCTGCTGCTAATATAGACTGGTTGATAAAGAGATAGTATACTCGTAACTAGTATGTATGTATAAAGAAAGAAAAAAAAACCACGGTTAGGTGGTATATACAATTATGGACGGGCTGCCGAGTGCCGACACAGAGGTAGCCACAGCCGTGAAACTACCCGCACTGTACTGTGTCTGCTGCTAATATATAGACTGGTTGATAAAGAGATAGTATACTCGTAACTAGTAATGTATGTATAAAGAAAGAAAAAAAACCCACGGTTAGGTGGTATATACAATTATGGACGGGCTGCCGAGTGCCGGACACAGAGGTAGCCACAGCCGTGAACTACCGCACTGTACTGTGTCTGCTGCTAATATATAGACTGGTTGATAAAGAGATAGTATACTCGTAACTAGTATGTATGTATAAAGAAAGAAAAAAAAACCACGGTTAGGTGGTATATACAATTATGGACGGGCTGCCGAGTGCCGACACAGAGGTAGCCACAGCCGTGAACTACCGCACTGTACTGTGTCTGCTGCTAATATATAGACTGGTTGACTAAAGAGATAGTATACTCGTAACTAGTATGTATGTATAAAGAAAGAAAAAAAAAACCACGGTTAGGTGGTATATACAATTATGGACGGCTGCCGAGTGCCGACACAGAGGTAGCCACAGCCGTGAACTACCGCACTGTACTGTGTCTGCTGCTAATATATAGACTGGTTGATAAAGAGATAGTATACTCGTAACTAGTATGTATGTATAAAGAAAGAAAAAAAAACCACGGTAGGTGGTATATACAATTATGGACCGGGCTGCCGAGTGCCGACACAGAGGTAGCCACAGCCGTGAACTACCCGCACTGTACTGTGTCTGCTGCTAATATATAGACTGGTTGATAAAGAGATAGTATACTCGTAACTAGTATGTATGTATAAAGAAAGAAAAAAAACCACGGTTAGGTGGTATATACAATTATGGACGGGCTGCGAGTGCCGACACAGAGGTAGCCACAGCCGTGAACTACCGCACTGTACTGTGTCTGCTGCTAATATAGACTGGTTGATAAAGAGATAGTATACTCGTAACTAGTATGTATGTATAAAGAGATGAAAAAAAAAACCACGGTTAGGTGGTATATACAATTATGGACGGGCTGCCGAGTGCCGACACAGAGGTAGCCACAGCCGTGAACTACCGCACTGTACTGTGTCTGCTGCTAATATATAGACTGGTTGATAAAGAGATAGTATACTCGTAACTAGTATGTATGTATAAGAAAGAAAAAAAAACCACGGTTAGGTGGTATATACAATTATGGACGGGCTGCCGAGTGCCGACACAGAGGTAGCCCACAGCCGTGAACTACCGCACTGTACTGTGTCTGCTGCTAATATATAGACTGGTTGATAAAGAGATAGTATACTCGTAACTAGTATGTATGTATAAAGAAAGAAAAAAAAAACCACGGTTAGGTGGTATATACAATTATGGACGGGCCTGCCGAGTGCCGACACAGAGGTAGCCACAGCCGTGAACTACCGCACTGTACTGTGTCTGCTGCTAATATATAGACTGGTTGATAAAGAGATAGTATACTCGTAACTAGTATGTATGTATAAAGAAAGAAAAAAAACCACGGTTAGGTGGTATATACAATTATGGACGGGCTGCCGAGTGCCGACACAGAGGTAGCCACAGCCGTGAACTACCGCACTGTACTGTGTCTGCTGCTAATATATAGACTGGTTGATAAAGAGATAGTATACTCGTAACTAGTATGTATGTATAAAGAAAGAAAAAAAACCACGGTTAGGTGGTATATACAATTATGGACGGGCTGCCGAGTGCCGACACAGAGGTAGCCCACAGCCGTGAACTACACGCACTGTACTGTGTCTGCTGCTAATATATAGACTGGTTGATAAAGAGATAGTATACTCGTAACTAGTATGTATGTATAAGAAAGAAAAAAAAACCACGGTTATGTGGTATATACAATTATGGACGGGCTGCCGAGTGCCGACACAGAGGTAGCCACAGCCGTGAACTACCGCACTGTACTGTGTCTGCTGCTAATATATAGACTGGTTGATAAAGAGATAGTATACTCGTAACTAGTATGTATGTATAAAGAAAGAAAAAAAAAGCCACGGTTAGGTGGTATATACAATTATGGACGGGCTGCCGAGTGCCGACACAGAGGTAGCCACAGCCGTGAACTACCGCACTGTACTGTGTCTGCTGCTAATATAGACTGGTTGATAAAGAGATAGTATACTCGTAACTAGTATGTATGTATAAAGAATGAAAAAAAAAACCACGGTTAGGTGGTATATACAATTATGGACGGGCTGCCGAGTGCCGACACAGAGGTAGCCACAGCGTGAACTACCGCACTGTACTGTGTCTGCTGCTAATATATAGACTGGTTGATAAAGAGATAGTATACTCGTAACTAGTATGTATGTATAAAGAAAGAAAAAAAAACCACGGTTAGGTGGTATATACAATTATGGACGCGGCTGCCGAGTGCCGACACAGAGGTAGCCACAGCCGTGAACTACCGCACTGTACTGTGTCTGCTGCTAATATATAGACTGGTTGATAAAGAGATAGTATTACTCGTAACTAGTATGTATGTATAAAGAAAGAAAAAAAAACCAACGGTTAGGTGGTATATACAATTATGGACGGGCTGCCGAGTGCCGACACAGAGGTAGCCACAGCCGTGAACTACCGCACTGTACTGTGTCTGCTGCTAATATAGACTGGTTGATAAAGAGATAGTATACTACTAATATTATATACTGGTGGTCAGGTCACTGGTCACTAGTCACACTGGCAGTGGCACTCCTTGCAGCAAAAGTGTGCACTGTTTAATTTTAATATAATATTATGTACTCCTGGCTCCTGCTATAACCTATAACTGGCACTGCAGTAGTGCTCCCCAGGTCTCCCCCACAATTATAAGCTGTGTGAGCTGAGCAGTCAGACAGATATATAATATATATAGATGATGCAGGCACACTGGCCTGAGCCTGAGCAGTGCACACAGATATGGTATGTGACTGACTGAGTCACTGTGTGTATCGCTTTTTTCAGGCAGAGAACGGATATATTAAATAAACTGCACTGTGTGTCTGGTGGTCACCTCACTATATAATATATTATGTACTCCTGGCTCCTGCTATAACCTATAACTGGCACTGCAGTAGTGCTCCCCAGTCTCCCCCACAATTATAAGCTGTGTGAGCTGAGCAGTCAGACAGATATATATAATATTATATATAGATAATAGATGATGCAGCACACTGGCCTGAGCCTGAGCAGTGCAC